>NW_003852422.1:5202507-5237862 GCF_000181295.1 Otolemur garnettii
GTGGAAGCATCATCACTCCTGGGGCTCCTAGAGTGCGTGGAAGCATCATCACTCCAGGCCCTGCCTCTGTCTTCACCTGGCTGTCCCTGTGTGTAAATCTCAGTTTCTTTTTTGAAGGACATCAACTATTGGCTTTAGGGCCCACTTAAATAAGAGATGATTTCATCTTAAGATGCTTAATTGTATTTTCATATACATTGTTTCCAAATAAGGTCACATCCTGAGGTTCTGGGGCAACGTGAATTGGGGGGGACTATCTAACCCACTACTTCTCCACTCTTAAGAAAAATCATCCAAGTACAGCTGAAGACCATCCAAGTATGTTTACCAAAAGCAAATAAATTTAATAGGGATGACAGAAAATATTTTCCTAACCCTGTTTTCAGTGAATAAAATGACAAATGCAGTAACTCCTCACTTAGTGTCATTTTCTTACAATGTTGATGAGAAAAAAGTTGATTGCTTTAAACATGATTTCACTTGAAGACACAGTTTCAAGAACCCATCAATAACATTAAATGAAGACTCAGGGAAGAAGGGCAAAGACCTTTATTAAGAGAACCAAGGGTGTGTACATGCATTTACTCAGGGTATAAATTTGTCTAAATATGATGTAGACTCCAAATAATCATTTGGAGAAGAAAAGATGATGGTTAGTTGGAGGCGGAGGTCCTGGCTCAGCCTCTGGAGTTGCCGGGAGTCAGGAATCCAGACTTTCTCTGCCCTGTTGTTGTTCTGACCCACATGACTCAAAGTGCCTCATTGCACACCTTCATTCTGATTGTCGTGGGCGAGGAAGGCTGCCGACAGGGATATGCTTCCAAGAACTGTGTGCATCATTGCTGATGGCACCCCGTTGGGCAGAATGTCCTTATTTAGCCTCATATTGCTGAGAAATAGAGGATTCACTTTGCATAGTCTTGTGTGCAACTGTAAGTTAAGATTCAGTCCCTATTTAGAGAAAGACAAAGAATAGGGTGGATAATTAACATTCTGTGTCATCCTCTACAGAACCTTAACTACCATTCACTTAAGCTTGTCTATCTTATCTCCTCAAAGCATCTGCAGAATTCTCTGCAAAACTTTCAGTTTTATCAGACTCTTTTTTGGGGGGGACAGAATCTCTCTCTGTCCCCTTGGCTAGAGTGCAGTAGTGACATCACAGTTTACTACAACCTCACATTTCTGGCTCTAGCAATCCTCCTGCTTCAGCCTCCCATGGAGCTGGGACTATAGGCCCACACCACCATGCCTAGACAAGTTTTCTATTTTGTATAGAGATGAAGGTCTTGCTCTTGCTCAGGCTGGTCTTAAACTCTTACCTCAAATGGTCCTTCTACCTCAGCCTCCCAGAATGCTCGTATTATATAGGTGTGAGCCACTGCAGCAGCCCAAGGCACTGTTTAAAGAGATATTTTTGGTTGGGGCAGTGCCTGTGCCTTGCTGGGTAGGGCGCCAGCCCTATATACTGAGGGTGGCATGTTCAAACCTGGTCCTGGCCAAACTACAACAAAAAAATAGCTGGGCATTTTTGTGGGTGCCTGTAGTCCCTGCTACTCAGGAGGCTGAGGAAAGGGAATCACCTAAGCCCAAGAGCTGTAGGTTGCTGTGAGCTGTGATGCCACAGCACTCTACTGAGGGTGACAAAGTGATGGTCTCTAAAAAAAAAAAAAGATATTTTTGGTGTTTTCATAACTTCACCTGAAAAATAATCACCATTTATTCTATAGGTACCATGTGCCAGACATTCATCCAGTTAGCATATACAGCAGAAAGTCCACAGCTGACCACCTCCTCAAGCAGACCTAATTTTCATAGCCTGGACATGCACTACATGTTCGTGTCAGTAGAGTAGGCCTAGTTCCTTATGTTGACACCTCCATATGTTAACTAGTTTGTTATGGTCCCTTGAGTGGTCAACTTACAGAAGTTCTACTGTATTTATTGGTTACCTACTATGGAAAATTTAATGGTGACAGAGACATTTAAAGTTCTATCCCTGTGAGACAGTGGTTCTCAACCTTCCTAATGCCATGACCCTTTAATATAGTTCCTCATGTTGTGGTGACCACCAACCATAAAATTATTTTCATTGCTACTTCATAACTGTTATTTTGCTTCTGTTATGAATCGTAATGTCAATATCTGATTTGTAGGATGGTGTTAGGTGACCTCTGTGAAAGAGTCATTGGGTCGTGAGTACCCCAATTGAGTACCTTTTCTGAGAGGAGCATATCTCTAATAGGGTGGAGAAACAACCATTTAAGAAGACAAATGAACTAAATAAAGTCATATAGTTATAAATATTAAGAAAATAAAGCAAAGTATGATATAAAGAGTGATGGGGGAGAGTTTACTGCAGCTGAGATATACGTGCTACTTTAAAACTTTTCAGCAATTGTGAAAGAAATGCATTTTTTCATATTTACATTTTTTACTAGTATTTATTATTTTCTCATTTTAAAGGTGAGCAAATTGCCCAAGGTCATATGCTTGGCAAATTTAGGTTCTGAATTTAGAGACTAAGTCTGGACTGAGGGCTCTATTCTGTCCTCTATTCTACATTTCTTCAAATAAATCTCCTCCCGGGATATTTCCATTTCACTTTATGAGATACACAGTTATGCAATTATCTTTTAAGGTGAAGGAGCAAACTAACGACTTCATCCAACTGTGTAAATTTTGTGCTGCATCAGGCTTTACTTCAAAGCCAAATTTGAACGCACAGAAGACTCTTAGAAGTGAGCAGGAGAGAGGGGGACTTCCACGTATCAAAGCTATGCCACTGAGGGTCAGGTGGAGGAGGTGCTTGAAGAGGAAAAGACTTAAGGGAGCTTGGGAGTAGCCTCCAAATACAGAGACCAGCTTTGTTCTTCATGGGGTTGCAGAATAGAGCCAGAGTCAGGGGACAGAGGCTAAAACCAACTGTAGCTAAAAGTATAGTGATTACTGTGTGGTCGGCACTCTCAGTACATTAACTAAATTAATCTTCATAGCAATGCTAGAAGTAGGTACTATTATTTTCCTCAATTTACCAGGGAGGTACCTGAGGCACAGTTAGGTTAAGTTACTTGCCCCTGAGTCAGGGGTGGGGCTGAGGTCATGTCTATACCCTACAGTCCTCCCCAGCTGTGCTGTCTCAGGATGAAAGACGAGCTTCTCTGGCAAAAAGCGCCAAGGGTTACTTCAGCACAGGGTTGACAGCAGTAGAAGTCCCACCGTTCTAAAGTCAGAGGATGTTGGGCATTCGTGTGTGGCAAAGCAGTTGGTTACTCTCTTCCTTGCTATCTTTTGTTTTTTTAGGGGAGCAAATGTTTTGTGTTACCCAGACAAAGTCAGGGTTTTCGGTATCCATTCCCAGGATAGTGTACTTTGTACCTAATGGGAGGATTTTTATTCCTTACCCAGCTCCCACGCCCTTTCTGAGTTTTCAATGTCCATTACACCACTTTCTGACTATATATACATCTCTCATTTAGCTCCCACTTGTAAGTGAGAACATATGGTATTTGTTTTTCCATTCCTGAGACACTTCACTTAGGATAATGGTCTCTAGTTCCATCCAAGTTGCAGCAAAACACATTATTTCACTCCTTTTTTTTCTGAGAAGGATTTCCTTCTGTCACCCTGACTAGAGTGCTGAGGTGTCATAATCATAGTTCATTGCAACTTCACACTCCTGCGCTAGAGTGATCCTCCAGCCTCAGCCTCCCATGTAGCTGAGATTACAAGCATGCCCCACTGCACCCAGATTTTTTTTTCTAGAGACCAGATCTTATTCTTGCTCAGGCTGGTCTACAACTACAGACCTTAAGCAATCTTCCCACCCTGGCCTCCTACAGTGCTAGAATCATAGCATGAACCACCATACCTGGCCTATTTCGTTTCTTTTTATGGCTATGTAATATTCCATGATGTATATGTATACAGAAGGTGCCAACAAATGTAAACGCATTTTAAGAAAGAAAAAAGCTGTATTAACATTGTAATCCCTAATATATATCAATAAGTAAAGATGCATACAAGTCATGTTTGAGAAACTCTTGCAATTGCAGAGTTCAGATGTGACTTGAATGTTACAATTTTCACACCATTTTTCCCTTTCTTAAAATGTGTATTTTTTTGGTACCCTCTGTATACATGCCACATTGTCTTCTCATTAGTTGATGGGCACTTAGATTGATTCCATATCTTTGCAATTGTGAATTCTGTCACAATAGACATTCAAGTTTTGGTGTCTTTTTTAATAAAATGACTTCATTTCCTTTGGGTAGATACTCGTAGTGAGATTGCTGGATTGAATGATAGATCTACTTTTAGTTCTTTGAGGAATTCCTGTGCTGATTTTCATAGTGGTTGTCCTAGTTCAAATTCCCACCAGTGGTGTATAAATAATCCCCTTTATCACATCAGTGCCAGTATCTACTCTTTTTTGACTTTTTAATAATGGCCGTTCCGAGAGCAGTAAAGTGGTATCTTGCTGTAGTTTTGATTTACATTTCCCTAATAATTAATGATTTTGAGTATTTTTTTCATGTTCTTATTTTTTGCCATTTTTTTTATCTTCTTTTGAAAAAAGAATCTGTATGTGTCTTTTCCCACTTGTTCTTGCTGGTTTGCTTGAGTTCCTTATAGACCTGAGATATCAGCCCTTTGTTAGATGTATAGTTTTTAGGTTGTCTGTTGACTGCTAATTATTTCCTTTCCTGTGAAGAAAGTTTTTAGTTTATTGAGGTCCAATTTATTTATTTTTTTGTTGCTGCATGTTTTTTTGAGTGTCATTTATAACTTCTTTGCCAAGACCAATGTGTGGAAGAGTTTTTCCTAAATTTTCTTCCAGAGTTTTTGTTTTGGGAGGTCTTGTAGTTAAGTCTTTAGTCTATCTTAATTTTCATATATGGTGAGAGATTGAGATCTAATTTTATTCTTCTGCATATGGCTGTCCAGTTTTCCCAGCACTATTTATGGAACAGGACATCCTTTCCCTCATGTATGTTTTGGTCTGCTTGCTGAAATCAGTTGTAGCTACATGGCTCTGTTTCTGGGTTCTCTGTTCTGTTCCATTGGCCAATGTGTCTACCTATACATTATTCATAGTGCCATACTGGCTTGGATGCTATAGCCTTGTAGTATAATTTGAAGTCTGGTAATATTATGTTTCCAGATTGTTTTTTTTTTTTTTTGTTTGTTTGTTTGTTGTTTGTTTTACTTAGGATTGCTTTGGCTAGTTAGGCTATTTTCTGGTTGCATATGAAGTTTACGATTATTTTTTTCTAGATCTGTGAAAAATGTTGTTGGTATTTTGGCGGCAATTGCATTGAACCTGTAAATCACTTTGGACCATATGGACATTTTAATTCTTCCAATAAATGAGCACATGACATTTCTCCATTTGTTTGTGCCTTCTGTTATTTTTTCATGATTTTTAGGTATCCTTGTAGAGATTCTTCATCTCCTTGGGTAAGTATATTCTTAGATATTTTATTTTCTTTCTAGCTATGGTACATGGTATTGAGTTTTTGATTTTATTATCAGTTTGACTGTTATTAGCATATATAAGTGTTATTGATTTGTGTATGTTAATTTTATAATCTGGGACTTTACTGAATTGATTTATCCATTCTAAGAGTCATCAGGATATTCTAGACACAAGATCTCATATCATCAACAAACTAGAATAGTTTGACCTCCTGTTTCCCAATTCAAGTGTCATTTATTTCTTTCACTTGTCCAATTTCTCTGGCTAGGACTTCCAGTACTATGTTGAACAGAAGTGGTGACAGTTGGCATCCTTGTCTTTTTCCAGTTCTTAGGGGGAATGCTTTCAACTTTTTCCTATTTAGTACAATGTTGGGTGTGGGCTTATCATTATATGGCTTTTATTATTTTGAAGTATGTTCCTTCAGTGCCTAGCTTGTTGAAGTTTTTATCATGAAGGGGTGCTGGATTTTATCAAATGTTTTTACTGCATATTAAGATGACCATATGGTTTTTGTTTTTGATGCTATTCACATAGTGAATCATTAATTGATTTGTGTGTGTATATCCTTGCATCCTTAGGATGAAACCCACTTGATCGTGGTGAATTATGTTTTCGAGTGCTGTAGAATTAGGTTGGGCAATACTTTTCTGAGAACTTTTCTATCTATGTCCATGAGGGATATTAGTCTATAGTTTTCATTTTTTGCTGTGCCCTTTCCTGGGTTTGGTATCAGGGTGATACTGAGTTCACAGAATGAGTTAGGGAGGATTCCCTTCTTCTCCATGTAATGGAAGGCTTTCAGCACATGAGGTACTAGACTTTCTGGTCTAGTAAAATTTGACTATGAATCTGTCTGATCTGGAGCTATTAGTGGGGAGTTTTTCATATGTAAATGAGCACAGAAGGCCCAAGGAAAGTCTTGGCAGTGCCCATGCGATTCTAGGCTGAAAGAACCACACTTATGGTAGAAACTCAAGGGTATTAGTTACACCAGTCATACTTCTGTGCAGAGAAATTAGAAAAACCTACACTCAATTGTTAAAAGGTATTATTAGGCGATGTCTTTGTACTGTTTAAGAGAGCTTAAAAACTTAATGGAAGCAAATCACTGTAATAAATACTCTAGCGTTTTGGTGTTAATATTTCACTAACTTATCAGTTTGTTCCTTTAAGAAAAAGTGGCTTAATTACCCATCAAAACTCTTTGTCATTTCAAAAATTTTAGGATATATTTATTTTTGAAAAAAGTTTTAGTATGTATTATAAAACTGTGAGGTTTTTCTCATACATTAGGAAAACAAATGGGCAAAGAGAAAGAAGAGGGATTACAAATTATAATTTAACCTCAAGGTACTGATGATATCTAAACATCACAATCTATAGTCCCAATTACAACTGCGTCATCCATCTCTCTCTATTATCCACCACAGAATAAGACCCAGAAACAGGATTTACAGATGAATGAAAGCTACTCTGAAACTTTTCTAAACAAAACTACTACTTACTGGTTAAAAAAAAAATACATGAATTTAGAACTTTTCATTTCACTAATGTGGGTAAAGCCATCAGTGTTCTCTATGAAGACAAAGAATTTCCAAATCAGCACTTCTGGGGTATCTGGCATAATGAAATAAAACTTCAATGCTCTAAAGTTTTAAATCTGACACTCAGTACTTTGGTTAAAGAAGATGTTGCAATCTGGAATTTTTTTTATTGTCACATAAATCGAAAATACACTAGATATCAATGATTGGTAGAGGAATTTAAAAGAAGATATTATCAAACTCATGGTTCTAAGTTATTAAATGTTCTTCAGTGCTTTGGTTCTTCTACTATGAAAAAGATGACAAGCATGAGCATGGATATTTTATAGATTGGAAAGTGAGAGTGAAGACAGCACACTAATATATATAGCTAGGCGTAGACACAGAAGACCTAGGTCTGGAACTTAGGCTGTGAAGGTGGCTTAGTGCTGTAAGGAGTACATCATCCCGCCCTTCATAATCACTGTAGAGTTATTCTTTGACAATTTGCTGTGCACTGTATATTTTTAATTACAAATGTGCAGTTTAGGAATACAGAATTTCTTAAAATGCAGTGAGCTTCTCAGTACTTTATAAAGCACAGCAAAATTGGAATTGCATGCATTTTTATAATGACCCTTAAAACTTTTAATGTGATGAAATCAAATCAGTATAATTGTTGAAAGTAATTACTTGTTAAGCAGAAGAAATTCAGAGTTGGAAGAGAACATAAGAAACATAATTCTTATTTTATGCCCAAATCACATTACCAGCTAGGAAACTATTGGAAGGAAGATACAAATACCCTTATAGAAAACTCACCTTTCAGATGCATCATTTTCCCCATATTAAAAGCTGGTATAAACTGGGGTATTGAGGCTTTTTAAAAATGTACTGAAGAATTCTGATGAAACATAATACGATAACACCCTGGACTACACTATGAACGGTAAATGTATTTAATTAAAGAAAAGATAATTCAGTGATCCCTTCTGAGCAAATAATAATCATACTTAATATCTAGTTAAATGTTTTAGTATTTTCCATGTGCTAGTCACTATTCGAAAAACTTTATATTCTATGTTACTCTATACAATAGGCATTTTAGATGAGTTCTTGTATTACCTCATTTTACAGGGGAAGAAAATGAGGTACATGTTTAAGTCAAGTAACTTGTTCATGGTTGCAGGGCTAATTTTGGAGCTGTGATTTAAATGCAGTAAGTTTATCTCTAGAACTCATGTATCTGTTCACCATGATATTCTGCATCGCCTAAACTGAGATTTATCTCAGTTCTTATGTGCAAATACATAAATCAAATGCATGAATTCCCAGGCTATGGTACATATTTTTTCCCAATCATTCCAAAAGATACTCTTTGAGACTTGAATTCTGTATAATTAGGTGCTGCATTTGTCAGTGTTTTCCAGAAAAAATAGAGTCACTAAGATATATATCTGTATATCTATCAAGGTTTTTATTTTCTTTTCAGGAATTGATTCATAAGATTGTGGGGAGCAGCAAGTGTGAAGTTTGTAAGGCAGGCCTGCGGGCTTAAAGTTTTTTACTGGGATTTTTATGGAAATTGCATTAAACTTATCTGTCACCTTGGTCAAAACTGACATCTTCACTATTTTGAAATATCCAATCTGTTGACTCTGTATGACTTTATTTATTTAGATCATTGATTTTTTTCATCAGTGTTTTGTAATTTGAAGCACGTAGATACTGTACCTATTTTATTAAGGGTCATACAAATTGCTTAATTATCATTGATTATAACTTTTTTTCCTTAAATTGGTTTTTGCATGTTAATTTTTAGTATATAACTATTCAGTTGGTTTTGTGTGGTTCTTATATCCTGAAACTTGATTAATTTCCTTATTAGATCTAAGAGTGGTTTACTAGACTCCTTGAGTTTTTTTACATAGACAATCATCTAATGTGAAAGAAGAGAAAGTTTTATTTTAAACTTTTCCATCTATATTAATTTCTTTTCTTTTTCTTGCCTTATTGCACTAGCCCAAACTGCCAGCTATCCCTAATAAGTCTGGCGAAAGTGGACATCCTGTCCTGTCTCCAGTCTCAGTGTGACGTCCCTGAAGCTGTAGTGTTATGGTAATTGCAGAATTGCTGTGCCCCAGGCCTCCGGTTAAGTTGAAGTAGTTCCCCTCTATTCCTACTTTTCTGAGCGCTTTTACATAAACATTGACTTTTGTCAAATGACTTCTCTGTTAATTGATTTGATCATGGGATTATTCTTTAGCTTGCTGATTAGGTAGATTATGATAATTAATTTTTGAATTTTAAACCAGAGTTGCATGACTTTAACAAATCTCAGTTATTGTGTATATTTTATTTTATGCTATGGGGGATTAAGTTTTGTTGAGTATTTTTGCCTCTAAATTCATGAAAAATACTTGTTGATAGTTTTTTTATGCTTTCTCTGTCCGATTTTGATATTAAGATATTCATAGCCTTATAAAATGCATTGGAAAATGATCTCTTCTATTTTCTGTTTGACCTCCCAAAGAAATTGTGTGATATTATTATGCCTTCTTATTTCAATGTTTAGAAGAATTCTCCAGTAAAACCATCTGAAACTAAGAATTTATTTTTAAGGAGATTTCAGAATAATGAATTTAATTTTCTTAATAGATACAGGACTGTTCAAATCATCTGTTTTATGTTAGACAAGTTTTATAGGTTGTGGTTTTCAAAGGTTTTTCAAATGTTTTAGGGTTAAAGTTTTGGTAGTATCCCCCTATTACCTTTTGAATGGTTAAAGAATCAATCTGAAGTGAAACCTACTATATTATTCTTGATATTGGTCACACATTCTTCTTTATTTTTATTTTAGTAGATTTGTCGACTTTTTTTTCAAGGAACTAGGTTGTTTGCATGGTCTTTTCTATAGTTTTTCTGTTTTTATTTTCCATGATTTCTGGTCTTTATTACTTTTTCCCTCTTACTTGCCTTATATTTATTTTTGTTTATTTCATAGTTTCCATGAGGTAGTAATTTATTTTTTTATTTCAGATCTTTCCTTGTTTCTAATATATTTAGTACCACAAATTTTCTTCTTAGGAACTTTTAAATATACCCCACGTATTTCATTAATTCCATTTTGATTTTAATTTGTTTCTAATGTCATTTGAAACAATATGGACAAATGTGGAGGATATTATGTTAAGTAAAATAAGCCAGGAAGAGAAATTGCATTTTCTTACTCACATGTTAGAGCTAAAACGTGGATCTCATGGAGGTAGAAAGTACCATGTTAGTTACTAGAGGCTGAGGGGAAGGAATGAAGAGAAGCTGGTTGATGGGTTTAAAAATATAGTTAGATAGAGAAATAAGTTCCAGTACTTGATAGTATGGTAGAGAAATTATATTATTAAAAATAACAATAATTTGTTGAATTGCATGTTTCAAAATAACTAGAAGAGAAGAACTGTAATATTTCCAATATAAAGTAAAGATACCTGCTTAAGTTTATAGATACCCTAGTTACCATGATTTACTTATTATACGTCATATACATGTATCAAAATATCACATGTATCCCCAAATATGTACAACTATGCTACACATATCAATAAAAATACAAAAAAAGAGAAAAGCTATGGCTTCTTTCTATTAGAGGAAGAGTGATCTTTCTATCTTTGAATATCTTTGGCAGAAGCAGAATCTAAAGGTTTTTAAGAGTCAAGTGTCTAAATAAATATTGCTGAACCCTGTCAGTTTCTGAGGCTTTCCCAAATCCATAAATCTTAAGAACTGTGTTGAAAAACTTTAGAATGACTCTTTTGTGTTTTCTGTGAGTTAAAATAAATGTCACAGATATCAGAGTGACATAGATGAAATCCATCTTCTTAAAATGGAAGCATTGAAAGAAAAAGAGAAACAATAATAAAAAAGGAAAATAGTGACTAATTCTCACATAAGTTGGATTTAATTTTGACCAAAGTAGATTATTTGAACAATAATTTTTAAGTCAACTTGTTAATATGTTGTTTAGGATAAAAAAATTAAAGAAAAATTGAAGCATACTTTTAATTTTTAATACAATTTAATTTACCTAATTGACACAATTATTAGGTGAATTTGTTGGCTAATTAGTAGCTTTCCATTTCACTTTCCTTGCATAGACTAACATAAGGTATAGCTGAAATGTAGCAAAAGTCACCTAAGTTAAAGCTTAAAATATTTACTCATAAGTGTGTCATGCAATGAAAATAAATTTTGACCTGGTTAGTTGAAAGAGATAGTTTATTGTATTAAAATTTGTGTCTTTATTTTTGAACTTTTAAGTATCGTGAACTGTTTCATATGCCCATTCCTTCTTCCACATAATTGTCCAAAATATTAAAGAAAATGCATTTTTGCTTCATTGAATTATATATTAGGGTTCCTGATGTTCATAATTAAAGTGACATAATTGTGGTATAATTATCAACTATTAAAACACTTAACTCAGCTGGTTGTGTCAATAAACATAAAGACTTTTTGTAATTTTCATTAAAGAGTCAAATTATAAATATATTTTATATTTTAAATAACTATTCTCTTCAGGTTTTAACTCAACTTTATTAGAAAAATAATAATGATTCAATTTTAATCTTGTGGCAAATGCACATTCTAAGTATAATCTGGGGATAAGAGAAAGTGTACATGAATTATGATGCTATATATTATTAATGAAGAGTTTTTACAGGGTGTGTAAAACACACTGTAATAGTCCAACCACTCTCCATCTGATGGCTCCTTTATTACTCCTTTTCTGCCTCTATAAAATTAGCTAGTAGGACCTGCAGAGAATGCTGGCTGTTCCTAGCAAAACTTCTAATTTCATTCTTATCTAGTTGAATACATTCAGTGATCTTTACATTAGTAATGACCAGTTAGCAAGGCATAGGGTAGACAATAGAAAAATAGGAAAAATAGGAACATCACTTAATAGCGTTCATCAGCAGCTTTCATTATCTTCACTAAAACAGGTAAATTGGAGTTGTTGTGGGGAAAGGAAAGCTAGTCAGGGGACCCCAGTTCCTGGAGAGCACACGTTTTTCAGCCAGTACATCTTGCTTCAAGTATCACAGACTTCTTGCTGGTAAGGAAAATGACTCGGCCCAGCACCTAGAGGAGAATCTTATTCAAAGGTGGGATTCAATATTAGTTCATTCATTGGTTGGGTTAAATAATATGATACCCTGAACTCTCTATGCAAACTTAATATTTTGCCATAGTTATTAAATTATTCACTCATATATAGTCTTCATTATGTGACAGACACTGCATAGGGTACTGGAAACTCTATTCATCCTTGATGTACTGTCTAGCATTTCAGGTATGAAATGAAGTTTGGGGGGTACACTTATCTTTGTGCAGGTTGATTATGGAGCAGCTTAAATGTCCCTGGGGTCCTGAGATATTCTGTAGCTTGATCTGTGTGCCAATTACCTGGACATCTTACTTAGTTAAAATGTATTGAGTTATACAATAATGTGAGTGTTCTATGTTCATTTTATTCTTAAGTAAAACTCTTTTTATATGATTTTAATTTGCATTTATCTGATTAGAAATTTTAAACATTTTTCATGTAGTTGTTGGCTATTTGTATGTCTTCTTTCCAGAAATGTCCACTCAAGACGTTTGCCCATTTTAAAAAGTGTTATTTATTTATTTATTTTTACTGTTGAGTTGTTTGAGTTTCCTGTATATTTTGGGTATTAGCCACTTCTCAGATACATGGTTTCCTAATATTGTCGCCCACCATAGATTGTTGCTACACTTACTGTCAGTTGCCTCCTTGGCTGTGTGCAGAAGCTTTCAGTTTTGTGTAATTACACTTTTGTGTAATCCTCAACTCTCACTTCTGTTGTCTGTGCTTTTGGAATCATATCCAAAAAAAAAAAAAGTCTTTGCTCAGATAAATGTGCCAAAGCCTTTCACCTAAGTTTTCTTCTGATGGTTTTATATTGGTTTTAAATTAGTTCCTTATAGTTTGTCATTGCTGTAATGCGTTGCTTTTGTGTTCCTGCTAATATACTGAGGGACTGAATCCCACCGAGAGGCAGAGGGCGAGACCGTCCTTTGGCAGAGTCAGCTCCTGGGACTTGGGGGAGGTGGAGAGTAGCCATGCAGAAGTGGAAGGTACCCAGAACTTTCAGTGTATTTATTGCTTTAGCTGACCAGGCAGGCCTCTTCTGCAGAGAGAGATGTATTAAAGATAATCATTTATCAGCGTCAGAACTATTCATGGCCTATTTTGTCATTGATATTGATTGTTTGAAAGTATCTTTTGCTCATATATTTAGCCTTAATATGTTATCGGGGTACCCTCCCAGATTGAATAACTTCGTTTTTGATTGAATCCCTACCTTGAGTTTTGACATTGTGTTTTTGGATTACAGTCTCAGGCTCAACATTGGCACCTACATTACCATTATGAATAAAAGTCAACATTACTCTATGGTAGTACATTGTCAATTGCTTTTTGATGAAGAGTGATATCATGTGATATTCCTACTAGAGTAAAATTAGAGTCAAATCCTAGATATGCAACATCTCAGCTGAGGTCACTGAAATGCTTCTTATAATATTTGAAGAATCTTAAGAATAAATAAGATGGAGGATTAGAAATGCAATAATATTATTCATTTTCAATTTGGGATATTAGCTTTGGGAAAATACCCTGAAGAATTATTTGAAATGTGACAAATTAAATATATTCAAATCATAACAAAAGGTATATATGGTATTTTAATAAAATTTCCAAAATAGTGTCTGTCATTGGATGATTTTTAAAAAATAATATAGCTCTATATTACTTATCCTAATTAGAAGTAAAAAAAAATGCTTGAAAAAAACTTGAATAAATAAGCAGCCCATGTTTACTGACTATTACATACTTGGAAACACATTGTTTTTTGTTATGAAATTTATGCAAAATATGACCATGATGAGTTAAATCATTGCCAATGAGAGGACTTATCAGTTGCCATATAATCTGCTCAGCTATAGTCCTGGTGCAGAGGGTAAAAGAAATCTTTTTTTAAAAAATCAATCTTCATTTAATCCTACTAACCAAGGCTGTGATAAGCTGATAGAGAAAACAAAAGGGAAATTGAATTTCCCAGAAACAACTTAGAAATAAATGGGTCAGAATAGAGTGGAAAGAGGAAACAAAAGATAATCCCAGTCTACTTTAAAAGTAAGACGCAGCCAGAAATTCAGCATGAATTATTGTTTATCAAAAGGTAACCACTTTCTAGCCTTCCTGTGAATTTCCATTTACAGAAAACTCAAATATTTCTGAACTTGATGCTTTAAATAAAAGGTGTGATTTCTAGAGGAAATTTACTAGCTGTCCTATTTCCGATGCAAAGGGACAAAATACTGCAATTTCTAGGCTGACTCCTTCAATAGATATGAAGTAGCATCTGCTATTTATAAAAGATGAAAGGAAAACCCTCATATTTTGTAGTAAAGAAATGTTAATTCTGATGAGCTAGTTTTTAAAAAATATAAAGAATTTTTTTAAAGGAATAGTAATTGAATGTATGCCACAGGTATTTTTCCATAAATAGATTGTGAAATATTTCAACCTCATACAATATTCATTCAAGCTACCTTATAGATAAAATGTATTTTAAAGGGATATTTTCAGCTGGAAGCTATAATTATCTTCCTGTAAAATAAAAATGTATATGCTACCAAAAATGTGTCATTTCCAAAATCAAAGGAATAAAATTTAAAATTGGAAAGAAGTTAAATTGACTCTGTTGCAGATGACATGATTTTTATATCTGTGTGTGTATGTGTATATATACATATATATAACCTCAAGATTCTACCAAAAAACTGTTAGAACTAATGAATGAATTTAGAAAGTTGCAGGATACAAATCAACATACAAAAATCAACAGCTTTCCTATATACCAAAAGTTAACAATCCGAGAAAGGAATCAGGAAAACAATTCCATTCACAATAGCTACAAAAAAAAAAAAAAATCACTGAGGAATAAATTTAACCAAGGAGGTAAAAGATCTGCACACTGACAACACATCGGAGAAAGAAGCTGAGAAAGACATCACTGAAAGGCAAGCTAGCCCTTGCTCATGGATTGGAAGAATTAATATTGTTAAAATGTCTGTCATACCCAAAGTGATCTACAGATTCAACAGATCTCTATTAAAATGTCAATGATATTATTTACAGAAATAGAAAAAACAATCTGAAAATTCATAAGAAACCACTGAAGAACCCAAATATCCAAAGCAGTCCTGTGCAGAAAGACCAGAGCTGGAGGCGTTATACTCTCTGACCTCAGACCTACGACAGAGCTATGGTAACCAGAACAGCATGGCACTGGATAAAGACAGAATAAAGAGCCGAGAAATACATTCATATTTACAGCTGACTTATTTTTTTTGACAAAGGAGCCAAGAACACACAATGGGAAAAGCAATTTCTTTAATAAATGGTTCTGGAAAAACCAGGTATCCACAAGCCCAAGGGTAAAATTAGACGCTTACCTTTCACAGCACAAAACAATCACTCAAAATGGATTAAAGACATAAGTATAAGGCAGCAACCTGTGTAAGTACTGGAAGAAAACATGGGAGAAACCTGCATGACCCTGCTCTGGGAAATGACATTGGGATGGAACACCAAACACACAGGTAGAAAGGCAAGAACAGGCACATGGAATTACAGCCAATGAACTGAGAAGATTCTTCACAGGAAAGGAAACAATCAGCAGAGCGAATAGATGACTGAAAGAATTAGAGAAAATGTCAGCAAATCATACAGGTGGAAAGGGGTGAATATCTAAAATATATAAAAAGCACAACAATTCAATAGCAAGAGAACAAGCAACCTGACTGAAGATGGGCAAAGACCCTCCATAGATGAAGAGGACAGACAAATGGCCAACAGGAATGCAAAGAAATGTTCAAAATCACTTGTAGCAGCTCGTATAGCCTATGGCCAGGAGGAGTGAGAGTTATAAGAAATACCTGTATAGCTCAATAATGGAACACCGTGGTGAAAAGGGCCTGGAGAGGGATTTAGCTCTCCTAACAAGCAGCAGAGCTCGCGAGATGAGGAGATGAGAGCAGTGGTGAATTGGCAGTCTCTACACCTGTAGTGTTGAGAGGCACCAGATCAGCCTTAGGCTGGAGGCGCAGGCATTGGGAGCACACACATTCTATCACAGACCCGCTTACACTGACTCTGTCTCCTCTCCTGCCTGCAGAATGCCAGAATGGCATCTCTCTGCTGAAGATCACTAAGCTCTGCTAAAGACTAAGATCTATCTTTCTAAGAAAACTGCTTTACTCCAAGACTCTCTCTCTCTCTTCTGCTAAATTAGATAGCTCTCGGGCACCCAAGAGAAATTGTTCCTGAGCAAGGTGGCTTAACAGTCTGCCCCTGGAACCTAGTCAAGCCGGGGCCGACATCAGGCCAGTTCCAGGCCCTGACAATCACTGATCATCAGAGAAATGCAAATCTCCAAATTTGTTATAATATTTATCATCATAAAGATGAAAGGTAAGAAGTGCTGAAGAGATATGCAGTAAATAAAGGGAAGCCTTACACCCTGGTGGTGGGAAGTAAGTTAGTATAGCCACAATGGACCAGGGCAGGGAGGTTCTCCAAAAAATTCAAAATAAAACTACCGTATATACACTACTGAGCATACATCCAAAGGGAATTATATAAACAAATCAAGGAGATATGTGCACTCACGTTCTCTATGTTATTCACAGTATACAGAATACACTGAAGTGTCCCCCAGCAGATGAACGGATAACGGGGAGAAGTGGCAGACAGACACCATGGGATGCCCATCAGCCTTTGAAAGAGAATAAAATTGTGCCATTTGTGACAACATGGCTATACTTGGAAGACACTGTGTTAAGTGAAATAAGACAGGCATAGAGTGTCATCTCACTCAGATGTGAAATTTTAAAAAGCTGATCTCATAGCAGTGGAGAGCAGGATGGTGGCTACCAGGGGCTGGGGTGGGGTGGGAGATGTCGGCCAAAGGATACAAAATTTCAGTCAGACGGAATAGAGTTCTTGACTATTTTTTCAGCTTGACTATTGTTGTTATACATAAAGGCTACCAATTTATGAGTGTTGATTTTGTAACCTGAGACGCTGCTGTATTCCTTGATCACTTCTAAGAGTTTTGTAGTAGAATCCCTGATGTTTTCCAGGTATAAAATCATATCATCTGCAAAGAGTAAAAGTTTAATCTCTTCTGATCCTATATGGATACCCTTGATTGCCTTTTCTTCCCTAATTGCAATGGCTAAAACTTCCATTACAATGTTAAAGGGCAATGGAGACAATGGACATCCTTGCCTGTTTCCTGATTGGACTGGAAATAATTTCAATTTAACTCTGTCCAGTATGATATTGGCTGTGGGCTTGCTGTAGATGGCCTCTATCCATTTGAGAAATGTCCCTTCTATGCCAATTTTCTTAAGTGTTCTGATCGTGAAGGGATGCTGGATATTGGGGAGAGGATGGGTGGAGGGAGGGTGATTGGTGGGATTATGCCTATGGTTTATCCTATAAGGGTACATGTGAATCTCTCTAAATGTAGAATATAAATGTCTTAACACAATAACTAAGAAAATGACATGGAGGCTGTGTTAACCAGTTGGATGAAAGTATTTCAAATTGTATATAGCAACAGCACTCTGTACCCCATGATAGCATTAATGTACACAGATAGGATTTAATACAAAAAAAAATTTCAGTCAGACGGGAGGAATACACTCGAGAGATCTACTGTGCAGGATAGGGATCATAGCTAATCACATATCCCTTTCTTGAAAACTGCTAAGAGAGTGGATAGAAAGTGTTCTCACCACAAAGATAATGATGATGTAAGATAACACGTAGGTTAATTAGCTAGATTTAGTTATTCCACAATGTATATATACTCAAAGCGTCATGTTAGACAGTGTTAATATATTCACTTTTACATGTCAATTTTAAAAATAAAATATTTGTGAAAAATCAAAGTAATATTTATCCAAAGATTTAATAACTTACATAAACATTCCACTGTGAACACAGGTGTGTACTTGTCGACTCCTGATCTACAGTCTAATTAGGATAGCTAAGATGACAAGAGATTATGTACGTGGTCAGATATATAGACCAGATAGCGGTAGATTTTATAGATAGAACAAATCAATGAGAATATGGTTTTATACCTAGGACTGTATTTCTGATAAGCTGTTGTCGTCTCAATATTTTATGTTACCAAATATTTTTAAATTCAATTTGCACCTCTGAACTTGGTATGTTTACCATTAATCACTGCCCTAGAGGACTTGCTTGGACTTCAAAAGTTGCTTCTGTGGTTTAGCCACGGTACCTCCGGAGGATATGGGCTCTAGCGATCAGATTGCGAGGCACCAGGAGACCCCGTGATGACGTGCCCACCTTTGGTTAAGTGTTTGTGTACCATCCGTTAGATTTATAGCAATTATTTTCCACTTGCTTTAAAATAAACCTGTCCTCATTAAAACCCTCAACCCAATAAAACTTATATGTGAAACACATACTTCCTGTCCTATCTTCAGATTGTTATACAGACACTGGTTAGAAAACATATTTTAAAAATTCACACATCCTAAAGGCTAAGAAGTGAAAAATCACACTTACCTTAACAGTATAACATAACAGATAGAATCTTCTGCTAATTTTGTCAGACTTTAGGAAAACTTAAAATATGCTGGCTTTTGTTTTTCTCCTACTTCTGGCTACATTATATCTGAGGATAATCCTTCAATGTGCAGGAATGTGCCTGTTCTGATGTAATGCTAATATATATTTGGGATCATTTGCCTCCTATCAAGAATTCCATTCACACACACACTCCAGAAGCCAAAAGTATTAAGGAAAGGAATCACTATATTGTATTTATATCTCAGGAAAAAACATTACAGATGATTCATGGCATAATCCATCCCTTCATTTCTTAAATATTTTACATCTTTTTCTCAATATTCTTTCTCAGAAATGCTGCTCAATAGCTTCACGTGTAATGAGTGCTGACAACTCTGCCGGACTCCCAGACCCCAGGATCATGTAGCGTGCTGTTGAAACTGAATGCAGCTTCTGACTGACCTGGAATAGAGTGGACATAAAGGATAGGATTTCTCTGCTAGATCCTCGCCTGGCCCGGGACCGAAGTGAACTTTGTGCTGTATCTCTGATGTCAAATGGGTTATTTTAGATTCTTTACAGAACAAACTGCACAAGACGTCACTTTGCTGTCCATACACACATTTCCACAGTCCAAAAAGACTGCACTGTGTAGAAATCAAACTTCTCTCTCCCACATCTCACTGTCCATCCTGAGCTCTTCCTTCGCAGTGAAAAGTCAGTAAAATCATGACTTTTCCTGGCATGGACGGAAACAGATTCCAGGTATCTCAAACTTTACCTAGATATAAAAATTTTTCAAGAATTACCATCTTGCATTTACTACTTGCATTTTTAAGGAGGCTAAAGCTTTCATAGCCAAGAAATACTCTCCTTATGTAAATTTAAATAAAAATTGGCAATAGAGGAATACATTTTCAAATCACAGGTGGCTTTTAGTCTCTCCCCAAAATGAATAGAAATAGAGCAAACATTTACATTATGCCTATTTTATTGGGTAGTTTTATTATAATAAGAAAGATAAAAATTATTATTTCGTCTACTCCTACATGATAAACATGCATTAGAAAGACTACAGAACTGGCCTAGGCTACCATGTAGAGGGTGCGGGACACAGAACATCAACCTTCCCGTCATCTCCCCGAGCCCTCCTGAAACCTGGGCATCTTCTGTGTTTGCACATCTCAGAATATGGGTGATTTTCTGTGCAGCTTTGCTTCGGTTGCCTGTGGTCATTTGCTCAAACGTTCCAACTTTCCTCATTCAGTGGATCCTATGTTTCTTCTCCAGCTCCTTCAATTAATACTTGGGGGTCACCAGGTGAAGAATTGTCCACTGTGGCAGAGAAGATCCACTTACATTTGAATTTCTGATACACAAATAAATAGTTTTTTAGTAGCAGTTCGTCTGAAATATTGCATAGGACACACCTGGAATATTTGGAAGATAATTCTACCTTCTTAAACAGTGTGTGTCATTCACATCATCACCAGTACAGATGTCATGTTCTCGTCTCCGACAAATCTGGCCACCCGACCTGGGGCACCCCGAATTACGGGACCCTTAATTGTAAATCCACCATTTTTTTTGTCCTTAGGTTTCCCTTTGTGTCAGGTATGTGAGACGAGCTGCAAAGCGTCCTATGTTGGGAGCAGCTGCTACCAGCACGTTGCAGAATTGTATCTTTCTATCGTTGAATTTCCCAAATGGAAGCAGATATTCTATCTTTCACATTTTCAGGAAGAATAAAAAGTGACTTACGAAGAGTAAAGCAAAACAGAAGTTTCCGTGTAAACATCATTACTGGGAATGTGCCTGTTTTCTGTCCGCACTTTACACGTTCATCTCGCTGCGGTGCCGGTTTTAGTGACTTTTCCCGTAGCCTGTGGTGAATTGGCACATTTGCCATCCATTACTTTTGACAGCTTTAACACAATTCATTGAATATTTAATAAAAAGGACTTTTTATTGTACATGTTTTTCATAAAGCTTGCGATGTTTTTCCCGCTGCTGAAGTTGAGGGCAGACGGACGTGACCTGGGTAATATCCAACAGCTGCCTAACGTGCCTGATTCTTGCTGACAGTCCGTACAGATCAAACCAAAGTACGGACTCAGTCTATCTTTGGGGGCGAATACTTTTATTTGCCAAAAAAGAAATAATAGTTATAGCCAATAAATTGACATAAGGTTCCACACTGATTTTTCATCTTCTACCTTGGGATGTATTTTCACTTAGCACTTTAATTCATAACACCCCAGTAAAGTAAATGGGTAAGACTCCATATATTTGAAGGGTGGCAAAAAATGGGCACACATTTGAAGAAAGAAAAAAATGATATTAAAATTGTACTACTCTAAATAAGTGAGGTAAAGGCTATGTTAACCAGTTTGATGTAAGCACTCCAAATTGTATACAAAATCAGCACATTGTACCCCACAAATGTAATGTACACAGTTATGACCTAATAAAAATTGTAATACTCACTATAAACCAGTAACATCTGTTATCCTGCATATGACATCTTGTCCCTTTTATAATTGCAGAAGTCAAAGTCATGACTTGAGTAATACAAGTTTAATACCATTTTCCTTTCTAAAATCTATGTTTCCATTTTTGTCACTCTTCATGTGTGTATGTGTGTATATGCAGATAGGTAGAATCAATTTTACTTCTTTTTTTTTTTGGCTGGGGCCAGGTTTGAGCCCATCACCTCCTGTACATGGGGCCGGCGCCCTACTCCTTTGAGCCACAGGTGCCACCGCCCCTCAATTTTACTTCTTAAAATAAGAAGTTTATGCCCTCTTTTATTTATGTAATTTTTATTAAACCATAACTATATACATTTATGGGATACAATGTAATGATTTGATATACAAGGTGGAATGCTGAAATAAAACTAATTAACATAACCATCACCTCACTTATTTTTGTGGTAAATTTGCTGAAATTCTTTGTGGTATTTATGTGGAAAAAAATAACCAACAGGGCAGTGCCTGTGGCTCGAGGAGTAGGGCACTGGCCCCATATACTGGGGGGGGGGGGGTTTCTAACCTGGCCCTGGCCAAAAAAATTGCAAAAAAAAAAAGAAAGAAAGAAAAGAAATAATCAACACTAGGCAGATAAAGAAATTTTTTTATTAAGAAAGTGTTCTGTAGTGCTAAACTTGTCTGCATGAGGACATTTTCAAATATGTAAAACAGATGTTAACATTTTGAGTCTGTCTGTACATTAGAATGAAGATGACCCACTGTTTCCTAGACTTATGTGAGATTAGTTTTAAAATCTTATATAGAAATTAGACAACATCATGACAGGGTTGAATTTTAAAATGCATTTACATGGTCACTGTGGCATTATTCAGGACAGCCAAGATACTGAATCATCCTAAGTGTCCATCAAGAGATGATAAAGAAAATATGAGCAATGAAACATTGTTCATAAATGAAGGAAATCCTGTCATTAATTCATAAAAGAAGGAAAATTTGCCATTTGCCACAACATAGATAAACCTGGAGGACATTATGTTAAGCGGAATGAGTCAGGCCCAGAAAGACCAACAGGAGCTCAGCTCTCTGTGCAACCTGAGACCTCAAACTGTAGCCATTGGGAGTGGAAGGCTGGTTACTAGAGGCTGCGGAGTGGGGCAGGTGCCTAGGGCACAAAGTTTTAGTTAGACAGGAAAAGTAAGTTTCAGTGATCTATTGTACAATTATGGCGATTATAGCTAATACTGTATTATATACTTGAAATTTGCTGAAAGATAGATTTTAAATGTTCTCACTATGAAGAAAACGATAAGTATGTGAGGTGATGCATTTGTTAACCATTCCACAATGTATACATCCATCAAAATATCAATTATACCCAATGTATACATCCATCAAAATATCAATTATACCCCATAAATGTAGACAAGTATTAGAGAATTTAACAGTATGTGTCTTTTTTTTTGAGACAGGGTCCCCCTCGGTGGGCTACCATGCAGTGGTGTTATCATAGCTCACCACAACCTCAAACACCTGGGCTCAAGTTATCTTCCTGCTTCAGCCTCTGGAGTAGCGGGGACTACATGTGTGAGAAAGGTTAACCTTTCTATTTTTTGTAGAGACAGGGTCTTGCTCTTATCCAGGCTGGTCCTGAACTCCTAGATTCAACCAGTCATCCTGCCTTGGCCTCCCTCAGTGTAAGATTACAGGCATGAGCCAATCAACCTGGACACTGTGTGTCTCTTCCCACCTTCCTCAGTATAAGGCACAGAGTGTATATTCACTTGATTGTAGCCAAAAGGCCGAGAAGCGATTCAGAGTGATTCAGAACATTCTTGGGTAGATATTATTCTGAAGACTGATTTAATACAAGTGAGTGAGATGACTATAAACTATTTTCAGGGTTGGAAGCTGTAAGTGAAAAGCTTATATGCTGTGAGGGTACTGAGCTTTTGTTCTCAAACTTTATAGGTAGACAAGGGTCATATCCATGAAAACATTAGATAAAAAGCATAAAAGCATTGAGCAAAATATTATATATCATGCAATTTATATGAAAATAACTTCTATAAATAATAACTATGATGGTATCAGGAATGATTAGTTTAATATAAACACCTGGGGGTTAAATTCGAGGTGAGATTGCAACCTCATGGCACGTAACAGGCCCTGTTTGTTCTTTAGCAGGGAGGAACCCTCCTGAAAGACTCGGGTGGCTGGGAGCTTAAGGATTCTTCCCCGATATATTACATATTATAATGTTATCTTCTTAGACAATGCCTAGGATACATCTTTTCATTATTATTTTTTTTTAGCCAAACATTCCTAAGGATAAATTTATTACTCTCTATAGTCATTTATCATCTCCGTCCTCCCTTTCCTTCATCCTAGGTCAGAATCCACCCTAAGGAATGAGTCGCATAATGCCAGCAGCACTCGTCCCAAATACACTCACAACACTTCACACATTTAAATAATGGCTACTGATAACTATCCCCTGTGACATTTCTGATGCTGCTTTTTTACTTGGAACTTTGATAGCATCTGGCCCATGTACAAATCCCCTGTAGAAGCAGGTAAGGGCCTGCCAGGGAGGTTAGAATGTGAATCCTGCTGACAGATGGTCGGGAGAGCATTTCAATTACAGGAGGTAAGGGAGCTAATGAACAGAGAAGGGATGAATAGCAGAAGGTTACTGGAACCAAGCATTTTATGCAGAAACGATCACCTATCATAATGATGTGAACACACCTTCGAAATGTCAATGAAATAGATTTTAATTCAAGCAAAAGCCCTTCTTTTGAAACACAAGCTTTTGGACTCATTTGAAATGTTTAAGGTGACATTTCTTCTAGGAAAATCAAAACAGTTTGAAGTATTTTACCCCTGAAAGAAAATTCTTCCTGAGGACTCATAATTTTTTCCTTTCTAAGAAATATTGGCAGTACTTTCTATGTTAAATTAAATCAGAGCAGATTCCTCTCTCTCTCCCTCTTCCCCTCCCTACCTCCCTTTCTCCTCCTCTCCCTCTCCTTCCCCTTTGGTAAAGCAATGAGCCTAACCATGGTCAGCTCCTTAATCCCTTGTTTTATTCTTACAATTTGATCTAGTCGTTCTAGATTCAGTATTAAACCTTCCTTTCTATTCATGGAAACTTCACTTGGGTCACACGTGAAGAATATGCAAATTTGGAGGTGATGAACCTTTGAACTCAGTGTTTGAAAGGGCCAGGGGGTCTTCAAAGATAAAGACACAGGGAGTGTCTTTCAATTTGTCCCAAAGGTAATGCTGTATTTTTAATTTTTTGACAAAACTAGAAAACTTCTCTGAGTCAGTAATAGCCTCTCACTTTCCAAAACTAAGGCTTTTTAGAAACATAGCTTGAGGGTTTGCACAGACGTAGCTTGGAGGGGAGGAAGCACAAATCATAAAAGACTGGGAGACTCTGTCTGGGAACAGCAGGCTTTGCGTTCTGGCCTCTAGAGAGTGTTGTGTTCCTGGGCAATTACTGACTTCAGTGCACTCAGTTCTTAAACAGACACTAGAAAAAATAGTCTACATGAGAAGAAAGGTAATAACACTCCAGAATGGTCAACTTAAATTTTTATCAGCATGTTCTTGGGTGATAAATTCCTCTTCTCATTATTCTTTGTACATTTAAGTTGCTTTTGTTTCTTTTTATTTCATTTGTATTGAATATATTTAAGGTGTACATGCTGTTTTTATACCTATATATGGAGTGAAATGATTCCGTAGACGAGCCAGTCACCATACCCACCATCTTTTATAGTCTCTTTCCCTCGGGGCGTCTGGCGAAAGCACCTAAAAGTTGACTCCTTTAGTGATCGTCTGCCACCCGCTACAGTCAGGTTAACTACAGCACTAATGCTGCCCCTTAATTGTCCAGACTCATGCGTCCCTCGGAACTGCAACTTCGTCTCCTTTGTCCAACGTTTCTCTTTCCTTCCCCTCCCCACCTCGGATAGCCTATTTCTACGGATTCAATGTGTTTTGAGATTCCACATATTACGAGAGATCAAGGCTGGTTTTCTTCCTGTGTTCGGCTTAGTTAATTTAGCATAATGGCCTCCCAGTTGTTGCAAATGACAACATTCTTTATTGAGGCTGAATAATATTCCATTGTGCATCTATACCCATTGTCAGTTGACAGACACTTTGGCTGTTTCTGTGGCTACTGTGAATAATACTGCAGTAGACCCTGGATGAAGAAAACGGGGTTGATAAGGACATCCATCACATCAGGGTGCTGCGGTGAGTAAATTATAAGAAAAGTCAGGCCCTTACCCCTGGACCTGACTCAGAGCGTGTGCTCGGCAAGCCCTGGTGGTGCTGAGCTGCGGTTTTCCTGCGTTGTTAGATCACAAGAGCCACATTTTTGGTATTTCCACGTCAGTGTCCCCTCTATGTGTTCTGCCCTTTGGGAGCAGACACTAGCTAGCATTCAAAAGTGTTTGTGAATCTTTAAGATGATTGAGCAAATTTCAATTGTGAAGTTCTAGTTGATGGATGATTGTGTCCTAAGGGAGAGTTACAGGGACAGAATGCAAAGGACACAGCACCTGGCAGGTCCCAGACTTGCTTACTGCATTCATGCCACGAGGCACAGGGCCAGGTGCCACACTGCTCAAAACCTCCTGCTTTGACCACGCAAGGGGAGGAGGAGCAGCGGAATGATAGAGCCCAGCGCTTAATTGTTTTCACATCCTCATTTCAATGCAAGCTGAGTTTCTAAGATAAAGGGCAGATTTTACTGACAAAAATGAATGCTAAAACTACCACCGCAGAGAATCATTACATGGGAAATGCTTCACTGAAGTTTGATTCTGTTTTCTATCAGCTATGAAGGCAGCTATGAAAGTGTGAGAACCACAAAATGATGTCCTGGCATAATATTATCTGTAATTTCCTCCAGGAAAAGGATGCCTGTGAATGCAGTGGATTTTACTTTAAGCTACACACAGAGGCTAAATTACTCAGACTGTGTCTAGAGGCAAGTTTTAGCGTGTATATTCTTATTTAATGCTGATGTACAGAAAGAATACATAGAACCACAGAAATATTTTTGTTTGACTAGAAATCACTCCTTGTTGGCAACCAGTCAGACCCAGACTTTCTAAGTTTTTCATATTGATCCTAACAGTTAAATAATCCATAAAATATTTTAATAACAAATTAGAATTTTAAGGTAGTACAAGATATTTGCCGGTGCTTTGAACAGGAGCACTTAATAAATGCACATACCTTTAAAATTTTTATATTATGCCTGTAACATATTTTGTTTCAAAGGAATTTACTTAAAAACAGAGAAAGAGAAAGAAAAAAGAAGGATGGTAAAGAAAAGACAAAGTGCCTAAGAAATAAAATTTAAAAATAACTGAAGAATTGTAGATTACTCACGTTTCACATTACACAGTCTCAAATAAAGCTTATTTTTAGGTAAGTCAACATATGTACATGGCACAGAGAAAGATATTCTGATATGTATCCAGGGGTGCGTAAATTGATGAAATGCTAGTGTCTAAATTCTGTGTCAAGAACAATACTTTACTCTGTGTTTTAAAAAAGGTTTGATATTTTTTTAAGGAAGATGAAATGTTCTAGAATTTTTTTTTAAACCTTAAGTAATAATGGGAAACAATCTAATGTGGGTCATCCTGCAAAATTGAAATATGGACCATGATTTCTTATTAAATGTTGAAGAATTAGTAATAATACTCTGAAATAAAAAAAAAAACATAGAGATGAGTTTTGGTCACATGTAATTATAACTGACATCCATGTGATGATTACATTGCTCTGGGAGGTATAGTGATGGTTTTGCGATTATTGATCAAAAATTTCTGCATCTGTTTTTAAAAATAAACTTTCTCTTTTTCCATTGTTTTTAAAGATTATGCTTCAGCAGAACAGGAGTGAGACTTAAAACTTACGTGTGTCTATATTTTCAAAGTAAACAGTTGATGGTGGCCATTGACAGCTTAAGGAACCACATATGTACACGTTGTCTTTGTTTCAGTGTTGCAGGTATATACGACACCCTCTGGGAAGAAGAATTTTCTAGCTACTTAGTGTAAGCTGATGTTAGTCAAACCTTAGTGAAAATTCTCCAAGTTCTACTTAGAGTAAGAAAGAAAAAATTAAAAAGCATAGTTTATTCCCATTATTTCAAAGAATATGTTTTGTGAACTTTCCTCTTTGCTAAAATGCATGTGAAGCCCCAAAATCAGCACTCTCAGCATTCATGACATTCTCAGAAGTGGAGAGCAGTAAAAACTTTGAGTCACCTGCCCCTCCCTTCCCAAATGAGGTGGAGAAGGCTGTGCTCTGCCTGGGTGTTTCATCTTCACCTGAGGTGGAGAAGGCTGTGCTCTGCCTGGGTGTTTCATCTTCACCTGAGATGGAGAAGGCTGTGCTCTGCCTGGTTGTTTCACCTTCCCCTGAGATGGAGAAGGCTGTGCTCTGCCTGGTTGTTTCATCTTCACCTGAGATGAAGAAGGGTGTCCTCTGCTTGGTTGTTTCAGTTCCCGCACTGTAAACATGGGACCATTTTGCAGCCTATGCATTGCTATGTTTCTTTCTTGTGTTTTGCTTTTTCTTGGTGATTTTATGTTTATGAAGGCTCCTGAATGTACAGCTAACCTCCTGTCTCAGTTTCCTAAGCTCAAGAACGCTATGATGTTCCTTATGGAAAAATTTGTCAGTAAAGTGCATTTGCAACTAAAAAGAATGTAAATTGCACAAGAACTTCATGGACGTATCATGTGTATATTAGAGCTGCTCTGTTCAATCAGGAGTTACCGTAAGCTCTGCTGTTAGTGCATCATTGATATTAATAAAGTGTCTTAACCAGAGGCTCACAGGAATCTAACTCTATAGCAACTTTATAGAGCACAACTACCATGAATAATAAAAATCCACTCTATGTAATAAACAGATTTACCTTATGATCTAAATTCATCCAAATATAATTTAATGACTTGTGGGGGATTCATAAAATCCTTTTATGGTCTTATGAAATACAGCCCAATGAAAAGTTTCTATAAAAGTATAGTTTGCATTTGAACAAATTTTTTTCTCAATAGCTATTATATTATTTTAAACCCATCTTATTTATATAAGAATAATATTTTATGAATAATATTATCATTAGAATAATCATAATAATAATCGTTATGGAGTAGTAAAGATATTTGCTGAAAATCACTAGGTAGGTGTTCAGAATAGCACGTAACACAACACATGCATTTTTTCCATTTAATCTTAGCATCAGTTGTGGTAACTACTTTTAACCCCATTGTGTAGGTAAACACATGAAGGTCCAGAGAGGTTTTGAGACTTTCTCTTTTTTTGAGACATAATCTCACTATGTTGCCCTCTGTAGAGTGCTGTGATATCACAGCTCACAGCACCCTCAAACTCTTGGGCTCAGTGATCCTCTTGCCTCAGCCTCCCAAGTAGCTGGGAGTACAGGTGCCCACCACAATGCCTGGCTATTTTTAGAGAGGGGATCTTGCTGTGGTACAGGATGGTCTCAGACTCCTGAGCTCAGGAAACCCACCTGCCTCAGCCTCCCAGAGTGCTAGAATTACATGTGTGAGCCATATCTGGTCCTCAGAAATTTGTATTTTAAATGTCTTCACTGAGTTAATTTTAGCCTTGTTTTTCATGTCATTTTTGACTACTTTTTACTTAAGCACATCTAAATTTGGCACTACTTACCTCTTTGATCAACCATCTCAAAGTTGTAGGCTTTCCTAACAGAGGACGTCCCTTCAGAATGAAAACCCTGGGAAAGAAAAGCAGTGAGAACTTATTATTCCACAACAATCAATAGAATAGATTTTTAAAACATATATTAACATTTTTCATACATTTAACTTGGGTTCATAAGATAACATCCTGGCTTTACCCACATATTCCCCTAAAACAGAATTTAGCTTTTCCAAGTGGTTGGCGAGAAAATTAAGAGCTACATTTTAGGCTTAGGTGATTGATTTCTTTTTGTGATGTGATGCATTTTAATGCCTGATAAGCTGAATGAGAGAAGAGTCTTCTGTGAAGCACTTGCTCAATAAATATTGATGTGGGTTGATTCACAACTCTGCTCCCTGTAAGCAATTTGTGTTTTTAGGTTAGCAAACTTAAAACGGTAGCTGCTAGAGAATTTCCTTTCTGAGAGTTTGCCGTGCACACTTGCACATTTGCTTTGTTCAATGATGAACACCCATCTCATTTGTTCAGTTCTCTGGCACCTCTGGCTGCTTCTCCTTTGTGTGACTAGAAGACTGCAGGTTGATTGAAAATGTTTCTAATCCCAGCCAAACTTCTTTTGCGTCATTGTGCCACTGGTCAATACAAGCTCTCTGGTGGCCCTGTATACAATGATAGCAAACAGAAAGTCAGTTTTGTGATTTAACCACTCAGCGCTCTGCCACCTATTGAAAGATGAAATTTTAAAATTCTTAAAAATAATTTTTTATTGTGGGTTAACAAGAGGTGCATACAGTTAGGTTACATCATTTTTCTTTCTAAGATAAAGTCCAAAGTCTGAGTTACAGTTGAGTCCTTCACCGGAAATTGTGCCAGACACCCCATACCTTGTACCCTATGGGTGTGGACTAACTGAGCCTCCTGCCTCCTTCCCTCCTTCTTGAATTTAATTGTGTTTTTCTCTCTTGTGGGTCTGTTATTGTTGGTACTCATTTGAAATTCTTAGCAACTATAGAACTGAAGTCTGAAAAAGAAGCTTCCAATTTCTTTCGAGGCAGTGCACCTTGAGGTTAGATAAACCTGAAATGCCTAGGGGCGTGGGAAATCAATTTATGTTAATCAACTTTCCCTGGACACCTGTTCTGCATAGGTGTACAGCAACACTAGTCAACGCTCAGTAAATAGGGCTGAGCTGTACTAGGAGTAAATAATTGTTCTAGGCATCTGAGATAACCTGATAAACAAGAGAAACAAAGCCTTTTTCTGAACGCAGTTTACACTGTAGCGATAAGATGGAAATAAAGAAGTAGCTGTGTGTCAGGTAGAGATAAGTCTTATGAATAATAAAAGCAGGCTACAATAATGCACAGTATCGTTTATGTCTCGGGCTACTTTTGGCCTGCTTCTTAGATGATGAGGGGAAAGTACTCAGAAATGGTAATATTTGAGAAGAACCTTGACACCAGTGGGGAATAAGCCAGTCAGAGGTGAGAGAAAGAATGTTTTAGGCAGAAAAAACATCAGATAGGAAGCATGTGGGCATGTTTATTAATGGGCAAGATTAATCTTAGGAGGGGAAGTTAGTGAGGAGCACAGCAGAGGGATCCAGTCCAGAGCTAAATTTCTTTCACATGTGAGTAGAAGGTTTTGAGTATGGGAATAATATTGTCTTGTTCATGGTTTAAGAAGGATCCTTTTGCTGTTGAGTAAAGAGTAGATCGTTGGAATTAGGATGTCTTTAGGACCTTGGAATAGTCAAAGTTGCTTACTAGGACACAAACAGAACTATTCAGTGAATATGTGTTTGACCAACTGAACCACCTGAAAACTGGGAGTTTCTGTGTATCAAAGACCCCCCAAGAGAAGGAAAGAGCAGGCCGCAGAGAGGGTGGCCATATGTATATATGTATCTAACACATGACTCACACCCAGAACATCCAGAATATATAAAGGTATGAAGGACTATAAATCACCAGGAAAAGATTCCCCAGCAGAAAACAGGCAGGAGATTGGGCATTTACAAAGGTGGCATATCTGACCAACTAACAACCTGCAAAGAGGCTCAATTTGATTAGCCATGAGGTTACTGTAAATTAAAATCACAATGCGATGTACTACCACGGGTCCTCAAACTTTTTAAACAGGGCTCCAATTCACTGTCCCTCAGACAATTGGAAGTCCGGACTGTGGGCCCTGGGACGAGTTGGCTGCTAAGCAGGACAGCAGGCAGCGGCAGCAAAAACACCCAGCAGGTGGGATAAATGTCCTAGGCAGGCCGCATGTGGCTCATGGGCTGTAGTTTGAGGATGCTTGTGACAATCACCGGCATAGCTGAAGAAGAAACAGCAGAAAAGGCTAAGCAGATGTGGAGTGAGCAGAATCCTCAGATGCCTCCAATAGGCGTGAAAATGGGATGACTGCTTTGGGAAACTATTATATTTAGTACTATTTAGTAACAGTAGAGGCACGCCTATTTGGTAACACAGCAGTTCTATACCTGGGGCAGATGCTTGCCAGAAGGGCAGCCAGACGTTCACCAAAAGCATATATGGAATATTCTTAGAACTAATGATAACACCTCTAGTATATGGATGAACAGTGGGGGACCAGGCAGCAAGGGACACAGGCAGCCCCACAGTACAGTCACGGACATCACATCAGCAACAGGACTCCAGACACAAAGGTGTGTGCATGATGTGATTCCAACTATAGAAAGTTCAAAGCTGGCAATTGCTGCTGTAATCTGGACTTGTGTTCACTCTCGGGGTGTCAGTGACATGAAGTAGGAATCTGGGGGGATTCTGGGGTTTTGTGGCCTCCTCTGGGCACTGCTGTTGTGGGTCTCAGGGGCTGAAAGTGCCCCAGCTGAGCACTCCAGAACCTGTGTATGTGTCTGTGTCTGCCCTTTAACCAACAGTTCAAAAAGCAGAAAATAAACAAAATACACAAACAAAAATAATAGATTTTTTGCAGAGAGAAAAGGGTAAGAGATTAAGCTGTGAAAATATGAGCAATTTTGATGGCTCAGGTTAGAGTGGCAGTGGTGAAGAGGATAAAGTGTGTATTTCAAAGGTAGAAGACTCTCTGGCTGAGTGGATGTATGGTTTGAAGAAAAGGAAATTTTAGTCTCGGTGCCTATAGCTCAGCAGGTAGGGCTCCAGCCACATACACAGAGCTGGCGGGTTTGAACTCGGCCCAAGACTGCCAAACAACAGTGACAACTACAATCAGAAATAGCCAGGCATCATGGCGGGCGCCTGTGGTCCTAGCTCCTTGGGAGGCTGAGAGCACAGCAGAGAAGAGAAGCAGACAGAAACTGAGACCCCAGAGCAGGGCAACATTGGGAGGTTGGGACGGTGAAAGAGCAGGAGAGATGGAGAGGTAGCCGGAGGGAAATGCCGCAGAGTTCAGTGTTGCAGAAGTCCAGTTGTCCACGTGTTTTAAGGAGGGTTCACAGGAGGTGTGATAACTGAGCCCAGAGAGGTTGAGGAGGATGAAGGTTGAGACTGGGCATTGCAGCAGGCAGGAGGGAGGTTCCTGACAACCCTCCACCCTGACAAGGGTGAATTCCGTGGACTCTGCTCCAGGTCTAATCACAGTGGTCTGAGAAGTTAAACCGTTCGTGTGGAGGGTTAAGGGAGAACACAAAGCCGCAAGCAATGTGGAAGGTGAGAAAAATTAATTAAAAAAACAAACAAACAAAAAAAACAATGTCCAACAAAACCACTCTACTCAGAAAAAGGGTCTGTGTGAAAGGTTTTTGCTTTTTCTATTCTTTAAAGCAGGCGTCCTCAAACTACGGCCCTCAGGCCACATGCAGCCCACCTAGGACATTCATCCGGCCCGCAGGGTGTTTTTGCCACCACTGCCTGTCCTGCTTAGCAGCCGACTCGTCCCGGGGCCCGCAGTCCGGCCCTCCAAGGGTCTGAGGGACAGTGAACTGGCCCCTTGTTTAAAAAGTTTGAGGCCCCCTGCTGAAGGAAAGACCACCGCCTCTTCTGCTTCACATTTGATTAGCTTTCTCGCCTAGCTAGGATTTATTGAGGGTTTATTATGAGCCTGATATTTTCCTTAGACTTAAAGACATTTAATTTCCTAGAAAAAATACTTATCGAAATGTGTTGCCTGAACCAACCAGCAGTGTCAGCGCACCCCAGGGACTTGACAGAAATGCCAGCTCAGGCCCTGTCCTCCCGACCCAGGGACACTCAGGTGGAGCTCAGCAATAGGCTTTCCCCTCCCCCAGCTCTTCTGACTGACACACACACTCAGTGTGAGAACCACCGGACTCAAAGGTCAGTAAATTCCATGCTCCTCTGACACACTTTGGCTTATTATAGGCATGTGTAAATTCCAAAGAGCTTAATATTTTACTGAAGATTTTTGATGTTATCTCTTATCATTTTTCTCAATATTTCTAAAATAACTCTTAATCACATCATGCTATGTACAAGCCCCATACATTTCATTTTGCTTGCTGAGTTTTTGAAACCACTTAGCCTGATTGTATTTTTTACTTTCTTGCAGCCAAGATATCATAAATTCTCCTACTTCTGACCCTGAGTTGCATAACAAGGACAGTATGTATTTTATTTTAAATCCTACCATGTATGAACTCTTAGAGGTCAGTTAACGTGGTGCTTCTGGGCTGACAGTTGTAAGCAACCGGAAGAACAATTTGTGTATTTTATTAGGTTTTAAAATATGGCATCAAGTTGAGACAACTGAAAACTCTCATTAGAAAAATTGACCTTGAGTCACCTCTAAATACATTTTAGAACACCCAGTTAAAGAATATTGTTGAGAAATAGGTTATTTGATGTACTGAGATTAATCTTCATTAATCCCACTAAAATAACAACACAATATAGTTTTATCATATAAGAAAAATTTCTAAAATTCCAAATACCTTATAAGAAAATATTCCAAAATATTTTTATAAACAAATTTTCCAAGTAGATTTTTACATAGTAAAATTAGTTAATAAAAAGATAATATGTTTTTCCCTTCTAGCTGGAGATGCCATCTTCTAGTAATTCACCAAAATGACGAACAAACAGACAGGGAAAGAGGAGAGGTGCCCAATCTGTGTTCTCTGGGCCTTTTAGAAAACATGGAGTTGCTCCTTTGGCCACATCTATGTGAATCTACAAGAAAGGTGATATAGTGGACATCAAGGGACTGGGTACTGTTCAGAAGGGCATGGCACACAGATGTCACCATGGCAAAACTGGAAGAGTCTACAGTACCACCCAGCATGCTGTTGGCATAGTTAAGGGCAAGATTCTTGCCAAGAGGATTAATGTTCATATTGAACCTATTAAGCACTCTTAGAGCCGAGATAGCTTCCTGATGTCGAGATCCCTAAGGCCTTGGTTGCAGTTGCCACACGAAGGAACCAGGTGTGACACGGATTAGAAGTACAAGCTTGTGAGAGTGGGCTGACCTTACGTGCAGGTAGCCCTGAGCCCACTCCGCAATGGCTATTTATTACGGTCATACACAACAGGCATGGAGAGTTAAGGTAATTAATTACACACGAGGGCTGCATAAGGATTGCCATGTGCTGTTTCCTCACGTGTTCTTTCCCCACAATCCCCATGAAGGAGCACCAAGCATCAATGTTCAATACCTGCTTACTAACAAAGTGACCGATTTTGTCTCATTCCGGAACACTGAGTTATTTGGGGGTTTGCCCCTATGCCCCAAAACATCTCTAGGCTTGCCAGAGACTGTCTTGTTCTCAGCGTTTCCTTTTAATGTGGTAAGAATCAGAAACTGTGCTTTGCAAGCATGGTGTCCATTCCTCTACATCCTGAAATGCGTGAAGGAAAATAATCAGAAAAAGAAGGAAGCCAAAGAGAAAGGGTTCAACTGAAGCTCCAGCCTGCTCCACCCGGAGATGCACACTCTGTGAGAACCAACGGAAAGGAGCCTGAGCTCCTGGAACCCATTCCCTGTGAGTTCATGGCACAATAGGCTTACAGTGTAGCACACACGAGAACCAAGAGAACCAATGGAACAGAAGCATAAGGTGCTGGAACCCACTCCCCGTGAATTCATGGTATGACAGGTGTACAGCATAGCGCACAGGAGAACCAGGTGAGCAGGAGCATAAGGTGCTGGGACCTCCCCGTGAATTCATGGTATGACAGGTGTACAGCATAGCGCACAGGAGAAGCAGGTGAGCAGGAGCATAAGGTGTTGGGACCTCCCCCTGAATTCATGGTATGACAGGTGTACAGCATAGCGCACAGGAGAAGCAGGTGAGCAGGAGCATAAGGTGCTGGGACCCACTCCCCGTGAATTCATGGTATGACAGGTGTACAGCATAGCACACAGGAGAACCAGGTGAGCAGGAGCATAAGGTGCTGGTACCCACTCCCCGTGAATTCATGGTATGACAGGTGTACAGCATAGCCCACAGGAGAA
>NW_003852422.1:5238435-5241962 GCF_000181295.1 Otolemur garnettii
CAGGTGAGCAGGAGCATAAGGTGCTGGTACCCACTCCCCGTGAATTCATGGTATGACAGGTGTACAGCATAGCCCACAGGAGAACCAGGTGAGCAGGAGCATAAGATGCTGGGACCTCCCCGTGAATTCATGGCATAATAGGCATAGCAAGTCTGTCGCATTCAATGGAAAGGCGCCTCCTGGAGCTGCTGGAACCTTTTCCCTATGAATTGATGGCATCATAGGTATTAGAAATAAAAGGCTACTGTGAAGTATTAAGACCATGTTTTTATTGTTGGGCATTTTAGAATTGCAATGAAGTCTTGTTGGGCGCTTACATTTTCTGACTTTGATCATGCTTAAAACCAACTGAGATGTAATAGAAATATAAAGGCTTTGTTTTGGTTAAAAGTGAGAAATGTTTAAAACAAAATAACGAGGTGTTTTCTGAATAAAATACCAAAGAAGGTGGCAACAGTAGAAAACAGGCTTCTCGTAGCTATGACTGCTCCTCCCTAAAATCAAAATTACCTTCATAGACGAGAACTGGATGACAGAAACAATTGTAGGATTTCAGAAAAAAATTACTTCTGAATTAAATGGGGATGACCTACAATTAATGGCAATGAAGGATTTAATCAATACCTCGCCGTTATGTTGGAATATTGCTAAAAATCTACATTCACATATATTACCGCTTACTATAAAATTATTAACAGACCAGGACTTTGCCAGTTAAATACACATGTAAATAGTTAAATGTCCTTTTGAACTGATTAGTATAATGGTAGTGTATTCTCATTGGCGTTTTAAAAGAGGATTTGAAGAATTAGAAAAAAACATTTAGACAGCCACACGAAGCCTTACGCAGCTCCACAGCCACCCCATGTTAAGATTTAGTGTGGAGTTATAAGAGGCTGAGATCAATTTGAATTTCTGATTAAACCTTTTGGCACCGATGCTCTTTAGGTATTTGAAACATGACCTTGAGGTGTTTCAACTTTGGGATGTCCCCGACTTCTGAAGGCTTTATCTCTTTTGAGTGTAATTTTTGTCTGTTACTGGGCCCAGGTGAAAACACTTGGTGTCACAAGCCCTGACAGCTCATCGTGCAGTGGACTGTAATCTGGGACAGCCCAGGAATAGTCATCATAAAAGAGCAACAACATGTGGCGTGAGGGCCAAGACTTCCTCCCCAGGCCTCAGGCCCCTCATGGGTGGGTCATCGCCCGTAGGCAAGGATAAGGACACTCAGCCTCTTCCCTGGGAGGTGGGAGGCCTGCTTTAAGACCTGCCATCTGGCAGGAGCGTCTATTTCACTGATGGCGGCCTGCCCCTGAGGTGGGCACATCTAATGCAGCAGCAGCCACCTGTCATAATGAGGGCGTGCTACTGAGAGCCACGGCCTTGGCCGCTCTGTCTAGAGCACGGCTGGCTTTCATCCCTAGCTGGATGGAAAAAAAAAAAATAGCCTTTGCACACAAAGATTATCAGGTATGGTCTTTGAGACTTTAAAAGTAACTTTGCTTTCTTTGCTGAGATATTTTGTTTCTTCATTTGTTTTAAGAGAATACGTAATTATTTACTGGAACATTTTAATGATGGCTACATTAAATTCTTTATTAAGAATTCTGATATTGGCTCGGTGCCTGTGGCTCAAGTGGCAAGGTGCCAGCCACATACACCTAAGGTGGCGGGTTCGAATCCCCAGCCCGGGCCCGCCAAACAACAATGATGGCTGTAACTGGAAAAAAAATAGCCAGGCGTTATGGTGGGCGCCGGTGGTCCCAGCAACTTGGGAGGTGGAGGCAGGAGACTCGCTTGAGCCCAGGAGTTGGAGGTTGCTGTGAGCTATGCCACGGCACTCTATCCAGGGGGACAGCTTGAGGCTCTGTCTCAAAAAGAAAAAAAAAAAAGAATTCTGATGTCCAGTTCATTTTGGTGTGGCAGCAGGGGGTGGCCTGTTCCGTTCAGGCTGTGCTTTTCCCGTTATCGGCGTGGAGTTCGCTTCTCCACTGTGTCTGCTCCCACGGGGGAGACTTCTGATGCTACTTGGCTCTACTGTCGGCAGTCCAAACTTTGTTTTTCCCAACTCTCCCACCCCCTCCAATCCTAAGCTTTGATTCCCCAACCCTAAGCTCTTTTGAAGTGTAGCTCTAGGCCTTGGCATACTCTATAAACTTTGTACCCACTGAAGTACCCACGCACGGCTGTGCTATCAGGGCACTCTCTTCTCTTCTGGGTGCCTGTGAGTGGGAGGAGAATCAGTAACTGATTCTGAGTTACTTCGTGATTCTAGGAGAAGGCCAAGTAGATGTTAACCCTGAGTCTTTTTTTTTTTTTTTTTTTATTGCTGTTGGGGGAAGGAGTGTGAGGTAGGGGTATGATGGGCAGCTGAGTATGGGGAGGGTGATGACAGCCAGCTGCCCGGGTTCGGCTGTGCTGACACTGCTGGCAGATCAGGTTCCCATGCGCAGTTTGGGGCGGGGTGGGCTGGGGGTGCCGCACACAGCTGCTGTGGCGGGGGAGGACTGCAGGTGTGCTCAGGTGGGCGTCTCCCTGCCAGGGCTCGCTCAGGTCCTTCCTTTCCTGGCACTTTGTCCAGAAAAGAGGCCAGGTTCCTTCCCTTCCCTTCCCTTTCCTTTCCCCTGTCCTGTCCTGTCCTGTCCTTTCCCTGTCCCTGTCCCTTTCCTTTCCTTTTTTCTTTCTTCACCTGTTGTTAGTTCCAAATTCCAACTCTCTCTGGGTCTCAGTCTGGAATATATGTGAGATAAAGAGATAGCCCATGGAATTCACCTCAGTGTCTTCACCTCCGGGATCGCCCAGCTGCCTTCTTTCCACTTTTCAGAGTCCAGTTGGTTGAATTATTTCCAGGGACCAAAGCTGCCTTAACATTCCCCTTGGTTTGATTGAACTTCTGGCCCTAGGCCTGACCGCAGCCCTCTCACAATCCCTAAGAGAACCATTTGTCCAGCAGCCTTTCTCCTCTCTTGGCTTAGAGCATTAACTTTAGAAAACTCCCTTTTGTGATGTAAATCCTGTGAAATGCCCTTTGGCAGTTTGATAACCAAGGCCTGCCTTCTCTAGCACCTGGGAGCCACTGCTTTGAAATGTGATTAAGGAAGTTAGTGCGCCCACCTTCCAGTCTCCCTGGGGAAGCAGGAGCCTAACTTCTTTGCTCTAAGTTGTAAACCTACCTCCTGAGAGAAGACCAAATTTACTTTCCCTTTGGGGAGGGCCAGTTAGCAATCACAGATGGCTTAACATGTCCCCCGCCCCAAGCTCTTACAATTCTCCAGCCCTTTGTTTCTGTTTCTGTGGGTGAGTTCAGAGGAGTCCTGGCCTTCCTGCCTCTTTGTAAGGACCTGGACTGAAGACTTCCTGCCCTGTCACCTTTGTCCAGCACCGAATCTGCGTCCACAGTCATTCATGTTGTAGCTCTTTGCTGGGAAATGCTACTCAGTTTTTGGATGTGAATTTGGGCTTTAAAAGATCCTGCTGACAGATATTTCTCTCTCTCTCTCTCCCCCTCTCTCTCCCTCTCTCTC
>NW_003852422.1:5243311-5244511 GCF_000181295.1 Otolemur garnettii
CCCTCTCTCCCTCTCTCTCTCCCTCTCTCTCTCTCCCTCTCCCTCTCTCTCTCTCCCTCTCTCCTCCTTCTCCGTCACTTCCCCCTTTCTCCTCTTTCCTCTTTGTTCTTCAGTTTTTCCTTCCTTCTTTTTCTTTTTCAAGAACTGTTTGTGAGTCTCCCTCAACTAAAATATTGATGAAAAATAATTGTAAAATGATTATTTTATTCCCTTTAGGTACATCTGCATCTGAGAAAGGGTAATTTCTTTCCTCCCTCAAAATGATTCTCTCATAAAACTTGCAGGCATTGGAAGTTTTGCTGAGAGATCAGAAACTGAAGTTCTTCTCTCTTTCTACAGATGAGGAATATAAAGTCTACGGCTGGCACTGTCTATATTTTTTTATAAAGATTTTCTTTATAATCTTTTCATAAAGATTATTTTAAAAAATGAATTCTGAAGCAGTCATGTCCAGACCAGAGCGGTGAGGGGCCTCATCAAATACACAGAAGGAACAAGCTTGTTTCTTGAATTAACTGCATGAGAATTGGTTATTGCATATTTAGAACAACGTTTTTTCAACAACCTATGGTTAAGGATAGTGTTAACATTGCCCTTCAAAATGCCTTAAATTGCCCCAGAAGAATGGGATGTCCTGTGAATTATGGTGATGCTGAAAGAGAGGACAGGCTGTTTGGTGATGGGCTGCGGAAGCCTGGGTGTCCCCTGTCCCTTCAGCTCTCAGCCTGGCAGCAGTCAGCCGTTTGCAAGGTCAAAGGAGAGGAGGTTGAAAAACAGCTGAGCGTTGCTGGTTCCCCGAGTGTGAACTTTTCATAGTGAAATAATTCCAATTTTAAAAGATGGAGGGAGAGAGAAGGAAGATTAAGACATTTTATCGTGGTGATAGAAGCCAATAAATCCTTCTAATGACTTATAGTACAGCAGCGGGATGTTTTTAGCCTTTTTTAATGATGAGCTTATAATTATGAAAAAGATGGTATTCAGAATTCAAAGTGAGGATGTATCACTCAGTGAAGAGCTATGGGTGTTTGTCAAGGTAGAGAAGTTTGACAGGGCACCTCCTGAAGCCTGATGACCAAAGCTGGGTTTGGTTCACCAGGGCAGAACTTACCAGTGTGCTCGTGAGGACAGTGGACAAAGGTCACGTCGCTGGGACATCCACCCTCTGAGGACAGTGGACAAAGGTCACGTCGCTGGGAC
>NW_003852422.1:5244577-5253550 GCF_000181295.1 Otolemur garnettii
TCCACCCTCTGAGGACAGTGGACAAAGGTCACGTCGCTGGGACGTCCACCCTCTGAGGACAGTGGAGAAAGGTCACATCGCTGGGACATCCACCTCTGAGGACAGTGGACAGAGGGGATTGCATGTGAATTGCCACTCAGAAGTGGGTGTATTTTTGCACAGTTGTCTTCTGGAAACCCTGTATAAAAAGAACATGCATCTTGTAAGGCCTAAACTTAGTCTGTTATTTAATATTGTATGATAGGAATACTGATCTAAAGATCTCCACAGCAAACAGTAAATATTTCCAAAATAAAAAAATAGAAACTCAAAATGAATAAATCCTGAAACATATATATAGAAATACAAATTCCCTTTATATGGTACAAATTCCCTTTATATGGTACACCCACTAGTGGGGTTGTTGGATCATACAGTAGTTGCACTTTTAATTTTTTGAGAAAACTCAATATTGTTTTCCATAGTAGATGTATTAATTTGCACTCCCACCAACAGCGTCTGGTTTCCCTTTCCTCTGCTTCCTCGTGGACATCTTTTTCTTTTTGATAATGGGCAAATCATCAGCTGACTGGGGTGCGGTGCTATCTCGCTGTGGTTTTGATTCACATTTCTCTGATGACTAGTGACACTGAGCATTTTCTAATATATCTGTGGGCCATTTGTACGTCTCCTTTTGACAAATGCTTCTTTTGCTCATTTTTAAAATGGATAACTTGTGGTTTGTTGCCAAGATACAAAATCAAGGTAAATGTCCGTCTGGTACTGAATGAATAAGGAAAACATGGTGTGGAGACACAACAGACGCTGTTCAGCCATTGAAAAATAACGAAATCCTGTCGTTAGCTGCCCTGACCCTGGAGGATGTTCTGATAGCTGAAATGAGTCAGGCACAGAGAAACAAACATAGCAGATCTCACTCGTCTGTGGAATCTAAAGACGTCTGGTGTAGAACAGTGGTCACCAGAGGCTGCCGACGGGGCGGGAAGTGTGGGGAGAGGTCGCTCAGTGGATACAAAGTTACCGTTAGACATGAAAACTACGTTATGGTGTGACCATAGCAAGTAATGTATTGAATATTGTATGATACCCAGGAGATTTTGAATGTTGTCATTATAAAGAAATGATCAATGTCTAAAGTGATAGATGTGATTCCCCTGATTTGATCATTATATTGGGTATATATTCATAAATACATCACATTTTATCAATAAATACACACAGTTATTATTTGCTAATTATAAATGAAAATGTAAATTTTCAGGTCCCTTCATGGTTGTCACTTGTTGGGTTCCATCTGGGGTGCCACTTGTTGGGGCCTGGGACTGGCCAGGTCTCTGGCCCTGGCTGCTCTATGGTCCAGACGTGGACCACTATGCTATTATCTTGCTCAGGAACAATTACTTTTCGGTGCCTGAGGGCTAATTGCCTTAACAGAAGGGAGAGAAACGGTCATTGAGGGAGAAAAACAGTCTCAGTAAGAGAATGAATCTTAGCAGTCTTTCACAGAGAGCACCGTGCATGTGTTCTGTGGGCAGGACAGGAGAGAGTTGGAGTGAGCAGTCCCTGATAGAATGTACGTATGCTCCCTGATTGACTGCTCCTGCAGCTCCTTACAGATGTGAGCCTCTGGCTCTTGGCACCACAGGTGCAGAGACTGCCAATCACTGATGCTCTCATCTTGCGAGCTCTCATGTTAGGAGAGCCAAATCCCTTCCCCACGCCCTTATCACCAAGGTGTTATATTACCGAGATGTTACAGGTGTTTCCTGTGATTACATAGTGTTTTGAACTTAGCTCTCACTTCTCCTTGCCATAGGCTGTATGGTCTGCTACAGTAAATAAAAATAATGTTCAATAAGAATAAAGATATCTACATAGCCCTTTTTAATGACTGCATATTATTCTAGCTAGTAATATTTTAGAGTTTACTTAATCACTCTCTCTAAATTAATAGTTTTCTTTGTTTTGCTCCATCTTTTCAATCAGAAAGACACTATCAGACATGCCTACTTCATTTGAAATCCTTCAAGAATGTGAGGAAGCAGGGTGAACAGTGAGGGAACCTGCGGAGAGTCCAAAGGAGAAATGGTGGGATTCTCAGGGACGGAATGGTGGTGCGGATTTCAAGGGGCAGAGTGTTTGCATGTCATTCACCAGTCTCAGCTGCAGTCAGGTGGATGTTTGAAACGGAGGGAAAGGAGTTTGGTGGACAGGGTGAGGTGCTGCGCTGAGCTGAGCTATGAGTTGTGGCAACAGGGCTGGAAATAAGGTGAGAGAGATGAGGCCAGGCATAAAAACCCATAATCCAGATAAAGATAGGACCGGGACAGGGGCATGTTTGAGAGGGAAGATCATGGATTCAGTTTGGGAAACACTGCCTTTCCAGTGCAGAGGGTTGTGTCTGATGACACAGAGGGATTTAGTGTTGACATTTGAGCAGCGTCAAGTTAATTTTATCAGGTAGCACAGAAAGACGATAGGAAGGAGGGAATCATAGAGCACTCGGCCTTAACATTATGAGCTGACATTATTATATACGACATTTTTTGGAAGAGGCTTTTTGTAAGCGTCTCGATTTGATCTATAACTCAAGTTAAGAATTATTAGATCACATTACGTTGACACAGACTAAAGGTAAGGAAGATTGCATGTAAATAGCTCATTCTTTAAATTAAAGTAGGAGTCAAGGTCATTTGAAAATGAACCAATGAAAATGCATTAGAGCCTCAGGAGAAAGTGGAAGGGTTCAGAATAGCTTCTTTAGAGAATGACAAAGGGCCCACTCAGAATAATCAGAGCCACCGGTGAGTATCCCCGAGGGCTTGCTAAGTGATCCCCAAAGCAAGGTGTTTTTTAAAAAGTTGTGTGCAGTGACACTACGGTTGAATAAGTATCTTTTCTATGTGACCTCTTTTAGGTAAACAAGATTCATTTGTACAGGTAAGTTGGTTTGTTTTCTAAAACCATCTCATGTAATCATATAGCCCTGACTTATGCCAGAGTGATAAACCCAGATAAGGACTTTCTATTGGAGTATATTTTATTATCTCTGAAAATGTTGACATTAAAATGCTTAAACGTTTGATAAAGCAACCAATTTCTTTTAACTAACCGCTTCGCCAGTCCTGTGAAGCTCACTGATCAAACGGATTTAAGCTGAAAGTCAGTAGCACGCTGAAGCAAGGAAGATTCCGGAACCACAAATCCATAATCCTCTCTTAACATATGGAATTCCACTGCTCTGTCTAAGGTAAGCAGCGTAGTGTTACTAGCAAGTACACAGAGGCAGCTGAAGTAAGGTGATGGAGGATGGGAAGTCAGGGTATTTCTCCTAAGTAGGAAGGAGGGATATTTAACTTGCTAGATATGGTATCACTTAATGGGGTTGTAGAATAAAAATAAATAGATACTAGTTTTATCACATACAGGAGATACTACTGTCTTTTGAAGTATCAAATTACCTCATCATATTATGTATAGAACGTATAGAGGTTGCTAATATTTTGTGACCAATTTTTGAATTCCCGATATTTTCCAGCTTAGAATTGGTAACATAAATGCATTTATGTGGAAAATAAAGTATGGTGCTATAATTAGGAGGAAACACTGCTTGAGAAATAAAAAATATAGAGAAGATAATATCAAAATAGCTATGTATCTAGTGAGTAGTAAGATAAAACACTGGAAAAATTGTAGACTTTAAAATTTCAAATGGAATATCATATATATTTAAATATAAACATGTATCTACAATGTCTGAAGGGTATTTTTTATCAGAGATGGTGATTTAATAAACAATTTGCTACACAAAAGTAAAAATGGTAAAATAAAATAGGTCTGTTTCCTGCCATCCTTATTAGAATGGCCGAAGGACAACCAGAAAATGTTCTAATGAAGGTTCAGTGTGGAAGGACCCCTCGGCCAATGCCAGTGCCTGGGGAATGCAAAACGGTGCAGCTGTTTCCGAAGACCCCCGGGCAGTTTCCTGTAAAGCGTGGTGTGCTCTTACCGTGGGTTGCAGCAGTCGCCATCTTTGTTATTTACCTTTTGAAGATGAAAATTTGTGTCCACAGAAAACTGTTATACAGGTATTTACAGCAGCTTTACTCATAATTACTCAGTCGTGGAGGCAGCCCAGACGTGCTTTAGTAAAGTGAAGGGGTAAACCCACGTCAGCACCTTCAGAGAAGGGAATGAATTACCCAGCCACAGGAAGGCGTGGAGGAAATGGAAATGCATATCACTGAGTGAAAGAAGCCAGTCTGAAAAGTCTGCAGAATTCTGGTTCCAGTTACACAACATTCCAGAAAAGGATGGAGATTGTAAAACATCAGTGGCTGCCCAAGGTCGGGGGCAGGGGGAGGAAGGGCCAGGTAGAGCTCAGAGCACTTCTAGGAATGTCGAAGCACTCTGTGTGCCGACACATGTGACTATCAGCTTGTCCAAACCCACAGAATCCTAATGTAAACCATGCATGGGAGGGGGGTTCTACTGATATGTCGGTCCAGGTGCACCATTGTAACCAAGCACCACTCTTGTGAGGGCCTCAGTAAGGGGGGAAACCAGGCCCGATGGGGGCGGCGTGAAGATACAGAAATCTCTGTGCCTTCTGTTTGGTTGTGTTGTGAACCTAAAACTGCTCTTAAAAATATGACATTTTAAAAAGGCAACCTACAAAGTGAGATAGAATGTTTATAAATCATGTATCTATGAGGGATTAATACTTCAAGTATATAAGAACGGCTACAGCTCAACAGCAACAACAAGGTAACCCATTAAGATGGGCAAAGGACTTAAGGAGACACTTCTCTAAGGTCGATGTATGCCCAGTATGAAAGGTGCTGAACATCCCTAACTGTTAGGGAAAGGCCAGGCAAAGTCGCTGTGAGATACCACCTCACACCCATTAGAATAGTTACTATGAATAAAGATAAGGCCAGGTGTGTGGGCTCATGCCTATAGTGCTAACAGTTTGGGAGGATGAGGCAGGAGGATGTCTTGAGGCCAGGAATTCAAGACCATCCTGAGTACCATCTTAAAGACCCCATCTTAAAAACTAATTGAGAAAATAATGAGTATGGGCAAAAATGTGGCGATATTGGAACTCTGGTGCACTTTGAGAGCCTGTGTTAGGGACCTGTTTTTGTTGGTGAGTGGCAACTTGGATGGAATGTAAGTTGCTGGATGAAAGTGCCATTTAGTGAACTGTGTTTGCAATTTCCTAAATGGCAGCCATGAGGCCCGAACATAATTACAACTCCTCCGCAAATGATGGGAAAATTCCCACTAATTAGGCCTAGATGCTTTTATGTATTAAAGTCATTACTACAAAAAATTCTTTAATTAAAAGTTAACTGCATTTGAAGATAGAAAGGCCATCACTGCATCCAGCCGTTTGTTTTTTTTTTATATTCGACTGTCTTCACACTAAATGGCAGAGGAGTGATGAGTTCAGATCAGAGAATCGCACTGACATTTCACTGAGTCAGGGAGGAAGAGCAGCTGTTTCCTTTCTGCACGCATTCTCGCAAAACCATTAAAAGATGAGGCACTTCGGGTGCCTTTGATGCAGCCTACAAACTCTAAATCAGTTACGTTGGCGGAGCCGCCCAAGCTGAGTTAAATACGGGGAGTTAGCAGCGGCATCACCGAAGGTCATCTCTGCAGAGCCTCTTTAGTTATTTACTATTTCCCTTCCTGAGTGTATACACTGGGACGAATCATCGCACATGTATAGTATTCCACTTCTAGATGAGCTACAGCAGGCAGCAGCGAACTGACACCACCTTTGCATCAAGAAGAGAAAGAAAAGTTATAAAAGTTATGTATTTTAAGGACACTGATGAGCTGTGAACAAAGAGTATGACACAAATTAAAATTCAGGAGAGTCCGCAGCCTTCTCAGGTGAGGTGAACCTACCAGCCATATTTTCACCTGAGGAAATTTTCTGGAAATTTTCTAGGCAGAACGTCTGACTTGCCTTAGGCAGAAGGACTCCACCAGAAGAAAACAGAACAAAGCAAACAGCAGAGCCCCTCACGGCCACGTGGCCTGCAGTGCAGTTCAGAGTCCAGAGGAACTTTAGGTGCATGGTCACTTGCCTCCCTGGACGTCTCCTGAGTGCTGGACAGGTGTAGGATGCAGGGTGTGACAGACGGGCTAGAAAGGCCACACCTGACGAGGAAGGAGCCTGTAACTAATGTGGCAGATGCTGCCTTTTCCTTGTGTGTGTAAAATAAATGAAAGTAAACGCTGATGGCTACGTGTACTGCTGTGCCGCCCACGTGGCCTTCCTGCCCTGTAATGGAGACTCTCGTACACATGGCGTAATGGAGAAAGTGAAATTAAGGACAAAACCAGGGAGTGCCAAGGACAAAGACAGGGGCTGAGGTGATCACAAAGGGACACGAGGAAAGGTTTTGGAGTGATGAACCATCTATAATTGTATTATGGAAGCGGATGTATGCCTGGATAAATTTGTCAAAATTAATTTCGCTAGCCTTTCCATCACTCTCCTAAGAATCACGTTGAACAAACTGAAAATCAATGACTTTTCTTGCAACCATTAGAGAACTGAGGTCACAGGGCAAACTGCCACTTCAAATTCTGAACTGACACCCAAATACAGAGAATCACAGCTGAGATCAGTTTATCTGGAGCTGAAGCCACTGGAGCCAGAAACTGGTAGAAGCACAAGAACAGTGACCTTGACGGAGTGCTGAAGGCTGAGGGAGGCCGGCGTGAGGGTAAGAAACGCTCTGGGGCGGCAGTCTTGGAAGTACCATCTCTAAAATCCTTGTGAGAGTCTCATGGTGAGGCACCTAGAAAAAGTAAAAAATAAAACCCTCTCATATCTGGCATGGGGAGCAGAAAGTCAATGATTTTGATAAAAGGGTGGACAATTAAGTTTGTGAACTCTTCCTAGAAAAACTGTTAAATATCATTGCTGAATATCACTATGGCACCTTCGAAGTACTTCCCTTGGACAGCTATGCACCTCCACTGGCGCCCAGTTCATCGTTCAAAAGCAATTTGGGAACTCCTTTTTCTGGAATAGACATCAGAGATGTCATGGTACACAATCTTACAATTAAGTTCATGAACTTATCCTGGGAAAAGCCCCTTGAAGGGTGGACTAGGTGCTGGCCTCAATTCTGGTCCAAATGAAATTTCTATTTCTGTGAAAAATTGAATGAAAATTCATCCTGTTACTTTAATTTATGTGTGTATTGTAATCCTGCTTAGTTTGTAGAGTCAATCCAGGTTTGATTTTGTGTCTAACACTAATTGTAGCTTCACGGACAGAACAGTGATGGATACAATTTCTTGGGTCTATTCAGTGATTAACGCAACCAACACTTCTTTCTGATTTCTGTGTATATGCTGTTCTTTGCATTCAGAACTTATACTGTGAAGAATAGTTGTAGAGCTGGGAATATTTTCTTTTGGTAATGATGGCCTGATGTCTGTATGAAGCATAGCTAACATATTCCTCCTCACCTTTCCACACTATATTTAAATTTCTTTCTTGTACTTCCCCCTGATCTGTTTTAGTCTTATCAGTGATGGCTACATCAGTGAGAACTCAGGAAAAAGATACATCTTGCCATTTTTTTGTGGCGTATCATTGTGCCCTGCAATGTATCAAGCAGAGCCCAAAAGACTAGTTTGAATTATTTTAAACTATATTTTATTGTGAGTTTATAACATTATTTGTCTTTATTGTTTGAATTTTCAGCTCTCTGCATTTCCTTAACACACAAATCCTTAGACTATTCACTATATATAGCGGATGTAAAAATTGAAGATGAATATAAAACAAAGCAGATGTATAGAGTAGCATAAAGAAGTAAATGAGTAGTTTATACCGTTTGATTCATTCCTTTAGAAACTATCAATCAAAAGATCCAATTAAAGCCTTCCCCCCCAGTTTAGAGACCTATGGCTTATAACATCATTCATATAAAATGTATTATTCGGTTTTCATTTTCTTAGGTTGGCTGTCATGTTGTGTATTATTACTTCATTAATGACATTAGATTCTTTTCGAAGAATGGCAAACAGTACCACCCACCCAAAATTAATTGAGTATCAAAAGGCTTCTGTAGTTTACACGACATAAAATAAAATTCTTAGCAGCTGTTTCTAAAATCTATTACATATACAATGGAATCATAAATTATTAGCCATTCCTGTCAATGAAATTTATAGTTAGACTTAGTATAAGAAAGAAGTTGGAAAACCAGACTGCCCTAGGGTGAAATTTTAAAATCAATGCATAATGGATTAGAGTAAAGGTATGAAAAATCCTTTGAAAGAGAGAAAATACTTGCTATCCATGTGGATGTAGGTTGATAACTTCATTAAGCACATTAAAATATCTGTAGGAGGAAATATAAATCCCAAGGCCATTTAATAATTCTTGAAAGTTGAAAATAAGATGACCATTGACAATTTTCCAAGCAGAAACTGGAAATGCAGCTGATGGGCTTACAGCATCCCAGGCTTTTGGTGAAACCATCTCTATTTTAAGATGGTTCCTCAGGTTTGATGTTATCAAATGTTCTGCTATTCTAACATTTTTTGTCAATTCCATGCTCACCCAGACTACAGCGTGTTGAGGTCTTTCTGTTTAGGTAAAGTCACAGGCAGTGATAGTCTGAGTCCTGTGGGAATGGTTCCACTGGGCACAAAGGTTAATGCCTGCTTTTATCCACACTTGATTTTTGTTGAATTCACATCTAGTTCATTGAAAAAAAATCACATTTCTACACCTGTAATAAAGAGGAGGTATTTGGTACTTGAGTAAATTTACTAAGATATCATACATATTAAGTGGGGCCTCTTGGGACAGAGAATATAGACATTTTCCTTTTTTTTTTTTTTTCATGTAACTTTCTTAGTTATTATGTCAAAACATTCATATTCTACTCATATAAAGATTCACTTGTACCCTTGCAAGATGAACCACAG
>NW_003852422.1:5259125-5305762 GCF_000181295.1 Otolemur garnettii
ATAGATTCTGATTCCAACCAGTTTTTCTTCCTTTGTTCAGGAGCCTCTGACCAGGGTTGCTACCAGTCGGCCATCTTCCCAGAATCCTCGAATATAGACATTTTCCTGGAGTTCCCCTGCCCTCAGCAACTTTGATGAATGAGAATATGACTATTTTCTACAATTTCATACAAAGTAAGGCATAATTCTTCTCAGTAAATTGATAATAGATCATTTTGAGAACTACCCAGTAATTATCAGGTATATAATATATATATATTTTTCTAAAACATTATCTTGAAATTAAATTATATTTTCCTTAAACTTTTAGGTCCAACATTTTTAACTTTAGAGATAAAATTATTAATAATATTCAAATGAAGCCAAACTATAACTTGCTCCATCAATTAATGTGATAGGTTTTAAAGTTTATCAGGACTTCAAAGAGAAATGTTTTGATTTAGAATGAAGTGTGACCTTTAGACTAATAGCATTAATGTCCTTTACTTCTCAATAACTGAGAAGAATGAATTAATATTTTCACACATAACTTGACAGATGATGGCAAAAGCCCATGAATAATTTGAAATAGAATATTATTAGGAATGGATAGGGGCATTACAAAATGGGAGGGGATCAGTCAGTTCTCTGAGAAGACATAGAGACCCTAAGTGATTGTTCATCAAGCAAGAGAGTGCCAGACATGAGGCGAAAAACTGATAGGGCAGAGAGGAGAAGGAGACAGATTCACTATTGTTGCTGAAGACTTCAGGACATCTCTGTTATTAATTGAGACATCGAGAAGGCAGAAAACCAGCAGGGATGTAAATAACACGAAGACCGCTATCAATCAGCTTGATCTAATTTATATTTATGGAATACTTGATAAAACGAGAGCAGAAAACACATTCTTCTCAAGTTCACAAGGTACATTCACTGTCATAAAAGTAGATTCAGGGCCTTAAATCACACCCTCGCAAATGTAAAAGAAAAGAAACAGTATACAGCATCTTCTCAGGACACAGTGACATTAAAGTGGGTTCAAAAACTGAAAAATAATTAAAGTGCCAGATATTGAGATAGTAAGATGACACACTTCTAATGACACATTCCTTTTATTGTAAGGAAGTTTGCACTATACTGTTTATCACAGCTTAATTTACAATTGCCAAAATGTAGAAACAGCCAAATGCCCACCAACCCGGGAATGGATTAGCAAGCTGTGGTATATGCGCACCATGGAATGCTATTCAGTCACTAAAAAAGATGGAGACTTTCCATCTTTTGCATTAACCTGGATGGAGGTGGAACACGTTCTTCTTAGTAAAGTAACACAAGAATGGAGAAGCAAGAATCCAATGTACTCAATTCTAATATGAAACCAGGAGATTAGCTAACACAAGGCAGGGGGTAGGGGAATGAGGGATCAGGGAGAGGGGAGGAAGGAGGGGAATGGGGGTCATGGTGTGTGGCACACCTCTTGGGGGTGGAACACAATTACAAGAGGGACTTTACCTAACAACTGTAATCAGTGAAACCTAGTTCTTTGTACCCTCAATGAATCCCAAACAATTAAAAAAAAAAGTGGCACCATTAATCTGTGATATAAGCCAGACGAGAGGTGCAGTGGGTGTGAGGACTGCAAACCGCTCTGTAAGCTGCCTGAGTTCCAGAGCCGGGGCTCCAGTGTTATTATTTCATAAAGGGAAATTGCAGTGCCCTCTTTCCCATCAGCCACATGGCTCATCTACTAGGGGAGCTGAGTTCTCATGGCCCGGCTTATGGGAGCTGAGGCACCATTGCTCCAAGAGGACTGAGACAAAAGTTGCCAGTTTGCCTCAAGAATAACGCTGGACAGTGTCACTTTTTCCACATGTGATTCATTAACCCACGCAGCAATCCAGCCCAGATTCTATCTGGGAGGAACTGCACCAGGGTGTGACTAGTGGGATCCTGGGTTCACTGGAGGGAAACGTTGGAGTCCAGCTATGGAATGGAGGTGAAGTAGGCTGTATCAGCTTGTTATAATGCTGTCGGTCTTGCACATGTTAATATAATTTGTCATTTGTCCATACAATGAAGCCTGGTGATTGTTTAAATATATCAATATACAAAAGTCTGTGGCTTTAAACTTCCAAAGTTGAATTAATTAATATCTGGCTAACTTTAAAACTCACATTATTTTGCTTCACTCCTGTTTTTAATTTAAAAAACCCATCAAAAGAAATACTTATATTTGTGACTCTACAAGTCTAAATAGAGAGGGAAGAACACCATCCCAGTAGTTTTAAATATGAAGTCTTGTTCCAGCTGTGATGTTTGACAGGCAACTTAATGCATTTGACCCTTGAACAACCCAGGAATTAGGGATGTGGACCCCCATCTCCACTCGAAAATTCTCCTATAGCTATGGACTCCCCTCAAACTTAATTACCAATCATCTACCTACAGTTCACTGGAAGCCTTACCAATAACATAAACTGTCGATTAACATATTTTGTGTGATATATGTATTATATATTACAACTTATAATATAAACTGTAGAAAAATACTATTAAAATTTTAAGTAAAGGCCAGGCACTGTGGCTCACAGCTGTAATCCTAGCTCTCTGAGCAAGGTAGGTGGTTTGCCTGAGCTCAGAAATTTGAAACCAGTCTGAGCAAGAGTGAGACTCTATCTCTACTAAAAATGGAAAAACTAACTGGGCATCATGGTGGATGCCTGTAGTCCCAGATACTTGGGAGGCTGAGGCAAGAGGATCACTTGAACCCAAGAGTTTGAGCTTGCTGTGAGCTATGATGACACCAGATCACTCTATCCAGGGCAACAGAGTGATATCCTGTCTCCAAAAAAAAAAAAAAAAAAATAAGTAAAATAAATTTAGTATTTATTAAATATAAGTGAATCATCATAAAGGTCTTATTTCTCATTGTCTTCATGTTGAGTAGGCTGAGACAGAGGAGGGGCTCATGGCTGGTAACAGGGGTGCAGAGGTATTAGAACATTCACATATAAGTGAAACCTCACACTTCAATCAAAACTTAACACAGCTCAGCTGTACTTTGGTTCATTGGATTTTTCCAACCATGAGAGGCTATCAGACTTAGTTAACTCTGAATATTTCCTTCCTCTTTGAAACTGTGTACTTGGTTTTACCTAATCAATAACTTGCAGAAGAAATTTGGGACTTCCAGAGGGTTACTCACATCTAACTTACAAGCACAAATGCTTAGTTAAGACACTGCACATATTTTTGTGGTTATAATGTTCAAAATAGTCAAATACCTAAATGGAAAAAAGACATTTATTTTTCTTTATTTTAAGCGTACAAATTACTTTCAGGACTCAGTCTTTCTTTAGCCTTCTGGCAATAACCCAGTTACACACACACGTATGTTGTCAAAAGAGGATTGTTCTTCCTTTTAATTTTCTGGTCAGGTTATTATTGAGAATAAGCCTGTATGACCCTCCAGACTATGGCTTTGTGGTGAATGTATATTTGATCACGAACCCTGATTTTTAATGAGAGCCCAATCAGGAAAGTGTAATATTTTTGCTAATCTGTGCCAAAACATGGTAAAATGATAAAACCATAAACTGCTGGACTCAGGAAGTATGAATTATAACATTTGACTCAGAAAAAAAATCCAACCCTCTTGTTTTTTACATGAGAGGTAACCTTGACCAGGTTACATTTACAGTAATAGTTGAGACTGTACCGAAACCTAGTGCCTGACAACCATTTCTGTTCTTGCTGAACATGTCACAGAGACAAACGGGTGACGATGTATCAGGACTGGGGTAACAGACGGCCAGCACGGCACCCCGCCAGACACGGCGTGACAAAAGCAAGCTGACCGCACAGAAGAAAGCTGACCCTTGCTGTGTAAATAAGAAAATAGAACACTGCAAACACAGGTCAGAAAGACTCAGCACTTCAGAGTAGGAAATCTGAATCACAACAGAGAAACATCATTTTGTGCAATTCACACCAGCAGTCCTCATCTATGAGAAAGATTGATTCAATACAGATGGCTCACGGCACAAATAGCATCAGTTACTGAAAGGGGACCAGAATGTTATAAAAAGGAGAATGTTATAAAACAGCTTCTTTCAAAGACATCCTGTTTGGTTTTGTCTGGCAAATGGTCTTACTGATTTCTTCCTTAAGAAAGGATGGCTGTTAAAGTCATAATAATCCTAAATCGCTCTTTAGATCTAGACATGCGTGATTTTGACTCAGTCTCTAGGATGCATGTTATTCCTGCTCTGCGATGGTCATCCTATGTTAACAGGTGTTACAGTTATTTTTAAAAGAGTCATTACAATGTAGGTACTGGCATGGGCTACATGTGTGGTACTGATGGTAATGCTTATCCCCAGAATTATAAGCTGGGAACTTGATAAAATAAAATCTATTTTGATTGCATCACACCTTACATTTGGTCCATATTTCTAGATTGCTAAATGATCCACAATGTTTGAAACAAAATACATTAGTTTAAAGATCAGTGTGTCTCAAAGTCTACCTTCTCAAGCTTTTGTTAAAAATGTAGATCATTTAACTTCACTTCAGAATTTCTGAGATGCTAACTAAAGGTTCACAATGATCTTTATTAGTTTCTTATTATATCTGTGGACCATGAATACAATAAACTTACATTCAAAACTTCTTCCCTAGACCAGAGACATGTATTGCAAGTTACTATTTATTGGGCTTTATGCTAGCATAGAAAATGAGAAGAAATTTAATAATTCTCAGTTATCTTTGCTAAGTCCATAAAAGAAAAATAAAATAGAAATTATTAGCATTCTGTGACAGCAGAATGCATTGGCCCAAAGGTTTTCTCTTTTGCTATCAAAGAAATAGGCCAATTTCTGTCAAAAATGGAGGTGAGAAATAAAGACATTTTATACAAATTGATTCCCAGATATGGGATTAAATGAGAATGATTGTGTCTGTTTGTTTATTTTAACTTTTAATTTTTAATTATTGTGAGTACTCAATAGTGGTATGTCTTTATAGCATATGTATGATATTTTGATACATGCAATGTGAATTAATCAAATCAGGGCCATTGGGGTATTTATACATAAACACCATCATATACCATCACTTCAGGTATTTCTAATATGTTTAGCACTTGTGTCCCTTTTGTTTAGAAAGGCCTTGTCAAAAAAACAACCTAACGATGATACTCCTTGAAGGAAAAATGATTACAGGGGATTTCATTTGTATAATAACTGAACTTAAATGAACTATTTATCTAGAAATACCAATACTTTTTAAAGACCTACATGATTTTAAGTATGAAATCAAGTTGATTCTTGAATTGTAAACTATGCTATTTTGTCCAACCAATTATTAACTACTCCTGAAAGAAGGTTTGTAAAGAGAAGTGATGAGATGAGATGCTTTTACAGAAAACATACAGGTATTAGCTATTGACAAGGTACAAAATAGCTGTAGCTATTTAAGCTACAGAAAGTTCCTTACAAAATGCCAATTTAGAAGAGATTTTTGGATCCCCTTCTCATGATCAATTCGGTGCCTATAGGTGTGACAAAGTGCTGGGTCAGGGTACAATGTGAAGGAAAATAGTAGTGTCTGCACACCTGTTATAGAGTCAAGGGACATACGACTTTTATATCAATACAAAGAGACGGTCATCATGACAGAATTTTTGGTACATTTCTAAAAATTTAAAACAGCTCCTGAATTGCTAGGTATTAAGAATAATTGCCAAGTTTGCATACTGAGCTCTGTTAGAAGTAATGGCAGAAAGGATTGATAATAGTGACAAAATGTTCTGAGAACTCTGGAAAAATTGCTCAGATCTAATTTCCCAGTAAAAAGACTGGTGTTTTACTGCAGTACTGTAGTAAAGTACTTACTAAAGTACGTTCTCAATTTTCTTTTTGTTATCAACCAATTGTTTGTGATAGTCATATTTCTTTTATTTTATTAGTTCCAGATTGCAAAACTCTCATCAATAAGTTTTTAGTAAGGTTTTAGATGTGAGAACTGAAGAATGCCCATTTCCCTCGGTGCAGGGCGTGTGTGCGTGCACGTGTGTGCGTTTATACACATGTACACATGTGGGATTTCAGGGATTGGCTATTACTTCCAACGAGTCTGGTAATGGCCAAGCTGGAATATCTAAAGATGAGACAGGGTCATCTGGTTTTATAACAATTACCACAGGGGAAAAGGTCAAGGCTGTAGGGAAAAAAACAAAAACAAAAACAGTTTTGTTTGTTTTTCTCACTAACTCTCCCTCCTTCCTGTAACACATACTCACAGGGGCACCTTTGTGGAGAGAAAAGAGAAGGTATTAAGATAATGACTGGGAGAAGACAGGAGTTGTAAGAATTTTTTAGTTCATTCAATTCCTGTGACAGCTTTTATCTCTCAGGGATAAAAGCCCAGTATCTAACTGGCTCTCATGCTATAAGTTTTGTCAGAAAGCCAATAAACTCTCCAAATATTTAGTGAGTAAAACAATCTTTGTTTTCATAAATCCTTCCCTAAACCCCCAGGGTGAGGGGGAGAGAGAGAGAGAGAGAGAGAGAGAGAGACCTGAGAGCCATGAGAATGTGTGCTGCCTTCCGCTGGAAGTATTTGAAGAAACACAAGTTGGGCTAATGAAAGCTACTGGATGCACACTGCAATAGTTCTTAGGAAAACTGAAGTTCAAATATGAACCCAGGTTTTTCAGTAGCTATAGCAAGAATTTCCAAGTGATCATCTGGGAAAGGAATTGCAAAGCATGAAGAAGATAAGAAATTTGACTTCTAAAAAGCTACAATGGTTAGAAAAAGATTAGACATTCTAGATCCAGGTAATTCAGACCTTTGCTACAAGACTCAGGAATATAGGAAGTCTAAGACTCTCCAGCAGTAAGTGGCATTGTGCACTGTTAACAACACGTGTGCACTTATGTGGGGGTATGTGTGTCTTCACACCTGAAGTACGGAAAGGTTGCGCACACAGGCATCCTCACCCAAACACCTGACTGTTATGTCATCTATAAGGTGGAGAAACTCTTGGGAGGGAATTATTTAGGGCTGGGCACAGTAGCTCATGCCTGTATCCCAGCACTCTGGGGGGCTGAGGTGGGTAGATTGCCTGAGCTCACAGGATCGAGACTGGCCTGAGCAAGAGCAAGATCCCATCTCTAAATATAGCTGGGCTTTATGGTGGGCATCTGTAGTTCCAACTACTGGGGAGGCTGAGGCAAGAGAATCGCTTGAGCCCAAGAGTTTGAGGTTGCTGTGAGCTGTGATGCCAGGGCTCTCTACTAATTTTTGCTTCTTAGGAATGAAAGGACTTGAAGACTGTGCCATCATTATCTCTTATCTTGTCATAGTCTATTGCTGGAATGGCTGAACATCTACATTATTCCCCTAGATGTTGCTCTGAACCCCCCACCGCTCTCTATTTCATTATAAAATCCTTATTTCAAGCTCTGTCCATAATATACTTGATTATTCATCAGTTATTTTGTTCATCCATATATTCATTTAATAAACAACCAATTCTCACTCACTACCAAGTGCCCTGCTCAAAAAGAGACATGCAGATAAAAATGAAGCATGATCTCTGCCCTACCCAGATCCCCCTGAAGCAGAGCAGATGAACTGGTGACTAGGTAACTCTATGGCAGGGCGGGGTGTGCTCTAACAATAGAGTCCATGTGTCTTATTGCTGCTCCAAACCCACATCCCACCCAGCCTGGTGACACAGCCCTAAATTTGCTTTGCCAACCCACCTTCCCCACGCTTGTTCATGCCATTTTGAATTATTCCAGTTTAAAGCACTCAGAGCATTTAATTTGTGTTGCCACCATAATCGGCTGTATATGGTTGTTACGATCTGAATGTATTTGTACTTTCCAAATGCATTATGTTAGAACTTAATCTCCAAGGTCAAGGTGACAAGACAGGAGCCCTTTGGGAAGTGACTCAGTTGTGAGGGCTCCACTCTCAAGACTGGACTAGTGCCCTATAAAAGGGGGTGGTGGGGATTCCCTACGACCTGCCTTTCCCGCTTCACCTTCTGCCCTGTGAGGACACAGCATCTGTCCCTTCTAGCACATGAGCAGCACGTGGGCCTCAGCAGACACCAAATGCTGGGGCCTTGATTTTGATGTCCCAGACCACTGACCTGTAAGAAATAGATTCCTGTTCTATATCAATTACCCACTCTAAGATGCCCTGTTACAGCAGCACACCTATATACATTGACTAATTACAGTTATGATTTAATAAAAATTAAGTTAAAAAGAATCTCTCTGAGGTCTTAAAGGCTCCAAACCAAGCACATAGGCAACACCCAGTTACCATCTATGCACAATTTCACAGGTGGTTAGAGATAGTGCAGGATTGGTTCAGGTGACTTAATTTGATTTGAATGGAGGATGGGTCAGCCTCAGAAAGCTTTGTTTCTGTTCTTTGTCCTCTCTCTATACAGACGATGTAACTCCTGCCGTACATTTTGTTAATGTGGCCTTAGGAACAGATAACTAATGGTCCATTGTGGCTTGATTTATTTGTCAACTTATAAAGGCCACAAAACAGGCCACAATGGACCATCAGTTATGAGGAAAGAAGTGTTGCGTGTCTTCCTACCTGTTTAGGCTGTCAGTTTACGGTCAACAGACAACTAATACCATATTCATCGCCTATTTATAATTTTTTTTATTAAATGATAGCTGTGTACATTAATGCAAACATGGGGTACAGTGTAGTGCTTTCATATACAATTTGAAATATTTTCATCAAACTGGTTAACATAGACTTTATTTCATTTACTTAGTTATTGTTTTAAGACATTTATACTCTAGTTTTAGAAAGATTCACTTATACCCTTGTAAGACAGACCATAGAGGTGATCTTTCCAATCACTCTCCCCCCACCCATCCACCCTTCTCCCCTCCCCATATTCTTGGGCTAGAATTAGGTTGTAGCTTTCATTTGAGAACTATAAATTAGTTTCATAATAGGGCTGTGTGCATTGGATACTTTTTCTTCCATTCTTGTGATACTTTGCTAAGAAGAACATTTTTCAGTTCCATCCATGTAAATATGAAGGAGGTAAACTCTCCATCTTTCTTTAGGGCTGCATAGTATTCCATGGTGTACATATACCACAGTTTATTGATCCATTCGTGGATCGATGGACACTTGGGCTTCTTCCATGACCTGGCAATTATGAATTGGGCTGCAACAAACATTCTGATACAAATATCTTTATTGTAATGTGATTTTTGATCTTCTGGGTATATACCTAGTAAAGGAATTGTAGGAGTGAATGGCAGGTCAATTTTTAGTTCTCTAAGTGTTCTCCAGACGTCTTTCCAAAAGGAATGTATTAGTTTGCATTCCCACCAGTAGTGTAGAAGTGTTCCCTTTTCTCCACATCCATGCCAGCATTAGCGAAAAAACCCCCAAAAAACAAGTGATCCCATTGCATGGTGGGCAAAGAACTTGAAGAGGAATTTCACCAAAGAAGATAGGCGTGCGGCCTATAGATATATGAAAAAATGCTCACCATCCTTAATCATTAGAGAAATGCAAATCAAAACTACTTTGAGATATCACCTAACTCCAGTAAGATTAGCCCACATCACAAAATCCCAAAGTCTATTTATAATTTTTTTTAATGACTTAAGATGTGATTTGGATATTTAGTGAGATTTGAACAGAAACAAAATTTTTTTTGTAGCTCTCCAAATACATTCAACAACCTCAGCATGACCTATGAAACAAGTTGAAATGCTCTGCGCTCATGTCCTGAGTGTGTCTGCCAAAGGGTCTCACTCGGTGCCTGTAACAAAGTCCTTCTACATGTCTGCTCCCTCTTCAGGCTGATTTCCACATTTATGTACGAGAAGAACAATAAGGCCAAACATTGCTCATTACTTACCACATAGGAAGCATTTTTCTTAATAATTTACAGAATAATGTCTGTTTTTCACACATGTAAAACATAAAATGGGAAGTCAGCATGAAATTATTTCAATCTAGATTCACATTTTGATAGTTTCCTGCCATCAAGAATTTGATTGATGCAGGAAGACCAGGCTGAATTAGCTATGAGACACTCACTTAAAGGTGCTGAAATTCTCCTTAGAACTAATTTGCTAATTAGTCAAGAAATAGGCTGTGTTGACTATGCTCATAGTTCATGGGTATATTCTCTTCAACTCTCATAATTTTCATGGCCATGGATTCATGAACAAGTATCTTATCAGAACTAACGTGTCACATTATGATACACCGTTGATTTAATTTCATCTGAAATCCACTTAAGGAAAGTAGTAAGTTTATTTTTTATCAGCAAATGCTACTTTCATTACTACCTCCACTACATATTGCCATGAGATAAAAAACCTTTGTCTTAGTTAACTTTGAAAAAGCATTCTTTGTTCTTGCTAATTAATGGATTTGTCTTCATTGCATCTGTCATATTATAAAAAATCATAACAACAAACACACCAGCTTGCACTAGCTACTTTCGCCATGAACTTTTCTTAGTATGCATTTCTCTATGAACAATTTGAAATAAGCCAGATGAGGAAAGCATTGAGGATGGCCAGGATCCTGTGTTTCAGAAGTGCTGACACCACACTCTTCAGGTGTTCTGTTAGGAATGGCACTTGGGCAAGAGATGGAAAGAGAGAGGGAGGAAGGATGGAGAGAAAGAAGGGCGATGGTTTATTTGCCGGCCAATGTTAGCTTCAGAGCTTATTATTCCAAACAGCAGCACATTTTTCCTAGCATGTGCTTATTACATTGAACTTGGCATTAAAGTGTTCCAGAAGGGAAAATGAAGGGAAAAAAAGAATCGTGTGGACTTAGTACGAATAAACCTTGGGATGGGCATTTGGACCTTCTATTCTGTGGGTAGTAGAGAACCAGGGAATAGCCCCCTGGGGAAATGATGCCATGTTCTATTTGGGAGAGGTTCTGAATACTCAGGTTGGAAATAAGCCCTAGTTACATTATATATGTAGCACAGAATGCCGACTCCTGCATCAGAGGGCAAAGGTTTAACTCTACAGAAAATATCTGGCCAATCTCTGGACTTTATATCAGGGGCACATCATTTAAACCTGTCCACTGGTTTGAAAATACCAAGAAGTAAATGATCACTTTGTGGGAAATCATGAGAAAACTATAACAGGATGAAGACAGGCTTCGTGTTTGGAAGGCATTCTGAGTCCCTGTTCCTTAGAGCATCTATGCCTGGCAGAGAGATTCCAAGATGATGGAAGAACAGAGATGGATGTGGCTTGTATTTTTTTTCCATCTCATGTCAAGTGTCGTACGTAGAATGATTCTACTGAAGACAAATGGAAAAGGTAAGAGTGGAGCTATTCTCTTAGCTTTTGAGAATAATTGCTTTAGCAAGAACAGTGATTTCTAAGTTACTAAGTATCATTAGGAATGCCCCCCACCCCGCCCCATCCACCTCCACCACAGAACTGCTGGAGGTGCTGGGAAAATGATGGAGTAATATACTGTGAGTCATATTTTCTTATCTTTATACCCTTTGTGAGTTTTCTTTTCTCTATATAAGAATTCATTTGAGTAGATCACAGATAACAAGGGGGAGAAATAGAGCCAACTTTTAGGCAGCAGTCAGTTTACAAAATGCCAACAAATGCCACACCAGAGTTAAGTGAGGAGAACCCAACAGACACAAGATCGTTCCCAGGCTCGGGGATTTTTCCACCCTTCCATTAAGGCACATACCTTGTAAACACATGCTGATGTCACTTCTCTTCAAATTTCCCCCAATTTTATAACATGTTCTGTCACTCCAAATATTTTTAATTACTTGAAAATACGCTCTAGTTTTGCCTGTGTTGTGCATAAGTTTGAAGAATTAACCTAAAATATAATCATCTCAAAGGAATTAAGGAAATGCAACAACATTCTGCTTTGTCAACTTGTATACTGACAATTTTAAATTTTGTTCAGTGCTGGAAGTTAATGTATTTTTCTTGCTATTCTTTTTCTTAAATTAAATCATAACTATGTACATTAAGGTATTTCTGGGGTACAATGTGCTGATTTTATATACAGTTTGGAATGCTCACACCAAACTGGTTAACATAGCCTTGACCTCACTTACTTAATTGCTGTATTAAGATGTTTGTACTCTACTCTTGATTGATTTGACCTGTACCCTTGCAATATGCACCATAGGTGAAGTTCCTCTGATTACTCTCTTTCCACCCAGTCCCCCCTCCCCTCTTCTCACCCTCCTTTTCTCTCCTTCATGCTGGGATATAGTTGTGTTTTGTCATTTATATGAAGGTGTGGGTGGTTATATATTAAATTCCTAATAGTACTGAGTGCATTGGATACTTTTTCTTCCATTCTTGAGATACTTTACTAAGAAGAATATGTTCCAGCTCCATCCATGTAAACATAAAAAAGATAAAGTCTCCCTCTTTTTATGGCAGCATAATATTCCATGGTGTACATATACCACAATTTGTTAATCCATTCATGGATTGATTGGCACTTGGGCTTCTTCCATGACTTGGTAATTATGAATTGGGCTTCAATAAACATTCTGGTGCAAATATCTTTGTTGTAAAATGATTTTTACTCTTCTGGAAATATACCTAGTAGAGGAACTGCAGGATTGAACAGCAGGCCTACTTTTAGTTCCCTAAGTGTTCTCCAAACTTCTTTGCAAAAGGAACATATTAGCTTGCAGTCCCACCAGCAGTGCAGAAGTGTTCCCTTTTCTCCACATTCACACCAACATCTGTAGTTTTGGAATTTTGTTATGTTGGCTAATCTTACTGGAGTTAGATGATACCTCAAAGGGGTTTTGATTCGCATTTCTCTGATGATTAAAGATAATGAGCATTTTTTCATGTGTCTGTAGGCCATATGCCTGTCTTCTTGAGACAAGCTTCTGCTCAGGTCTCTTGCCCACAATTAAATGGGATCACTTGTTCTTTTCTTATTAGTTTGAGTTCTCTGTGGATTCTAGTTATCAAACCTTTGTCAGAAACATAACCTGCAAATATCTTCTCCCATTCTGAGGGCTGTTTGTTTGCTTTATTTACTGTGTTCTTGGCTAAGCAGAAGCTTTTTAGTTTGATGAGATCTCAGTAATATATTTTTGGTGTTGCTTCAGTTGCCTGGGGGAGACCTCCTCATAAAATGTTCTCCCAGGCTGATTTCTTCAAATGTTTCCCCTGAACTCTTTCCAAGTATTTTTATAATTTCATGTCTTATGTTTAAATCTTTTATCCAGTGAGAATTACTTTTTGTTAATGGTGAAAGGTGTGGGTACAGTTTCAGTCTTCAACAAGTCACCAGCCAATTGACCCAGCACCTTTTGTTAAATTGGAAATCTTTTCCCCAATTTATGTTTTTGATAGGCTTATCAAAGATCAAATGATGATAAGTGGCTGGGTTCACCTCTTGGTTCTCTATTCTGTTCCATACATCTACCTCTCTATTTTGTGCCAGTACCATGCTGTTTTCATCACTATAGATTTATAGTATAGCCTGAAGTCTGGTAGTGTGATTCTGAGTAATATCTTGGCTATTCAAGTTTTTTTTCTGATTCCATATAAAACGAAGTACTATTTTCTCCGGATCTTTAAAGTATGACAGTGCTGCTGTAATAGGGATTGCGTTAAATTTGTATATTTCTTTGAGTAGTATGGACATTTTAACAATGTTGATTCTTCCCAGCCACAAACATGGTATGTTTTTCCATTTGTTAACATCTTCAGCTATTTCTTTTCTCGGAGTTTCATAGTTCTCTTCATAGAGATCTTTCACATCCTTTGTTAGGTAAATTCACAAATATTTCATCTTCTTTGGCACTACTGTAAAAGGAATAGAGTCCTTGACTATTTTTTCAGCTTGACTGTTGTTGGTATATACATTCACAATGTCAGGTGGGGTTTAACAGACTTTGTAGAAATATTTGGACTCTTTCAATGATTCTAGGAAAATTACCACTTTTCTCCCCTTACTCTTCTAGATGCATTAGGATAAACCAACTGGAGTTACTCACGGTTAATGCTGTGATTTCTGTGCATTCATGTTGAATCAGTAAAACATATGTTGCAACAGATTTGTGCTGTGACCTTATTTCACTAACAGCTTTAATTCTATAGGGTTATGATCTGAGTTGTTTGCCTCTCACAGCATTTGAACGTTTCTGATATGAAAAAAAATTCTTTTTTCTTGTTGCCCTGGTAGAAATATCCCTGCCATTCTGAGACTTGACGTGGTGTGATTGTAAGAACAAAGCCGTCCTCATTTGGCATTCACAGCATGTTTTCCCTTCCGATCATGTGTCGGGACTAATTCCACAGCTCTGTGGTGGTATCTGTCTCAGAATGTTGGAAGGTAAATTATAGATCATTACGCACCTGCCACTCTATCACTGTGAAAGTGCCACAGAGAAGATGCTATCTGAAAAATTCTTTGTTGTTTGTGTCAGCTTCTTTTACGTTTTTTCTAACCACACTCCTTTCTGGGAGTCTGGGTTTTTTTATCCACTTTACTAGCATACTCCTTTATGTGAGTAAAGTTGATATAATTCCTTTGAAAAGAAATTCAGTGATCAAATTGATCTTCAAGCATCAATCCTAATTCTAATCTTCTTCCTATAAAAAGCCACTATTGTGTAGAATTCTAACCTCCACCCTTCGGAACCATGTACAAATATCCAAATATACGCGCTCACGCTCAGCTGTCCAATCTGCTCTCTGTCCTCATTTTAAATATAAATGATATTGTATGGCTTCATGCTTCTTTTCACTTAACAAATGTGTCATAGTCCTATTTCCTACTTCTGTGTATAGAATGTTATTTATTTTGGATACGTTTATGCTTCTCTTGGAAGGGATGAGGTAATTTACAGTTTTTATTCTGCCTCAAAATCTCAGTCAATGCACATCATTTTGAGCATCTTCTGTACCCATGCAAGTTTTTTTTTTCTTTTTTTGAAAAAGAGAACAGAATTTTGAAATTTTTGATTTCATGAGTAATGTGTGAATAATATTTTGGGAGGAAAATTTAAATATTATTTTAGGGAAATTTTTCCACTGGAAGATCTATAGCATTTTTCTTTTTCCTTATATATTTTTTTTAAACAACAACAAAAACCTCATCAGTAGACCTCCCATTTATCTTGCAATCTACTAGGCACCTATCCAGAAGAAAAAGAAAATCCCTTTATCGTAAGGACATTTGCACTGGACTATTTATCACAGCTCAATTTATGATTATCAAAATTTGGAAACAGCCTGAGTGCCCACCAACCCAGGAATGGATTAACAAGCTGTGGTATATGCACACCATGGAATACTATTCAGCCATTAAAAAGATGGAGACTTTACATCTTTTGCATTAACCTGGATGGAGGTGGAACACATTCTTCTTAGTAAAACATCACAAGAATGGAGAAGCAAGAATCTTATGTACTCAATTCTAATATGAAGGCAGTGGATGACCTAATATGGGGGGAGGGTTAGAGGAATGAGGGATTGGAGAGAGAGGAGGAGGGAGGGAGATGGGGCTTATGGGGTGTGTCACACCTCTTGGCGGCAGGACACAATTACAAGAGGGACTTTACCTAACAACCACAATCAGTGTAACCTAGTTCTTTGTACCCTCAATGAATCCCAAACAATAAAGAACAAAAAACAAACAAAAAGATGTCATCGGCATTCATCACATCTTCACCACAAATATCATCAAACTTCTTAATTTTTCCAATCAGTTGAGAAATATTGAATCCATTATTTACTTTACATTTTACTGATTATTATTGAGGTTTTACATCTTTTCCTAGGTTTATTACCACGTGTTGATGAATCAATTATTCATGCCCATATCTCTTTCTTTTACTTCATTGCTTTTGCCTAAATATATATAGCAGGGGTCCTCAAACTTTTTAAACAGGAGGCCAGTTCACTGTCCCTCAGACCGTTGGAGGGCCAGACTGCGGGCCCCGGGATGAGTCGGCTGCTAAGCAGGACAGGCAGCGGCAGCAAAAACACCGCTGGATAAATGTAGTTTGGGATGCCTGAGATATAGGGTCTTGAAATATTCTACTGATGGAGTTCTCTCAATAATAATTTCTTTCAAGTATTCTACTGATGGAGTTCTCTCAATAATAATTTCTTTCAATCTACTTGACTTTTAATTTTATTTATAATATGCTTTGTTGTGGGGCAATTTTAAATTTGAAGCAATTAACCATGTTAATCTTTTCTTTTTATATTAATTTTTTCCTTTGTGATTTTTAGATTTAGGTTTGTTTTAGAAGCTCTATTGAGTTTAAATTTACATGAACAGGTCTATATTTTCTCCCTATGTTTTTACATTTTTGATTTGTGGTAGTTTAAATCTATCCGAAAAGTTTGCTAACAGAGTACTAAGTGACTCTAACCCTACAGATGCATGTATGAATAAACAATTGTGCAAATACCATCAATTTGAGAAGTTTCCTATTGATTTGAATGCAAACTCTACCAAGTTCGTCTGAGGATTTGCCACACAAGGTCTGATCATAAATCCGTCTCGCTGCCCTTCATTCTCAACAGATGAGGGGGCGTTTACACCCTCACTTGGGCAGGGGTCTTTGCAGCTAGGTGTGGTCCAGTGATTGAGTTCTTGCCAGTGAGAAGTATAGCAGTTAGTGAATGGGGTTTCCTCACAAGGTTTTCTCTGTGGGTCAAATTAATATGCCTTCTCTTGCATGTTAATTCTGTGGTTAGAATGCAAATGTAAGTTTCAAAGTGCAAGCACCATGAATCCTGTGACACAGGTCTTCCTGGAAGGAGGGGGACAGAAATGTGAAAGGGCTGAGTGGTTGCCAGCGTCACTAAACCACCGTTTCTAATCTGAAATATTAATCACTATTTCCTTAGGCTTTTGTTAGTTAACTCAAACGGTTAAGACACATAAACCAAATTCCAGGACGTTCATGACTGTTTGCCGTCTATGCAGCTGTTCCTTGCCTGTGCCTACTCACCCCTACACACCATCACAATAATTTAATCAATATTTAATTCATATAAACTTTTAATCTTTCATACAATTTTTAAGTTCAATATCTTATCATGTTCCTTACCTAATGGAATTTAGGTGTGACGCTTGTATAATATTTATACACTTACCTTATACTGAAGGTTTTATTGGCTTCCCTTTGGAATTTGTCTTAATAGTTTTGTCGTTAATGTTGAAAATTAATGTGTTGTTTAATTTGAACGATTGTGGATTACAAAGCCACATCCTAGTTGATCGTGGAGTGGTTTTCATCTTAGTGTTTTTTGATGCATCGTGGTAAAATTTTGTATAGGATTTCACATTTATGCTTATCACTGATGTTGAATTGCAGTTTTCTTTCCTTTGCTATCATTTCCTGGCATAATACCATGGTTATTTAGGTCTCAGGAAATGATTTGGGTATTTTTCCATTGTTTGTTCTGGAATAGTTTGTAAAAGATGTGAATTATCTATTTTTTGAACATTTGGCAGAACTTCTTTATAAACTATTTAGGTGTTACGTGTAGTGTTAGTTCTTCAACTGAAAGGGAAATTGTTTTTTTATGGAGCATCTTTCTAAAGCCATTTAATAATGATTTTAAGGTTGGCAATTCCTGACTCTACCACTACATTTTGCTTCGTAATTTCCCAGATAAGCAAAGAAAATAAAATAAGATAAATATAAATTACGTGGATTAACAACATTTAAAAATAGCTAATATCTGAGTATTTCTAGTCTAAGTAACAAAGATAATCTCTCATTAGAAAACAGAATTGCTTTTAAAAGTTTAGAATTTGTCATTTTAACTAGGAACTTATAATTTAAAGTACAGGTTTTAAATTTGTATTTATTTATTGACATTTGATAGTAAAATAATACTGAAATAATGGGAATGTTATTGAGGACATCAAACAAGTACCTTGACAAAGAGTGAAAAATGTATAATTCTAAGGAGTCTCAAACGGTATCTCATAATATTGTGTGCTGCGATTCTAATCATTTTCTACGAATGGCTTTTGAAATAATAACAAAGGACATATTGTTTCTCAGCAAAGCAGCATAATTTATTTTTGAGTAAAAGACTCATTCATATTTCTGTAGACAATGATCAGAATATTCAATCCATTGTAGACAAACAGTATTATTAACATAACCCTAACGGTTTTGGAGTATGTTTTGGTATATGTCATATGATTGTATTTTATGGTAACATTTGATATCACGTGATTCTTACATGGATAGTTCAAGCAGTTAGATTTAATGATAATAGTTCACTTTCGCATCTTGGGGATTTTGTCAAAGTGAAAACATGCTTGTATATAGTATATACAGATACTGTATGTGTATTCACAAAACATACCTTCACAACTCCCAATACACACACACACACACACTCACAAGCTCCAATATATAAGTGAAAAGAACCTCATATTTGTTATAACTTTAAATTAGGTAAATTTCCTTGTTAAGACTGTCAACCTGTTTTCCACATTTGACAATTTACCCAACTAAATAATAATTGTGATAAACAATATTTTATAAAAGCAAATTTAGATATAATATTAAACTTTATGATCATTAAAAATAAGTCTTATTTATTTTTAAATAACTCATATGGATGATTATATAAATTACTTTAGTGTTTTAAAATGTCCTACTGTGGCTGCCTGCCCATAGCTCAGTGATTAGGGTGCTCGCCACACACACAGGGGCTGGTGGTTTTGAACCCGGCTTGGGCCTGCTAAACAACGACAACAACAACAACAACAACATGTAGCCGGGTATTGTGGCAGGTGCTTTGTAGTTAGTGGGGAGGCTGAGGCAAGAGAATCACTTGAGCCCAAGAGTTTGAGGTTGCTGTGAGCTATGATATCACAGCACTCTACTGAAGGTGACAAAGAGAGACTCTGTCTCAATAATAAAAAAAAAATCCTATTGTATATACTTAAAGTATATTTCTAGCACACATATTTATAATAAATGTGATATATAACATAAATAATAATTAATTTATATAATAAATATGCCCCCCAAATTGATTTGATTGGAAGTCTTTAAAAAACATACAATGAATATTATAACGATACTTTCTTAACTTTAAAAGTTAGTAATAGCTTCTGATCCTGAAAACATTTAATAGTTTTGAAGGTAATTTGTCTTCTATTCCGTCCATAATCAAGGGCTTTTGTTCCTTTATTTTGTTTTCTTTTTAAACTACAGAATTAACTAGGTAGTACCTGAAAAAAAAAATCACGGACACAAAAATTCAGTCACTCTTAATGATACTTTGCAGGGCACTTGTTATGTTTTATTACTATGTTCATTAAATAATATAAGTATAAATAATTTAAATCTAAGTATAATAAACTTCAAAATTTTATTTATGAGTCTACGAAAGCCACTTTAAAATTGAGTGGAAAATCTCAAATCTATGATGTTTAACTGACATTCTATCACATTTAATACTCTACAAAGTTGTGTCATTTGAGCTCACATTTCTGTGAAATAGATACTCTGTTTCTTCGATTTACTTTAAAACGGAGTGATGTGAAGCTCAGGCAGTCTGACGATTGTTAAATTAGAGATTTTTTAAATTAAAATCTTCTTCTTTCTAATCAGATTGTCTTACTACTAGCACTGCTAAAATCTTCAGAAAGATTCATTAGCTCCTTTATGTCTGGAGTTGCCGAGAGTTAAGTGAATGCTCGTGAGGTAGGAACGTCTCTGGACACATTTTCTTCAGAGTCCTCTACATAGAAAATTTGGCCACATAAGATTCCTTTGAAGAGAAGTTTAAAATCAAGAACATTATTTAAATGAACTTCAAATCTTAGTCTCAAACACCAGGAGAGAGAGAGAGATGTGTGTGAAGCCCCTTCATTGGCCATTGGGAGATTGCTGCCCTCTCTGTGGATGGAATCACACCACAGCAAAAAACGTTGCATTTCTGTAACAGTTCAATGTACTAAAGATTAACTCCTTCCTCCAAGCCAGAAAGCTACGTAGAATTTCTCTTCAATGTTGCTAATTTATCATCTCAAAGTTACTTGATTCCTGGCAAGGTTGAATATCTTTCTGTGAATTTTACTCTCATATACTTTTGATTTTTTCTTTTTCTTTCTTTCTTTTTTTTTTTTTTTTGCTGTGGCTTTAGTGGTTTTGATTTTCTCAAGCCACAGATACTAATAAATTCTTGTAGCCAGGTGCAGCTTTAAGTTTTGCCTGTTAGGTCCTCCAGGAACAAATGCTGAGGTGTGTTAGGAATGGAGGTGGCCTGCAGGGACTGATTCCTGTGGAAAGGAAACGCAGGAGGAGGCAGCAAACCTGTATCGGCGGGATGCTGACCTGGAGCCTTTGAATGCAGCAGGTCAGGGTGGGCAGTGGTGCTTAACCTTCTGAATGCCGCAGCCCTTTACCCACAGGATGAGAACCGCTGGTGTAGGGGGTGTTGAAAGCAGCAGGTCCGGGCTGGTGGACACTGCGGGGAGAGAGGGATGGGGCAGGAGGGGCCCTGAACTCTCTGCAGAGCTGAGCACATCTTGACCAACCAGCCCAACAGGGATTTTGGACACTGACTAATTGTTGGAGGTGTCCCATAGCCAGCAGAGAAGGTCAGGCCCTGGGCTCTCTACCATGCCCAGTCCCTCCCTGGGGACTTCTGTGGACCCCAGGGGACACCTGATGGGGGGCATCTACACTCTGCACTCAATGCAGGGAAAGGCAAAGTAATTTCTTCTCATTTTCCTTTTTAAAAATTGTGTCTATATGTACTACATCTATATCCATGCCCATGTGTGATAGCCAGCTACATTACCTTTCATATACTTACATGTAGATGGGAAATAGTCACAGACGAGTGGCTCAGGGGAGATACTATGGGTTTAATTCCAGACCTCTACAATAAAGCTGATCTCATAATAAAGGGAGTCACACAGTTTTTTTTTTTTTTTTCTGGTTTTCTAGTTCATATAAAAGGAGCGTCCACCCTAGACTGTGGTCTACTAAGTGATTGTTTTTCCCCCTTGAGCCATCCCGCAACCAGAGTATAAGTGGTCGAGTTCTAGCCTCATCTTCCTAGCTCCACAGCAGGAGATGTTATGGAGAACCATCCTGGACTCAGGCTCCCAGCCCGAGCCTTTGGCAGTCTTAGTTGTCAAGGATTCACAGCCAAATCCGTCTCTGGAAATCAGGCAAGGGGAGCTGCCTTAGCCAAGGTCACTCTTTGTCCCTAGGGGACTGACTTCTTCCTACTTTCTGGCGCAGGCTGCACAGCTCACAGCCCCACCTTATGAGTATTATGCTCTGGGTGGATGTGTGTTCTTAGAATTGGGCTCATTCCACAACAGTGTGACCCGGGCTGCAGGTGCTCGGCAGTAAGTTGTTAGCATCAGAGAGCATTCTCAGCTCCCACCATCTGCATCCCGTGTATCTTGAGCAAAGCGCAGAGGAGAAATTGCAGGGAGAGAGGCGCTTCTCCCACTCGGTCGCTCTCCAGGCAGCAAGCGGCATCCTTCTCTGATGTTTTATTCCCTTTTACAGCCGTTCTTCAATCAACTTCCTCATTACTAGCTTCTCACTTTTAGATTTCAGATTTCCCCTCTGATGCCTGTGGTTTATTTCCTGACCCTTATTACAACATTACAGTTGTAGCTGCAACATAGACATTTAAAATGAGGCAGTGATCAGTGACCTGCTGGCCCAGGGTCTGAGCAGCCTGATGAGTGTCATCTTTGATGGAATAAAGGAGATGAGCTAGATAGGAAGAAAAATCATTGCTAATGGAGTAAAACGGATTTCCTAAAAGCCAGGTTGAAAACATAAATGCACTCAGTTTTCTTAACTGTCTCTCACTGTCAGAAGGACCTAAAACTTTTGGTAGAAGAAAGATTGTGAAATACTTTGGTTTCTAACTTTCTCTTACAAAGCTGAAGTTGCATTAGCCTTTGTCAGCCAAATTTATATTCATTTAGGGAGGCATCTGTGGCTCAAAGGAGTAAGGCTCCGGCCCCATATGTTGGAGGTGGCGGGTTCAAACCCAGCCCCGGCCAAAAACTGCAAAAAGAAAAAAAATTACATTCATTCCGTCCTTCGTGTATCTTATTTATTTGCTTTCCTAGCAAAATTTCACTAAGCAGGCACTAAGTATGGAGTTAGTGCTTCACTGTCCGATATTAAGAAGTGAGGGAGAAAGTATTTCAAATTGTATACAGAAACAGTACGCTGTACCCCATGATAGTATTAATCTATACTGCAGTGATTTAATAAAAGAAAAAAAAGAAGAAGTGAGGGACATTTCAGCCTTCCCCATAAAAATCTTGAAGCTGACTGTGAGTACAGATGCATGGCAGATTATTATCCTCCCAAAGTAAAGGCCATGATCTCGCTAGTTCAAGGCCACGTGTAATGTCACTGGTTTACGTGGAGGTCAGCTAAGGCTTCCTGAAAGAAAATGTTACATCTTACTTTCATGGTTTACTTTAAACACAGGGAATATAAAATTAACAATCTTAAGGAAAGGAGAGGACTGAGGCATGAGACGATCTAATTCTATTCATCTTTCTAATTTTTAACATTACGTAAGAACAATATGTCCTTTAGTTTTATTGGCGGTGCTCCCACAGAATGAACTCTAGTTGGTGAGTGAGGAAAGCTAAGTTCTGGAATCTGTTAGGTGTGTGCCTCAAATATGCTCACTGGTCTCTGGAGTTAGTCCCGCCATGAGATGATGCTGATTAGCCTTTCCAGTCTAGAAAACAGAGCCACGTCTCACTGAAAAATTACATAGATAACCGCTCATTTGGGCTAATATTGTTGTCAAAATATAAAATAAAATTTTTAAAAAGCATACAGGTATTGCAAATGTGTTTGTAAAATTGTAGAAACAACAGTAAACCGTGATTTTCCTATAGTGGCAAAACATGAATATTTTTCTCTCTTTCTGAAGAAATATTTCTAAATAGAGTATCAAATTTCTCCTTAAGGCTTATGATACTAGCAGCTGAATATCTTTAAATTTAAATCATTAGCGAGAGGTCTGATGATATTTGATCAAATATTAAAATGAATTGTTTCCCACAAAGGAAACCCAGTCTTGGCCTGTCGGTAAATCTGGCCAATTAAGTTACTTCGTTGTGTATTTCGGGTAACGATCTTATCTCAAATCAATTGATAAAAAGCTGCCTGATTTTTAGAATTACATTTAACCTCTTACCAATGAGCATAACAATGCCGTAGGGTTGGAGGAGGATGCACAGGCTCTTAGAAGAAGATGACATTCTCTGATGTTTTTGAGATTAAATATATTTCTGTCATACTGGCGGAGAGGTGACCTTTTCCACATTCTTCCTAGTAGCCTAAAGAGATATTTGATTCTCTAAAATTAAACAAAAGCAAACACAAACGTCTGTTGCATTCTCTCTCTGGTGTCTCACTTTGGTTTTCTCTGATTTTTTTTCAAATGTATTCTTAAAACTGCAGAACTGTGAATCAAATAAACTTCTATTATTCATAAATTAAATAAAAACCATTCAAGTTAAAGTTGAATTACTGTCTAATGTCTCCTATACATTAGACATACATTTAATTTCTTAATTTCATATTAAAAGTCCCATTTTATAGCTATTTGAAAATGTTTTGGTATAGAGAGTGTATCCACTCATTCATGTGTATATATTAAAAAAGGTTTATTTTTTATTTTATTTTTTTTGCAGTTTTTGGCTGGGACCGGGTTTGAACCCGCCACATCCGGTATATGGGGCCGGCGCCCTACTCCTTGAGCCACAGGCACTGTCCAAGAAAGGATTATTTTATACACACACACATAGATACAAACACAGAGGGGCAGAGAGACCTTACCCTCTGCAAATTCAAAATTGACCACTTCTAATTTCCTGTACTGCTACTTACCTTGAGAAACTTTGATCCATTTTTTGGTGTCTGTTTCCCCCACATCCACCTCATCTTCTCAGTACGTTTTGGCTGTGCCTGCAGTTTCTTGATGGAAATTTTTGTGGATTTTTGCTGATACTGCAGCCTTCCGCTCTGCAGTAGGCAGAGTTGCAGTCAGCACTGTTGGGTAAGTCAGAATCTGAGCGCACCCTAGTCCCGACTGTGTGGGCAGCTGCCATGACCTCAGGCAAAGCATTCAAGTTTGGCTCATGTGCCAGGATCATTGCAGTAGCCAGGAAGGTTTTCTTCACTTCTTATTCAACCATGAATCATCTGATTCTTGTTTATCTTATTTGCAGCACAACCAGAATAATTTCGTTCTAGGGAAGTGAGGTGCTAGGATAAGATGCTACATACACAGCACTTTGATACCTGGCACCTGAAAGGTGTCCCATACACACTGGACACCACCCACTGTGGTGAGACAGAGACCCCAGGGACGTCCAGAGGCAGGTGATTACACAGTCCGTGGACATGGTTTGCATTGCCCGGGTGGAGAGCACAGAACAAAGAACGAGTACAGACCTCAGTGCCTGATACAGTCGCCACTACCCATGTAAATTATTTAAATAAAAACTTCAGCTCCTCAGTCATACTAGCCATGTTTCAAGTTCAATATTCATATGTGCTCATGGGCGACCATACTGGGCTGTGCAAATATAGAACACCTCATCACCAGAGAAAGTTATCTGGGAAGCTGTGGTCTAGAATCACACCCAAAGTAACATGTTGTGACAGTTGTGGCGAATTATTAATAAGAATTTGCAATTCCTTGTACTGTGCAGGAAACGTTAGTAAGTTAGCTCCACTTTTTCCCCTCAAAAACTCTGTAAAATACTCCTTATTGCTACTTTATGTCTGAGGAAGCCCGACAATCCCCTGGTATAAAGGGCGGCTCCTTATCAGGGATGGGTTTGGAAAAGTCAGAATTCAAATCTCAGTTTGATTCCAAAATACCGGTTTTATATAAATTTTTCATTTAATCTCTGTCAGCCTTTTTTTTTTTTTTTTTTTTTTATCTCATAGGCCTGATTCTCAGACTATGAAAAGTGGCTCCATTCATATGAAGGAAATGTTCATCCTTTATGTGTAAGCTAACTTTCTATTTCTGAAATGTTCTGTGTCTTCTGTGGTAATACAGGATGGTTGTAATATTTACTGCCTTTCTAAGCCAGAAGACATAGAGTAATTAAACCATTTACCCCATGGCACGTATTATTATTGAGGGAGTCAGACCAACCACCTGGGCCACAGCACAAACCCTGGAGCCAGCACTATGCATCTCCATCTGGTACATTTCTACCTGTCCAGCTCCCTGGGCACGTCCCTGAATTGTTCCGATGGGCACTCGGTGTGCTGCTGACACACTTACCTTATTTCATAAAACCTGTGGTCAAACTGAGCACAGTTAAACTGGGGGCTAAACTATCACGTTTCCTTTTTCCGCCCGAGAAAGAAAACTTGCTACGGCAGCTGCCAATGCAGCTCCTGGTTTTGGCTGGTCCTAATTTGTGCTAAGTCGGTAAGTGAAGTATGTTGCCTACTGACATTTTTACAGTGCTGTAGACGTCCTATCATCAAAGTTGTTAATGGTAAAATTAAGACAATCAAGCTCTATCATAGCTTTTCTGCAAGAAATACTATTTTTTTTTTTCAGGAATAATAGCAGCTTCTTTACAAGGCTCCACTTTTTCCCTCAATTTTTGCAATTTGTTGCTGACTGGCCTGTGCCAGTCCCTGTCATCACTCAACACACTTTTCCATCTGTCTTCAAGTGACGTTTTGATGATGTGTGATTCATATGATGCTAATAGAACTTCTCCTATTCAATTCAACTTTACATTGTATACTATACTTATGTAAGCAGAAAATTGCTAGTATTGTATAAAAGCAGTTATGGAATTATCTTGAGCTTTAAAGAATTACTGATTCAATGCGGAACTACAAATGTCACCACTTGATTACTTACATCATCCTAGCAGTCATTTCAGAGTCTGAGATGTCATTTCAGATAAGACAGAAACGGTGCTCTCAAAACCAAACAGCACTTGGACTTCAGTGACACCACACAGTACTCACGGGCCTCGGGTCTGTCTAACTGCTAAAGAGACAAGCCATTTAATCTCCCAGGAAAACAGAACACGCCAAGACCAGTATTGTGGAAGGCTCTAAACTGAGTTACAACATTCTCTCCTTGGCTGTAGCTACTCACTAAATCTTCTTAACTGACGAACAGATGTTAAGTTTTTGTGCAAAATGCTTCTCTGTGAATTTTCCACTGATTATATTTTTAAACGTGTAAATATCTATAATTATAGAAAATATCTAAGTAATGTTCATGCTATTATACAGTATTTTATGCTCTTTTTTTTTCCCAGAATCTCTCTTATGGAATCTAAAATTTGAAAATAAATTTTAACTTGCTTTGGGACTCAATACTTCCAAATGTAGAACAACCATTCAGGATAAACTCAACTTTATGGAGTAACACTATTAATCATAGATATAAAACAAGATTGATATGATAGATACATTCCCATCCCTATCTATGCAAGGTGCTTTGGGTATTTATGTGTATAAACACATCCACCAGGCACTGCACACATGCCCTCATCTCTTCATTTAACGAGCTTGAACTCCAACCAATAAGATATTTCAAAAACTGAAATACTAAGCATAAAACTGCAAAGAAATAATTTGTAAAGAACCTAGAGAGATACTATTACTAACATTAGTTAAAGACATTTTAAGGAGGAATTAATGCTAAATATGAACCTTGAAGAACTGTTAATATTTGAGTTCAATATAGGAAAATGTTTACTCAAAAATGGTGAAAAGGTGATTCAAGACAAATAATTATTTAGAATACATAGCAACTTTTAAAATTATAAAATATCTTAGAATCCACATTATGAGTAAAATTATGTTTATAAGAGTTGAATCTCTAATATATACAAGCACAACAAAATTAATTTGATGCTAATTAAATATAATTGAATTTTACTTATATTTAATTAGCATTAAATATAATTGAAATCAAGTTATAATGATATTATATTTTTGATGTAATAATCATAATTTGATAATATTTTTATAATAATCATAATTATAATCATTATATTTTGATAATAACCATAATTTAAATCATAATTTAAATTATATTTAATTCCAATTAAATATAGTTGAAATCAAATTATGATGTTGTATTTTTGATATAATAATCATAATTTGATAAGGATATTTTGATAATAATCATTAAATCACATTTTGATAATAATCATAATTATAATCATAATTTATAATCTGATTTCAATTATGATTGAAATACATTTCCCTTTCATATAATTTTCAAAAATATAATAATATCACCTAGGTAACCTTTCTAGAAAGAATTCTTTCGATTCTTCTATTTTATCTAATTATGAAATTTTTCATACGCAATGTCATCTGACCACAAGTTATTTTGATATCATCAGTTTACCCATGCAAAAAATAATCCTTGGCTACACTTAAATCCTTTTGATTCCTTGGGATGTAATTTATTATCATTTGTTTTCATTTTTAGACTATCTGGAAGGACAGATTTAGGTGGTTCATCTATAGTGGAGCTCTTAAATAATCTCGTAACAACAGAGGGCAAGGGGAGGAGAGAACTGATTAAATGTGGTGGCCTCTCTTACTTTGACACAAGACACAGAAGTGGTTCAGTGAAATCATCAATAAAAATACAAACTAAAGGAGACCAAGTTATAGAGGATATAAGCATTTCTAATACTGGTATAAATTATTAACTACAGCAAAAGTGTACAAGAGGAAAGCTTCATTGATAATAAATGAAATCAACCCTAAAATGAGCTTGGTGTGAAACGCTGGGAGCTGGCGAGTGAACGTGTATTTACTCTCTGAGAAGCTGTACGTGCTCAAAGTACAAACAGGCAATTTCTGCTAAAATGAGAATAAATCAGTCTTGGGCTTCTTCCCGTTAATGCAGCCCTCAAGAGGCTGCAAAGGAAACAGAGTTTAATGGATTCTGTAAAACCAACGTAAAAATTAAAAACAAAACAAAACAAACAAACGAACAAAAAAAAAACCTGTTGGAAATCACTGCGGAGAAGAGATGGAGGAGTCACCTCAGTCTGCCGCGCTGCCCTCACCCTGCGCCCCAAACCAGCGCCTTCTACAGCGGAAGTTTATTGCTGCAGAGCCCGGGAGGCTGGAGGTCCAAGATCAAGCTGTTCACGGGGTTGGCGCCGCCTGACGCCGGCCTCACGCGGAGCACCTGTTCCCGGCCCCTCTTCTGGCTGCTAGTTTTGCTGGTGCTCTTGGGCGCCCCTTGGCTTGTGACACCTCAGCCTTCATGTTCACGTGACGTTCTCCTTCTCCCTGCTTGTGTCCCAATTTCCCACCTGTCGTTATGGAATAGGGACTCATCCCACTTATCTTTGTAATTTGAGTAAACCGCTTCCACAACAATCCTTCAACAATCCAAAGAAGGTCCCGTTCTGAAGCCAAAGAGTTTAGGAGTTCAATGTGAGAACGTGTAGAGTGACACAATCCACCCATTACAGAGGGGAATGGACAGGACCCGAAAAGGGACAGACACCACAGATAAGGAACAGCCTGAGAAAACGCCCTTTCACTAATTAGCACATCTAAAAATATATAAGAGAAGATTTACATGTGAAAGTGATTAAGACATTTATATTCATGTTCCACACGAGGCACCGTGTAAAAATAAATGAAACATATATAGGTCCTGATCTCTGCATTCAGTGAAATAGTTCAAAAGAAGAAAGACAAAAACACAAAATCTATAAGGACATAATTTATAAACTGTCCAAAGAGATACAATTACTGTCTTAATAGCCATGAAAGTCACTGGGCTAATTTTACATAGTTGCACATGACCTAATTTCTAGCATGTTGTACTGTGATGTTGTAATTTAAAATGGCTTCATTTCTCTGAAACTTTTTCTCAGCAGTTTTGAAATGTGCAGTACTCTGCGGTTGGTCGTATTCACCACACTCTGCAGTAGAGAACGGGATCAAACACATGTTCCCTCTGTCTACGCTGAGCCCCTTTGAGCATCAGCTCCCCATTCTCCCCCCCACCCCCCCACCCCTCCACACCCCCACACCCTCCCCCGTCTCTGGGAGTACCGTTCCATGCTCTGCTCATTCCATGAGTTTAATTGCTTTAGATTCTACATCTAAATGAAAACAGGTGACGTTTGTCCTTCTGTGCTTGGCTTTTTTTTCATCACCTGAGTCCATCCGTGTTATCTTAAATGACCTAAGATTAATCCACACCTCTGGCTTTTCTTTTTTTTCTTTGATTCCCTATAATTCATCTATCCAGAAAATTTCAAGTTCCCCAAAGTTCCACTTTCTTATTCTGTTTTCCTTAAAGTAAACTTCTCCATTGATTTTCTTTGACTAAAAAATAACCTTCAAATCTTACCCCACATTTCTCCTTCTTAGGAGCTCATCGGTGCAATCCACCATTCCTATACCTCAACATAGCAGTGCCCTTCCTACGGACGTCAGCATCAGCCCGTGCCCACGGGAACCATGGCACATGCATTTAGTATTGTAGGTGTGTTTTTCCCACCGTGTTGTAAGCTTCCGAGAGAAAACTAATAGTTCTTTTTATTATGTCTTTAGTGATAAAAGAACATTTGGCTCAATTATGGGTTTTGAAACAGTAAAAGAATTCATAAAATTGTGCCTTCCTTCTGACTGAGTGTCCTCGGTGTTGTGTTGATTGAATTTCTCTGTTTGCATCAGAAAGGGAAGGAGAGTATTTACTTCAGCTATGATATTTGAAGCAATTGATATGTATTTCTGTACATTTGGGAAGAAGGGAAAAGAGAGGGAGAGATGGAGTGAGGGAGAGAGATGGAGACAGAGACAGAGAGAGACAGAGAGGGGAACACAAATGTTTTTTGCTTTCAACAAAAAATACTGTGTTTCCAGTTTTCTGTGTATAGTAGCTAGCAGAATCTGTAATTTAATTCAGTGTCTAATGTGAGATAAGACCTCATAATTTTTCAGTACAATACAGGGATTTTGGAACTTAGAATTAAGTGGCTATGTAACAAGACAAGCATAAACCTCTTCCAGACATAACTCTGCAGGAATCATAGCAGGTTTGTGAACTGAAATAAGCTTCCAAACATCAAAATATTGCTGATGGTGTTCATTTTATTCAGCCTCAAAGGTCCCTTTATGGTAAATGAAGTCTCCTTTGAATATCCCGAAGCATTAACAATGATTTAAGTTTTTTCTGCATGCCTCTCCTGGCCACAGTAATAGGATCAAGTCTGAGGCACTGTTCTCTGAGTCTCCTGTGTAGTATATCTTTAATAGTAACATATATTATATTCTTGGGTTATGAATATAGATAAGCAATTTATACCCCAGCCGTGCCCATTTTTACCAGCTGTGTTTTCACTGATATAAGAGGACCCAATATTGTTTATTAAGGTAGGGACTTGAAGATTATAATGATAATGTGATTCACTACTTGCTCAAAAAAAGTATGCATATTTAGACATATTTTAATCAAAATATGTTATTTGTTCTTTTTCCTTGTCAAAGATTACATAAGAATATATAACATAATTTAAATATCTAAGATTATAGAAAACATAAAGATTTTATAAAGCCATTATTGTATTTAAAGTACTAAGATAAACAAAAAATGAGGTGTTTTAGTTTTTCTCTCGTGGTAGTTATGCAGTAGCCTGTCTGGTACTGGTTTCATCAACGTAAGTACACACATCCTGTATCACTGATGTGATTTGATCATAAATGCCTCCGTGTTCCCAGCGTCTTATCTCACCTTGGCCAGACACAGCCAGGTGTTGCTCAGACAGAGCAAGTCTGCACTTCAAAATCTGCATCTTCCCGAGGAAGAGAAACAATCTCAGAAGCAGAACATGCCGTGTGAGATAACTCAGAAATTAGATTTTCTCTAAGTCTCCAATGAGCTCATCAAATATTTAGAGGGTCCTGAGCTAACAGTCATATCAAGGGATCTGCTGTATTCAGCAGTACGGGTTGTGCTAATCAAGGGGGCAGAACCAACGAGTTGCTATTCCAAAAATTCCAGTATTTTCTGCCCGTTAATCGTGAAATGTTATTTATCAAGTAACTAGATTGTCTTTATCCTGTGACCACTAGATATCAGGAGCTGATTGTTCTTCACGTTTTGGAAGAAATGCCCTCCCTGGAGCAGCACCTCCCGGCTGCTGCAGTGCTGTGGACTTGAGCGGACGGTTAGATCTGCCACTGAACAGAATGTCATTTCCCTGTCTTGAGGAAAAGTATTGCTTTCACAACAACTAAGCTCTTCGGGCTTTTTTCCCCTCAATACCAAGGCCCCTATTCTCATCCTTACTCTCAAAAACATTATGGGGAAATTGTAGAATGTATTAAAATATTTTCTTGAATCTGTGAGGAGATTATTCAGATAAGATGGACTTTGAAGGAAGGTGGTGTGATGTCATCTCCATCAATGAGACTTGGAATCTTCTGCAATAAAGGCACAAATGTTCAGTCCGTGAGGGATGCTTAAGAACTCCAGGACGGAAGTTGAGCATTTGGAACCAGTACTCGCATTTCCCAGGGACAGGTCATCCAGCCCACACTCCATCCCGGAGTGACTGTGCTGACCCTCCGCTGGGCTAACCTGTTCCTCAGACCCGTCCATTCAGTCGTATGTGTCATGACCACCAGCCCACTCATCAGTGCTTCACATTGCTGTAAACCACAGGTGCCATCTTATTATGATAAATTAATAGTACGAAAAGCTGATGATGTGATAATGATGCTTTCTTTCAGTATTATTATAATAACATTTTAAAATTTAATCCAAAATGAACATTTAATAAATCTCACCACTCTGTCTGGTTTATTTACATTACTGTTAACATCCTATTTCTTCTAATAAAACCACATAAAAGGCCAAGTAGCAATTTACGTGCTCTGCCATGGGCGTGGCCCACTTAGACTAAAAATAAAAAAATGTATTTATAACATTTTTATTTTTAAAGTCTTTTCACATCCAGTGTCCTTTTAATACTCACCGCAAAGTCATAGGAGATGATGGAGCCAGAAGCATCGGACAGCCTAACGCAACGCTGTATTATCCTCACCACTTACATGCTTTGTAGCTCTGGTATAATTTATGGACTTAAAGTGGGTTCATTCAAATCAAATAGGTTATTGTCATCTTTACCATACACAATGTGATCTCTACATATAAAATACGTCAAATGAAATATTTAAAAATAGATTCTGTATATGTTTGGTACAGAGGAAGCTGACCCTAACCTCACAGTCGGTGTCAGGTTATCTGGGACGAGTGACACCTGATGCCCTTGAGTGTTGCTGATGATGAGACACTGGGGTGGTCACTTTTCTGCATGAAGATGAAACATCATTGGCCATTATGCAGATGCGTGCACTTACGGTCTTATTCTCTGCCACTGAAGTATCGTTCTGTTTTGCCCAGTGCTGCATCTTATTCTGGGGGGTCAAACACATGTCTTTGGAGAATACTCCTTTTCTTCATTGTGGGTCGATTTCAGTTTTTGGTTGTACACCCTTGACCCTTGACATCTTTTAAATTGTGTTTACCATTTAGGTACTAATAGAATCATGACACCGCTCGCTGCCAATCACCCTGCATTCCTTTCTCCTGGAGGCCACACGGAGCTCTTTGATACAAATGAAACTACCCTGTGCCCTCCGTGGTGGCCAGCATCCTACAGATGGCATTGATCGCCTTAAGTTTGCTTTATGAATAAAGCCTAGAGATCAGCTCTTCAATACTTAATTTGCTAGGATAAATCTAAAACCTTCAGATCAGAGACAGTTTTAATTATGTAATACAAAGTTGTACATGCATCCATCTTTCAGAGGAATATTAAAAGCTCCCCTAACTCATTCACAATCTTTGAGAAGCTATCAAACCTGATTTAACTTCCTCTAATTACTAACATATATTACACATTTTACTGCCTCATTTCAGTCGTATCTCTTCTCCGTGTGCTCCCAATGTCAAAGTCCCCTTCCTGAGTACACAGAGATGTTTGGAAAGGGGGGAGGGTGTAGGCACCTGCCCTGCCCCGTCACTACCTGCCCGAGGCTGCATGACAATCCCCATATTTTCTTGACAGGCTTAACTACACCCTTATTTTTCTTTAAGTACTTAAGTGTGACTAACTGTCAAGCTCTTGAACTGAAGTCAAATACCATTTCATTTTTTATATTCTGGAAAATGAGAGGGCTGTCATCAAAGTAAGACCAGAAACCATAAAACAAACAAATACGTGTTAGGTGTTTCCTACACCGTAGGGAACTGAGAAAATGGAAAGAAACTGTGAGACCACCAAGCCCAGGGATCGCAACGGTGGTCACCACAGGGCTGGCTTTGTCAGGTGGTGCTGTGGAAACTGGCCTGTCATTCTCTCATTTATTTCTTGCAACAACCTCATGAGATGGGTCCTATTTTTAGCCCCATTTTAAAATTGAGGAAACTGAGGAACTGGAATGTTGGAAAATTGCTTATGGTTACAAGTTTGGCAAAGGCAGTGGCCACTAGAGAGAAGTGAGGATCAGCCTATTTAACCCTAAATAGCTTTAAATGTTGAAAAATAAATTTATCTATATAGGTTCCAATTTCTTTGCTTACAGAGAAGAGGTAGTGACAATTCTTCTGGAAATTGCTTCCCTGGAAGAGTGATTCAGCAGAGCCCATGCTCTGATCTCAGCACTGCTGGGAATGATGTCCCAGACAGTGACTGTGAGTGCGGAAGTGGGTCAGATTTCTACTCTGAGTACAGAATTTTTCCACTAACTTCAAATTCCTGGTGGATGATAAAAACTACTCTGTGCCTAACCTGCTTCTCCTGAACTTATTTTAATCTCTCTTCTTTATCAGAACCACAAGGTAGCCCTCTAATAGACATATATTTTCTACCAGTTAGTTTAACTTGGTTAACTATGATACCTCAAGATGTATATGATTGCTATTTCTAGGTTTAAATATAATAATAAAAATATAAACCTAGAAATAGCAATAAAATATTAATAAAAATAATTTAATAAATATGTTAATTTATATTTATTATTCAATGAGAGATGCACAAGTAGTGGTATTATGTATATGAAATAATTATCAGAAATCATAAGATAAATATGTTATCAAAATTAATTCTACAAATAGAAGTCTATCAATTGATATAAGATTAAATACCTCTAAAACATTTATGTATATTAACAAACCCTCTGAAACTTCAAAAATTGCTATAACATATAATCATTTTGATATTACAATGAAGGAGAAGAGTACACAAGATTTGAAGTTGTCATAATTCTGGCATCAAAATTCTAACAAAAAAACTTTGACAGAATAATCTTACTTATAAACATATATGCGAAAACACTCTATAGAAACTAGCATTCAATAGTACATCACAATAGGATTGGAGATGTAGACGTTTTCTTAGGAGTACGGTGAGTATTTAATATTTGAAAATCTTTTAGCCTAATATAAGATAACAATACATACATGTATTATGATATCATTAATATTATACATAGAAAATATGTTCCTAAATCTATGGAAAATGTATGTAGTACAATTTAAAACTATTCTTCAATAAAAGGCACAAACGAATAAATGTGCCAAAGATAAAAATTTTAAAAAAGGTAAAAGACATCATTTCAGTGTTCTGTGCTTATGTTACTAGTCGCTTCAAGGCTCTTTGACTTAAAAATATCAAGAGCATAATCCTCATGATTCTCTGGACTGGGAATTTGAGCAACGAGCTTATCTGGAGCTGGAGGAAACCAGAGGAGCTCTCGGTCTCCGAGGTGTCCCTGTCCACTCGCCTCTGCTCACCCGGGCTCTGCTTTTCTTCCAGCACGGAGACTGCGACTTAAGGTGAAGGACACAGAGCTGTCCGTCCTTTTATGTCCTGTGCTTTGAAACTCTACCACCTAACTTTTGCCGTTTTGCATTGATCAAAGCGGGTCACAGCACAAAACGAGATTCAAGGGAAAGGAAAATAGACTCCACTTCTTGAAGTGAGGAAGAGCGTGAGCTTATGCGTACAGGAGAATTGGATGTCTGCCGTCAAAATCATCGACCAAAACACGGTTCCCATCTTGCCTGAAAGTCTCGCTCCCTTGTTGATTTTAGGTTCAGCTTTAGATGAGGAAGACTTGTAGGGATGTCTCCTCTGGGTGCAATCTCTTGTCAAATTGCAAGGTCAGTTGTCTTCGACACCTCCCCACCCGCCCACCTATTCCACAGGGGCTGGACAAGAACGGGGTGAGCCCTGACCTGCCGGGCAAAGCAAAGAGCAGAGGGACGCAGAGAAGTCACTGGTTTACTGCAGTGCTGAAACCCCGCTGGGCACACGTTTCAGAGCCTCTTATTTCAGAGCCCGAGAATATTCTTTGTGAAAGCTCAGTTCTTCAGACTCCTCTGCAGCGCTTCATCTGGCTTCTGGCTTTGGCTCTACTTTCTGAGTCATTCTTTCTTTCCAGTAAAATGCACCCTATGTCTGTAGCTGAAACACTTCCTCTGGCTTGTTTGCAACTGTAGCAAGTTGGGTGTTCAGATACATTTAAAAAACTTTAAACGACTACTATTCCTTTAACTATAAGCAGATACAGCTCCTTTATAAACTGTGGGCTTCCTATGTTTCAATCATGATACACTCCATATTTAAAAAGTCTCACCCACAAATCCTTTTGCACTTCATTTTCTTTACATCTGGGCTATGAATCAGAGTGCCTAAGGATAGAACCTTTCAGATTTTTGGAAGGCTTTTTTTTCTTTTACTATAAGGTGTATAATATAAGGAAGTCTTTTTAAAAACTTCAAAAAATAGTATACAGACATGAATCCACTTTACCTTCCCCGAGGCCGTGTTTTACTGGGAGTGCCCTGGACTCTGAGTTTCGTCTTTACATTAGCACTGAGAGGGGTGGATTTGTCTCTTTGAAATTCTACTTGAAAATTGAAAAATTTTTTCTTTAGAGTTTCTCTGTTCCTACATTTGATCTTAAGCTACTTAAAGGAGCTGATTGATATTGATATTGATATTTCAGTATTTTGCTTAGAATTCTCGAAAGGTATTTCGAGAAATGCCACGTTTGCCATTTGCCAAGTTTTTCAGCAGGACTCCAATTACAGACACAAAATTCTGTTTCAGCTGTCTGCTGGTATGCAGCAAGACACCCCAGAATTTAGTGCATCCAAGCTATGTTTTCCCATCTTTTAAATGCTTCTGTCAGTCAGGGACTCAGGCAAGGTCAGCTGTTCTGTTTTCCTGTTGCCAATGAGCTCACTCAGTCGTCTTCCGTCCGCTGGAAACCTGGAGAAAGTCAGAGCAGCAGGGAGGCCTGTCTCGGTGTTGGTTCCCTCGCCCCTCACCGGGACCTTCACATTTGGCTGTCGTGACTGGAATTCTTACCGTGGTGGCCGGCTCCTAGGACAGAGGAAACCCAGTCTGAGCTGAGGCATTCACAATCATCACTTCTACCACATTGTACTGAACAAAGAAAGTCAAGGGCCAGATTAGATTCAACTGTGAATGTTCAATGACATTTAAAGTAAAAAACAAAACAAAACAGAAAAAGTCAAATTCTTCATCGGGGGCACTTCCTGATACCTTTCTTGTGTGTACACACATACTTAATGCATCCACATATATGGCTGGAAATCATTTTCTTATAATTATTACTTCAAATCTGCTTTTATAGAGTGTGTACTTGATGGAAAGGATGGCTATCAACCCCTGGGCTGTTTTTCGTCTTTTATAAATCTGTTGTTTCTGGGTAATTTTAAATTCCAAACGATTCCCTGCTTAGACGGGTTAATTTGATCCAGATATCTAAAGCTATCCACCAGACTCACTTATTTTTTGAGGATTTTATATTTATCTTTACTAAAATGAAAAATAATTAAACACTGAATTAACATGAGACTTTGCATCATTTATTTTAGTAAATAGTTAGAAACCGTGATGAATAACTTGCCCTACGAATGTAAAGACCTATTAGGTTAGGGATTTAATCTAAATTTTCCAGGATCAGCTACAATAAAATCATGATTCATTTTTTTCATCACATGAATGTTTTTTTTATATCTGGTTGAAGTCAAGATCTGCTGCTTATGTTTTTCTTCTTGTATCAAGGATGACACGTGAAATATTAAATTGGGTTACTTCAATGGTATCTTTCTTTCTGTCTTTGGTTGAATGATACCAAACCAAAACCTTGGGCAAAAAGCAACCCTCACTTTGACTTACTGTGGAATTAACATTCCTGCTGGGCAGTGGGTGGTTCTTTTCTTCAGGTGCATTCATGGTCTGATGTATTTTGATTTACATGAGTAAAAACACCCTAAATGACCACGGAAGGGCGTCCCTGTGGTTGTCTTTGGAAGTTCTGAGAATAAGCAGCAGGATCTGGTTTCTGGGTGAATCTGCAAAGAGAATTGATGTAATATCCCAAAGTAAACTCAGAATCAATGCAAATAAATTATTTTAAGCCCATGTATTTTAAAATTAACTCCCAGGTCGGCACGTTTTGTTTCCTTATGCCAATGTGATGTAATAGTGTACTTACTTATTTTAATATTACAATTCATTTACTACATTGCATACTCATAGAGAGAGATTCCTTTTTAATTAATTTACTTAATATTAAACTTGGAAGACGACCTAGGCCTTTTGTGCTGCTGTAACAAAATACCGAACTCTGGGTATTTCCTGAGCAATGCTTCACTCCTCACAGTTCAGGAGGCTGGGAAGTCCAAGGCCAAGATGCCAACTGGCCCAGTGCCCGATGAGGGGGCAGTGTCCTTGCCTGGTGGATGGAGCAGAGGACCAAACCCTCATAGCTAATCCCTTCATGGAATAAAATCACATTGGGGGTTAGGTTTCCAAATATGAACCTCAGAGGACATGTGTCTTTATTATGATTATTACTTCATTTGTGTGTGTGTGTGTGTGAAATAGAGCCTTGCTCTTTCCCCCTGGCTAGAGTTCTGTGGTGTCAACTTAGCTCAGAGAAACCTCAATCTCCTGGTTCAAGCAATCTTCCTGCCTCAGCCTCCCAAATAGCTGCAACTACAGGTGCCTACCACAATGCCCAGCTACTTTTTTCTATTTTTAGTAAAGACAGGGTCTCCCTCTTGCTCAGGCTGTTCTCCAACTCCTGAGTTCAAATGATCCCCCTGCTTGGACTTCCCAGAGTGCTGGGATTGCAGGCATGAGCCGCTGCTCCAGGCTCATGTGTCTTTCTCATAGCTTTAGTTTTCAGAAAATCATGTTCCAACCTAAGATTAAGTGCTATTGGTAAATTAATTTTAATATGAAAACAAAGCCAAATTGGCAACCTCAGCAGCATTTCTAAAACTTGTATTAATATCTACTAAATGTATTGCGTATATTTAGTCATGCTGCCTACCTTAAAAAGAAATCTGTAATAAAGTTCCACATTTTTACAGGTACACTTTCCACACTTTATCCAGGTACAGTAAAGGAAGTGTCTGCCTGTGTCCTTTAGGTAATTTGGGCTGCCCTGAAAAAAGACTGCCAACTAGGTATTTTGAACAATACAAATTTATTTTCTTACAGTTTGGGAGGCTAAAGGTCAGAGGTCAGGGTGCCCACCTGGGTGATCTCTGGTGCAGGCACACGCCCTGGCTGGCCACCTTGTTGCCGGGTGCTTATGTCACATCCTCCCTGGATATGTGTTTGGTGGGGAAGAGAGGGACCAGCCCCATCAGGTCGGGGTTACACCACTGGGACTTAATTTTATCTCAATTCCCTCCTAAAATCCTATCTCCAAGTACAGCCATAGTGGAGGGTTAGTTCTCCAACATATGAGCTTGGGAAGCATAATTCGGTCTACAGTAGGGTGCTAGATGGGTTAGTGTCTTCTGGGCACCCCCAGCTCCATCTCCTTTCTGAGCTGGATGCTATTTTCTGGATCCCATTCTCTTTGAAGTTCCTGGTCAGATCTGTGGATGAGAGGACTGGACATAAGCAGGCAGCGAAAGGAAGTGGAAGGATCTATTTTCAGACAGTTGTAATTGTCATATCCAGCCATGTTCAAAGGAGGCAGGGGTAGGGGGTATCTACAGAGGAGGCTCTTTCTACAAAAGCAAGGGCTGGCATAAACCTAGATGCTGGGCACACTCCCCAGGAGCTCCCAGGCTGACGTGTCTGCAGACTCAGGACCCCTCCAGGAGCTCTGGCCAGCAGCCCTGGCCTTGGTGCCTCTCATAGTTCCTGAACGCTCTGGTGGTTGCTCTGGCACCCGTGCTCCTAGCTGTGATAGGTGATGAATATTTCCATGCTACTTGGACTTTTGTCTTCACTCCTCCCTGGCTTTTTCTTCAGACTGAGGTGCTGAGATAAACAGCTTTCTTCTTGGTTTACAAGGACCTGTATCTGCATCTCAGATTGTCACATTTGTATGAGCCTTTGCATCACCTAAGCACAGAATAATGTATTAAAACTCAGGTTAGAGATGATTAATTTCTCGAGGATTTGCACTTTAAGGTTAAAAAAAACCCCTTAGTAATAACAAATTTTACTTGATTGTATATATAACACCTATTGCACAGTTTTTAAATAAAGCAACATTGCAAAACAGTCATTAAATATTGTTACTTGATGCACAGTAAGCTCTCAAGACATTGTGTTTTAAATTAAGTACATAAAGCAGTTGTTAGTTTTTATAATTGGAAATGTGACATAGACATTCTAATTTTTTTCTGATTTTCAATAATTATAGACTACTTACTTTCTAAAATGTTTTTGAAAAAACTTACATATTACATGATGCAACATTCACTGTTACAGTCATTATAAAATACACAAACCAAAATGATATCTATAAATAATACTAAAATGTATAAACCAAAGCAGTATCTCTAAATACATAATACTAACAGTTCAGACTTACAACTTGGAATCAATTGAATACATCTTTTGCAAACTGTTTGCAGGGTAGAAAGTTTTAACAACCATTTTCACTCTCAGATGTGGGTCTGGAGGAAGGTCTTATGCTTAATATTTACTTTTGTCTTGAAATTTCTTTCATGGACAGTAACAGTGTTCCAGATTAAGATTGAAGAGCAGCGGTTTCTATTGCTCAGTATGTGCATTCCAGAAAAAGCAGTGAAGGGGGCCACCTGGGTGTTTATGTTGCAAACTTTGAGCCTCTGCTTCCTACACAGTCTAAGGAAGAAATGCAAGGTATTAGTCCACTTAGCATATCAAAAAATAATTTAATTTTCAGCTCAAACTTGCAGTGCAATCTGCAAGTGGTGGAATGTGGTGCCTGTACCATTTTATGTTTGTGAGGCTGCCGTCCACAATGACATCTACTGACCTTCCTCATGTTTGCTATTGTCTCTCAGAACCCACTTCACAAACAGCAGTGGGCAGAGGGAAGGCGTGGAGAATGTTTCTCCAAAATTCACCAACGTACATGCATTACTGTCCACCTGTACACTGTGGACATGCGTCCTTGTGCTTCACACGTGTGGACAGAGTAATAACAGGGCAATGGTTGGTGTGGAGAGGAAGGGCTTTTTGATTGCTTTATTTTAACATAACACCTTTCTCAGTACCTCTGGAGTAAAGTACAATAAAGTTGGGATGTCTGTGTATTTCAAGATTAGTTAAAGCATGATTCAGGATTCTGGGCTATGCAACTCTGTAATCGGTGAATGTAAAAACTTTCAGCCACTAGATAGGTCAGTAGTAAAGGTGATTCAGTTGAGAAGATTCTTTATTTCACTTTGTTTAACAATAGCTGGGTACATGTTGGACCTATTAGTATAGAGTATAAATGTCTTAACACAGTAATTAAGTAAATGAGATGAGGTATATATTAACCAGTGTGATGTAAGCATTCCTAATTCTATATGAAATCAGTACATTGTACCCCATAAATGCATTAATGTATACATGATCTATGTGTTTATGATTTAATAAAAAATAGTAAAAATAAATAAATAAGTAAACCCCTGAGATTGCCGGTTCCTCTGGTCTTCTGTCAACATTATGCCCTTTCACATCTAGTGGTCTCTTCATTGAATGACTATTTCCCCCATATTCTTACCCTGTTGTTCCATTTCCCTGCATTATACAACTAAATCATCCGTTAATCCAGGTAGATGTCTTCTTCACAAGTGCACCTGGCTTCTCACCTGTCTGTACACAGTGACATGCAGGCAGGTGCAGGGGGGACACACTGCCCTGCAGCCGGGGGTGCCCCCGCCCTCCTCCTGGGTCTCCTGCCAACCTTTCTCTTCCTCTTTCTACCATGATGGTCAAAACCTTCCCCATTCTTCTCAAGCCTCCTCCTCTCTAACCTTCTATTCTGGTGGCAGATAACCTTGCTTCTGCTATTGGTCTTAATAATATGCCACAACCATAAGGCAGAAGACATGTTATTAAATCTTTTCTAAAATCTATAGTGTAATACTACTTTTGAAAAAAAAAAACAACTAAGCATATTTCTTCTCTGATGGAAGAGACACCTTACATCACATGTTTTGTTTTCACTTCTAAGTACGTTAGCATGCTTTTTAATGAATTCATTTGGCCCATTTGACAAAGAAAATTAAAACTAATGCTTACTTAAAAGGAGAAAATTGTCTAATCCCATCTGTATAGATTGCTTTGTTTCATTTGCTTGATTAACTAATGTTCCATTAAAAAAATATAAAAAAGCCTATGTGCACTTAAAATTAAACCATAAATACAAAGTGAAAAGTAAATTAAAAAGATTAAGGGACAAAAACCAAATAGGCTAAAGGGGAAATACAAAAACTTCACCAAGGTATCAGAAAACATTAATGGCAAACCAAACCAAACCAAAACAAAAGGATCCTTCTCCTGAAGAGGTAATTACTGACTTGAATCAAGGATGGCAATGTGTAACTCGTTTATATTTTCAAACTCCTGGAGTGATGGGATAAATAATTTTCATAACTGCATAAAAGTAGCTGGAAACAACAGCATTATGGGAAATTTTAAAATGCTTGAATATTATGTGTAATCTTCTCTCTCTTCAAGTTGCATCTGTGGCATTAAATAAAGAGGAATAGAAATATGAAAGTTCTTTTCCAAAATAAAGTAAGGGAATGAGTTAAGTTTTTCAGTCCTTTCCATTACATTCCTCCTTCTGTAGAGTGTTTGAGGCCTGAGCATGAGTTTCTGAGTTCTCACTTTAGATTATTGGCTCACAGGGTTTAGTTAAAGTTAAATTTGGATCCATCTGGTATTGCAGATGTAAAAGATCATCCCCTCAGTTGAAAGAGAAAACACATTGATCATACGCTGTTGTCACCCTGGAAAACTGAATGTTTCCCATGTAAGTTGGAATACAGTGAGCAGCAGGAACAGGGAGCAGCTCGTGGTCGTGATCCACAGGACCTGGCAGGGTAGAACGTGGGGCCCTGTGCTCTCTACTCACTTGGATACGTAAACGGAAAAAGAACGTTTCCGTTTTGTAAACGGAAAAAGAACGACTATCTACTTGGTGGACCAAATACCATGAAACCGTCTCCTAAGGGCAGTCAGCGCCTTGAGGCCCTCTGCTCCAGCACCTGTCTGGACCCAACTTCCAATCTACAGGGTCAACATGGAAACACGTTCTTCTGACCACAGGGTGCATTCTCAAACTTCTCCTCTGCCCTAGTATTTCACATCACTAGAGAGAAAAAACAGATGATGGATAACATTGGAAGCCTTGAAAAGAATATTGTCATCTCTACACCAACATGACTAACTGAGAGGGAGAAATTAGCTTGTTTTGAAAAAATAAAGGTCTACTTTACAAGCGAAGTGTTTGCATGGGTTGGTGGCAAGTAGACACCAGTGTGGGTCTAATTTAATTGTCCAGCTCATACATACAAAGAGACTGTATTTGATGAATAAATCCCAAGAATGGTGGGAAAAGAAAGTTTGATGGAGAAATGAACAAAAACCAAAGCATGTTGGCGTAGTTTGCTATTTCTTCTAAGTGTTTTCATTATTAGATGGGTCATAACGATTTTATTCCTTCTTTTCTCAGAGTGAAGCTGGTATCACTCCTTTCCATTTTAAGATAACAAGTAATACTCAGTTTCGGTCACACCTCTCACTGATAAACCATTTAAGAATAGGCTTTTGTTTCTTTTTATTGACATAAGCCATGAAAAGTTTAGAATGTACTCCATGTATCCATGAAACATGGATATTTTGTAGTCTTTATATTGAGATGTAAAAGTAAATCAGGATTAACAAAAGCCTCAAAATACAGGCTCTGAGCAAGAAAGACAGACAATCTTAAGCCTATCTATGGCAGGTGTGAAAATATGTCTACCAGATGGTATGGCTCTGGTGGCCAGATGTTCCCAGATCTCTACAACCATTTGTCAGTCTTCAAGAACCTGTTCTGCATTTTTTTAAATTTCAGAATATCACGAGGGTACAAATAAATGTTTTAGTTACATGAACTGCATTTGTACCATTTGAGTAAAAGTTATAGGTGTGCTCATCCTCTGAATAGTGTGCGCTGTACCCGTGAGGTGTGAGTCCCCCCCAATAGTTGCGCTGTACCCGTGAGGTATGAGTTTCCCCCAATAGTGTGCACTGTACCCGTGAGGTGTGAGTCCCCCCAATAGTGTGCACTGTACCCGTGAGGTGTGAGTCCCCTCCTGATAGTGTGCTCTGTACCCGTGAGGTGTGAGTCCCCCTCCATAGTGTGCGCTGTACCCGTGAGGTGTGAGTCCCCTCCCGATAGTGTGCGCTGTACCCGTGAGGTGTGAGTCCCCTCCGATAGTGTGCGCTGTACCTGTGAGGTGTGAGTCCCCCCGATAGTGTGCGCTGTACCCGTGAGGTGTGAGTCCCCCCTGATAGTGTGCGCTGTACCCGTGAGGTGTGAGTCTCCCCCCCCTCCTCCCACCTACTTACATTCTGTTCAGTTTTTCTACCAAATGTGCCCATGGGTGTTGATTGACCACTTCTGGTTTGATGGTGCTTGTTTCTCCATTATTCTGACACTTCACACAGAAGAAATGTTTCCAGCTCCATCCAGGTTATTATAAAAGGTATTGGTCACCACTTGTTATGGCCAAGTACTATTCCATGGTACACATATACCACATTTCATTAAGCCACACATGCGTTGATGGGCATTTGGGTTGATTCCACATCCCTGCACTTGTGGGTTGTGCTGCTATAAACATTCAATGCAGCATTATGGATGGAACTGGAGCCAGGTACATTACAGGAAATAAACATGGCACAAATGTAGCCTATTCTCACTCTTATGGGAAAGCTAAAACATTTACCTCATGGAGCTACAAATGACAGAATTTTTTATGGCTACATAATATTCTCTTTTATTTTTACACACACCATAGTGTGTATGTGTGTATGTGTGTATGTGTGCTGCACATATTTTTATTCATTCACTTGTTAATGGATTCAAGTTTATTTCATATCTTGGCCGTTGTGACTAAACATGGGAGTGCAGATATGTCTTTCATATACTGATTTCTGTTCTTCTGGATATATATTCAGCAGAGTAATTGCTAGATGATGTAGCACTGCTGTTTTTAGTTGTTTGAGGAAAGCCCATGCTGGTTTTCACAGTGGCTGCACGAATTTACATCCCCACCAGCGGCGTGTGAGCTTCCCCACTTCTCCACATCCTCACCGGCATCTATTATTTCTTACCTTTTTGATAGTAGCCATTTTTATGATGAGATGATAGCTCATGGTGGTTTTGATTTTAATTTACCTGATATTTAGTGATGTAGAGCATTTTTTTATATACCTGTTGACAATTTGTATGTACGTATGTGTGTGTGTGTGTCTGTGTGTGTATTTTTATTTTAGGTTGCAATGTTTGCATTTGTTAGGTTGAGTCCCTCTTGTAGGTGTGTCCTGTCCCTGTTTTGAAGTCAGATAACGTGATGTTTCCATGTTTCTTCTTTGTAATGTGGATTATTTTAGATACTTGGGGTCTTTGATGGTTCTGTATAAATTTTAGGACTTTTGTTTGTTTCTGTGAAAAATGTCCTTGGTGTTTTGAAGAGATTGCATTGAATCTGTAGATAGCTTTGAGTAACATAGACATTTTAATAACATTAATTCTAATCCATGAACATGTAATAACTTCCAATTTTTGTGTGTTGTCTTCAATTTTTTTTGTCAGTGTTTCGTAGTAGAGATCTTTCATCTCTGGTTAAATTTATTACTTGGTATTTTTTATAGGTATTGTAAATGAGTTTGCTTTATTGATATTTTTTCAGAATTTTTGCTGTTATGTATAGCAATACTACTGATTTTAAATAATTTATGCCTCCAATAATTTATCTCTAGTACATTAAGAATTTAGCTAAAGTAAAAGTCTGTTATAAAGAAGATTGACAACGAAAATAAGACTTGTGGTGTAAACCATCTTTCAGTAAAGAGCAATATCAGAAAAACACTAGATCATAACCTGTCTGCCATATTTTGTTTTGAGCATCGACTTGCCATGTAGAGATTTAAGCTATTCACTTGAAGGACTCACTGATCATAAAGTCTGGTCTTCTGCTGAGTCATTGAGTTGGTGATGCAGAAGTTCATGACCTTCATGTCTTCTCCATCCCCATTATTCCAGGGCAAATTTCCTCATCAAGGGGCCTGAATTTTACCCACGCTTATATTGCCAGCTCCAGCTCCCACCTGCCCACTTAGTGAAACTGAAGCTTTGTACAAATAAAGTCATAATTCTCCATCTCTTGTCCTGGTTGGTTTCCTTTAAGTAGAGTCTCTCCTTACCCCACCCAACTGGCTCTCCCTTCCCACTAAGTCCAAACTCCTGGATCTCTTCCTCTAGGGTGTTTCTCTGATTCTCCTCTATGGAATGTAAAATTTCATCTGCTATGATTTTCAGCACATTCTGGAGTGAAAAATGGTTACTTTCATAGTATAACCAGATATATCTGTGTGCAATAGTATTTAAAAATATGTAATAAAAATAAAAGGTAATAAAAAAGTAAGTTTATCTCACTACCTGACTAAAATTGACAGATAGTCTCACTCAATTTCTATTTATAACTTTTTAGAAAATGTTGGGCTTTACAGAGAGTTGACTATAGAATCATTTATTTAATTGTTTATGCATATAGAAGAGAGTATAAATGATATCACGAATCTTGATAATAAAAAGTAAAGTTCTGGAGAGGAAAATGTTGAAAGGGAGGTATTAAAGATTGTGTAGTAAACCATAATGTCTTTATTTTACACAGTGCAGAGATGCAAAATTGTAATTAAAATCAAATGAAAATGACCTAAAAGGTTAAGTATAGATTTTTTAAACTGTACACATAAATAATAAATGAGTACAGAACAAAACTGTATCAGTATGTGTGTAAAGGGGAGGAACTAGGAGGCAATTTATTTTGGCCAAATGCTCATCTTTCAAAATGACCATCACTAGACATTGGGTAAAGCTGACAAAGTTGAGCTGTGAGGTGCGTTTGACATCACCTTGGTTACTACCCAGAATCCCCAGTCAAGGAAGTTGAGCTGTGAGGTGCGTTTGACGTCACCTTGGTTACTACCCAGAATCCCCAG
>NW_003852422.1:5306224-5313954 GCF_000181295.1 Otolemur garnettii
ACCTTGGTTACTACCCAGAATCCCCAGTCAAGGAAGTTGAGCTGTGAGGTGCGTTTGACGTCACCTTGGTTACTACCCAGAATCCCCAGGCTTCAGAACCACTATGCCTGGCAGCCTCTGCGGACTGGAGGGTGCTAAAGGGTAGAGCACACTGGCTGTGCTGTTCATTCTCGATCTTATAATTATTTAATTGTGTGCTTTAGAAAATATATTGTGTGTACTGCTGTTCCCCTCAGTATCCAAAAATGACCTATGTGTCTTCATTATAATATGTCCTTCCATTTATTTGGAGTCCAAAATGTTGGCCTGTTTTCTTTGCAGATATGAATTGAGTAACTATCCTCAATAAGTGTTCCTATCTGTACCTTAGAATATCAGTTAAGGAAAAATGCTTGCTTGAATTAAATCTGATAAAGATTGTCTGCTTTGAAGCAGTGTAGTATGGTGGACAGAGCTCCTATTTAAAATAGGGGACTTCAGGCCGTATGATTTGCTGCTCACAGTATATTATTACAAATTGCTTAACCTTTCTGAGTGTGTTTGCATAGGTAAATTGAGTTAACATCTACTTTACTGGGTGCTGTAAAGATTAATTGTGATAATTTAAATAAAGCGTCCTTCCATAATTACCATTCACACAACATTAGTTTTCTGCTCTGCTTCTTGCCTGAGTGATTGGTTGTGAGAAGATAAATGGGATCTGCCTGATGTGAGGGTGGTGTGATTAGAAAAAGTCACTCCGTGATCGCCAGTCATCAGACACATGATTAAGGAGATGTAGTTGTTTCTCTCCTGATTTAATATAAAATTCTGTCAAAACTTAATATTCATTTTAAATAGGTCACCGTCACAGATATGATTTCCTTTTCATTTTATATATTTTTCCCTTGACTGGGCTCAACATTTCAAAGCATCCCCTGCAGACCATGGTTTAGTTAGTTCTGCTGAGCACACTGCACACTGCACACCTTATACCCCACCTTCATCATTGCTTATGCGACTCCCTTTCTCGGAGTTAACGTTGCTGTCAGTACAAATGAGCAAAATGATTTTCTGAGATTGGGTGCAAGAATTTTACATCATTAAGGATAAGATCCACTGTTTAGCATGTTTTCCATAAACCATGTTTAACTGTTTGGATAAAATTCATTTATTTACTACACATTATTCCAAGGAGCTCAAGAAAACACCCTTCTTCTGTGGCTACACCTGTATGTGAGTGTATATACCCTCACGTGCACACACCGGGTTTTAAAGTATGCGTCTTTTAGAACTTGGGTTTTTACTACATTATTTTAATTGACACAAAATAACTCTACATATTTGTGGGGTATCTCATAATATTTTGATACACGCATACAATGTATGATTTTTTTTTTGAGACAGAGTCTCATTATGTCGCCCTTGGTAGAGTGCAGTGGTGTCACAGCTCATAGCAACTTCAAACTCTTTGGGCTTAAGTGATTCTCTTGCCTTAGACTCCCAAGTAGCTGGGACTACAGGTGCCTACCACAATGCCTGACTAAATGTATAGTATTTTTTTATTTTTTGCAGTTTTTGCCCAGGGCTGGGTTTGAATCTGCCACCTCTGGCATATGGGGCTGGTGCCCTACTCCTTTGAGTCACAGGCATCACCCAGTATTTTTAACCACAAAATTTCATTCAGTGTTATGCTTGAACTAAATTTCAGTTACAATTAAATGCACTTATAAACAGGAATGTTAGCATCTATTTTATCAGGGAGATACCCAAAATACTTCCATTTGAATTATAAGAAATACAAACGTATTTTTATATTAAGGTACATAATAAATATTTTATCCTAATTCAATGTTAAATACAGCAGTGAAAGGTAGAAATGTGGTAATTGGAGTGATCTGACTGAAGATATTATAGTCTCCATTAATATTTACTCTTCGTATTTTATGCAAACAGATGTTTCAGTGTTGAACCCAGAAAGTGGTAGAACTGGACTCTCATGTTTGGGGGAAAGTTCCACATGCCTGAGTTGATTAAAACTGTATCACAAGTAAGCAACAAATAAACAGTATCATTAACAACAGTGCAAAACTCAGTTTGAGTGAATTGTGTGGACTTGGCATTACATCTCTATGTCATACAATATTCTGTGCACACTCGGGCTACTTTTTAAATATAACAATTATATTGACATCAAGTTTAAAAATTTCTCTAAATTTACTACAAACATTAACCATTTTTATAAGAACGTCACCTTTTCAAAGTGTTATCACTCACTCATTTAATTAGTAGTGCAGTAGAAGCTCTGTAACTTGACCACTCAAGGGACAGTAACAAACTGGTCGTCATAAGGAGCTGAGTACATGTGGGGCATGTCAGGTCTGCGAAAATTATGTCAACTTAAGAAGGTGGTCAGTGCAGGGAGGTGGTCACTGTAAAGAGGTGGTCAGTGCAGGGATGTGGTCAGTGAAAGGAGTAGTTCAGTGCAGGGAGGGGGTCAATGCAGGGAGGTGGTCAGTGCAAGGATGTGGTCAGTGAAAGGAGTAGTTCAGTGCAGGGAGGGGGTCAGTGAAGGGACGAGTTTAGTGCAGGGAGGGGGTCAGTGCAGGGATGTGGTCAGTGCAGGGAGGGATCAGTGAAGGTAGAGGGTAGGTGCAGAGAGGTGGTTGAAGTGGGTGTGTATAGAGATGTGTAGTATTCCATTGCATGGATGATCCACAACTTTTTTTTTTTTTTTTTTTTTTTGAGAAAGAGTCTCAAGCTGTCACCCTGGGTAGAGTGAGGTGGTGTTACAGTTCACAGCAACTTCCAACTCTTGGGCTTAAGCGATTCTCTTGCCTCAGTCTCACAAGTTAGCTGGTACTACAGGTGCCGGCCACAATGCCTGGCTATTTTTATTTATTTATTTTTTTGTTTGGTTGTAGTTGTCATCATTGTTGTTTGGGGGGCCTGGGCTGGATTCAAACCCGCCAGCTCTGGTGTATGTGGCTGGCGTCCTAGCTGCTTGAGCTATAGGCGCCGAGCCAGATCCACAACTTCTTGATTTTTTCATCTGTTGGTGGAAATTTGCATTCTTTCTAGCTTTTTGACTGCTATGGGTAGCTACAGTGAACATTTTATCGCATGTTCTTCTATGGTTCTGGGCTTTCGTTTTCCTCAGGTACTCACCCCAAAGCAGAATGGTTGAGTCATACGGCAGGCACATGTTGACCTTGTCAAGAAACTTCCCAATGTTGCCTAAAGTGGCTGTGCCATGTACGGTTGGCCCATCAGTGTCACAGTTGTCACTCTGCCACAGCCTCCCAGCACTGCATTGAATCAAGTTGTTAGGTTTTGTGTATTCTGATGGGTGTGGATAGAATCACACTGTCCTGTTAATGACTAATGATGTTGCTTACAACATGTTTTCAAATGTGTCTTTGCCGTGTGTGTGTGTGTTCTTTGAACAAGTATTCAATCACATAATTTGGGCACTTGGGGAGGTTGTCTGTTTATCCTTGAGTCTGAAAGTTCTTGTATATTTTTGGGTAAAATTCTTTATCAGGTGATTTATTTTTTTCCCACTGTGTGGCTTGTCCTTTTTCTTGTGTTTGCATTGTATTAAAAGAATAAAAATCTTTATACCGGTGAAGTCAACGTAGTTGTATTTATCTCCACAAATGTTCAGCGGCACAAGTGTGGGCCTGGCTAAGGCCGATTTATGTTTGACTGGAGACATGGTTTTGCCCAGAGTAAAACGAAGGGAAGTAAAACAGGGAGTAGATAGTGTGCTGCTCATCATGATTAAAATAATCAACCTCAGAAATTAAGCAGGCTTAAGAGGAACAAGTGAGCAGAGGCATCTGAGGGCTGACATGAAGGTGGTAAACTCATTGGGTGGTGGCCCCTGCTGGGAGACTTTCAATATTACCTTTATTGCTCTTTGCCTAGGTTGAAATATGCATAAAGTTACAATACAAATTTCCCTGCATAACTGCTTAAATTGTACTTAGCCCATCCCCAGTTTTCTAGGGAAATAACCTACACTCTTGGTTTTATGGTGGGAAGGTTAGCTAATGCCACGTTCTTTCAGGCATTCCCTGGGGGTGGAGAGGCTGCCCAGAGGTGGGGTCTTCTTTCTCCTCTGAGAACATGGAATCCCCACATCTAAGTCCTCAACCCAACAAGACTGATGAGATTCTTTACAGGGGGTCACTGGTGAGAATTCCATCTCCCAGAGTGTCACTTTCTTAATTTTCTGGGTTCTAATGTTTTAGCAGTGTGAGTTAGGAGGAGCGTTAGATAGAATCTAGAATTGTAAGAATGTCTAGCGCTCCTTGTCCTTAACTACTGAAGGAACACTGAGTCGAATGTTTTAATGTTTTAGGAGAAACTGAGACTGTAGGGAGGAAGTTGTGAAGACAGACTCACTCCAGTTCCACGTGATGGAACTTGCTCAATTGTTGTGAAGTCCTAGAAAAGAAATATCTCAAAGCGAAACCACTTCAGGATGCTTTCTTTCAAGGACCGGCCTTTGCAGCACCAAATGTCTGAGGATTTAATTCGTTGGCTGACATTAGGGAATAAACTGAATCTTGACTTTTTGTTTAATACACTAAATAATGCTGGCTATATATAAGCTGCATAATTAATTATATGAAAACAACTTTAAGACCTGAAAATTCCATTTCTTAGTAGTTTAGTCAGATCAAAATCCCTTCTATATCATAGCTATGTAATTTCCTGAAAGGATACTTTTTCACATCTTTCTTGGGATAATTTGACATGCACGCCGTGTGTGATTTATAACTTAAATAGAATTTGAAAGAAATTCCAAAGTACTATTGTTGTTCCAGAAAATAATTTTTGCAAAACTTATTTTTGCTAAGTGAGTAAATTTAATTGTGCTAATAATTCACGGGGTTTGCCCAGGCTTTGTCAACTTGTGATTAATGGAATTGTTTTATCATCTGCTCTGGTGAAGTGGCAAAATCTCAATGCTGAGCTTTCAGCTTTGGATAACATATCTAGATTTTGGCGTATTTTCTGATGTGTGTGTGTGAAAATTAGAAAAAGGCCTTTTGGAACAGCGAGAATAATTAAGTCCTTCTCTTGTAATAATACTAGTGACATCAAGTATGTCAGGTATATATGTACTTCCTCCACATCAAAAATTTTACCTGTCTTTGAATGTGAAAAGGGGAAATCTTATCAGCTGCTTTATATTTTGCTTATGACGTGACTAAAGGTGAGGCTTGTTTGCAATGCACTCTCCACGACATAGGTGGAAAATAAGGCTTTGTCACTTAGAATAATCTGTTTAATTAAACCCATAGTGGGAACCAAATGGAGAAGTTCACTGTATATATATCATTTTCGAGATTTTACAAATGTAGTACAAGTCAATATAGGAACACAAGAAAATTATGTACCCTTCAATTTTATATGGATGTCAAATTACATGTTAGTTTTTTAAATGTTTCTTTGAATCTGATGTACTATTTTCACCTTGCCAGACTTGTTTCATTTTATAAATGCATCATTTTAAAGGTCAGCTTTAAGTTGTCTGCACATTGTTTTTGAAAAAAAAAAAAAGAAACAGAAATGATATAAATATATTGCCAAATTTTCCCATAAACCGAGTGTTCAAATTCAATAGAAATTCAACACAAATAATTACTTTCTAAAGTTAAAAATGCATTTTTCAAAAATTCTTGTCTGTAAACATAAATAATTCACGTTGCTTTAAAAAGAGTTCGTGTTTGTTTTAAATATTTTATCAGGTCTTATGAAATTCTATTTTTCTGTTTATGACATAGGGAATAAAAAGAATTGGAATAAATCAAGAGCCACACATCGCCAGATCAATGTTATATTTCAGAATGAGACGTTACCGTCCTTCATTCCAACCCTTTTTGGTGTGGTATCATGCCTCAAAGACCACGGTGGAAGGTTAAATAGAGGCGGCAAGAGCAAGCATCCCTTTCTGCCTCCTTACCTCTGCAGGAGGACTTTTACAATTTTGCTATTAAGTGCTACAATTGTAATATGCATTGTTTATATAAAAAATTTCATTCACCATTTAAAGGAAGTCCCTTTCTATTCTTTGTTTATAAACATTTTTTGGTTTTTGAGTTTTTCTTTTTTTTTTAGACCGAGTGTTACTATGTCACCCTGGGTAGAGCGCTGTAACATCATAGCTCACAGCAACCTCAAACTCTTGGGCTCAAGCAATTCTCTTGCCTCAGCCTCCCAAGTAGCTGGGACTACAGGCCCCCACCAAAATGTCAGGCTATTTTTTGTTGCAGTTGTAATTGTTGGTTAGGTGGCCCAGGCCGGGTTCAAACCCGCTACCTTCAGTGTATGTGGCTGGCCCCATAACTGGTGTACTACAGGCACCGAGCCTGTAAAAATGTTTTAACTGTTGAATTTTACCATCCGCTTATTTTCTGTGTCATTTCAGCGTGATTTGAGGATGAAAGTAGAAAAGAGTTCAATGCAATAGGAGAGAAAACTCAAAATAGTGTTGGTGCGTGTCTATTACAGTAACAAATGTCCCTACTGATTTGTGACAAAGTTTCCAAAGTAATTTTTAAAATATGAAAGAAAGATAGAACTTTTGCATATAGGGAAGACTTAACCTCAAGCTTTTCCTCACAACATGTAAAATTTTTAATTCAAAATAGATTATAAATATAAATGTAAGAAGTATAATTGTTAACTTTGCTTAGAAAACAAAGGAGAAAAATCTTTGTGACATTGTGTGAGGCAAAGATTCCTCAAACAGCTTAAAACAGGAAAAAAATGACAGGCGAGGTTACATAAAGATTAAAAACTTTCACTCTAAGAAATGCCCCATTAAAAATAAATAGCAAGCATAAATGCAGGCTACAGAACTGAAAAAAATATTTGCAATTCGTGTATGTGCCAGTTACCAAGAACTCTCACAGATGCACAATGGAAAAGAAACATTTGTGAGGAAACTGTCTAGTCCCCATGAAATTATCCTGGAAACTTTGTTAACAAGCCCGTCTCCTTTCAAAATGAGTGCTGTAATCACAGTAACGAATGTCGTCAATTTTTAGAAGTTTTATCATAATGAACACCGGGATTTTTTAGAATTTTGTGCTGTTTTGGGGTCGCTGGTCTTTTTGAATCTGTGCCAAGATGTCCTGTTACTAAAATGTCAACCATTTAGCTCTTTTTGGGGGACAGAGTCTTGCTTTGTCACCCTGGTAGAGTGCCATGGCGTCAAACCTCACAGCAACCTCAGACTCCTGGGTTCAAGAGATCCTTTTGTCTCTACCTCCCGAGTAATTGGGACTACAGGTGCCTCCCACAAGGCCTGGCTATATTTAGAGACGGGGTCTCACTCTAGCTCAGGCTGGTCTTGAACTTGTGATCTCAGGCAATCTGCCTGCATCGGCCTTCCACTATAGGTGTGAGCCACTGTGCCTCAACATTCTCTCTCTAAAAATGCCCTCTAACTTACTATTTCTCCTCTTTTTTCTCATGTCAAGTCAATAAGTCTTAGACCTCATCAATGTCCCTTCTTGGATTAGTTTGTCAGGACCACCATAATGAATTATGACAGACTGGGGGATTTGGACAATGGACTTGCATTTTCTCATGTTCCGGAGGGTGTGAGTCTATGGTCATGGTGCTTGCAAATTCAGTTTCTAGTGAGAGCCCTCTTCCCGGTTCACAGGCAGCCTCCTTCTCTCTGCGTCTTCACATGATTTTCCTGGGTGCACAGTGGGGGGGGGGGGGGG
>NW_003852422.1:5313974-5329388 GCF_000181295.1 Otolemur garnettii
AGGGAGAGAGGCAGAGAGGCAGAGAGGGAGAGAGGGAGAGAGGGAGAGAGAGAGGGAGAGAGGCAGAGAGGGAGAGAGAGAGGGAGAGAGAAAAGGAAGCAAGAAAGAACGCTCTCTGATGTGTGTTCTGATGAGGACCCCTCCCCCCAAGGACCTCTGCAGATAATGCCGTGAGGACAGTGGAAACAAATAACAAAATCAGCAGCAGAACCACCCGCAGATTACTTGGTGAACTCCAGGTACTCCTAGAAGAGTGTTTAAAGTTTCTCTTTCAGTGTGAAGGACAGTGTGTCAGCTAGAACTGATGCTCCCAACTTTAGAACTAAAAGAGGAAGCCTGCAAGCCATAGTGACAAGCCTCATGCTGGGCCTCCCTAATAATAGAGACCTCACTTGCAAGAACTAGTCTGCAGTCTTCAGAAGGCAGACATACTGATGACCAGAAGGGGTGAAGTGGAGAATTCTCTCACTAGCTGAACGGATTCACTGGAAGGTTTACTGTGCAGGGGGCGACGGACGTATAGTGGACCAGTGGCCACTGTGCTGTTTTCATTTTCATCTTTCAAAGTAAGGCATTTAGCATGACTATAAAATTCTGGCTTGGTGATACATATGGGGTATGTTGTGGGTAAAATCGTCAGATTTTAGAATGTGATGAAAAATGTGGCTTATATTTCAGCTATTGGATTTATTGTGCATTTGGTGTTTGAATGAAGGGGAGATAGGATCTCAGGTAAAGGGAAACACTGGGAATTCCGTGCATGAGAAAGTGGGTGTCTGTGATGCTGAGGAGTAGCACATGGTTTTGCTACTTTGAATAACATGTTTCCAAAAAGAAACTATCTAAGGGTAAAATTGAATGGCCTTCCAAAATCTCAGGTCTCTCTCTCTATTTTTCTCTCCCTGTCTCTCTTTCTCTGTTACCCGCCCCCAAACACACACACATTAGAGGCCTCATTAAATCCTAAGGTAAACTGGTTTCAATATTATATGAATTAATCACAACATTGTGTATAAAATGATGCCATTTCACATTGTCTAAACTAAGAAAGTTGGGGTAGTATATTTAGGTTTGTGAGAAATCTTCAATTGTGAGAGAAATATGTAGAGGATAGGCCTGAAAAATACATTTTTTAGAAATTTGTAGAAAAATAATTGATAATTTGCCGAAATGTTTTTTATATATTGTTTAAAGCAGTACTTCCTCAATTTAAACTCAAAAACTAGTATTAAATGTATATGATACAATATCCCTTTAAATATGTCCAAATAAGAGAAAAGCTTATTTTAAAGTAGTCATTTTATACATTTGTTATTTATAAAATTATTGAATAGCAAAAATGACAACGAGTCTGAATTACTTATTTGTCTTCTAGCTAATTACTTCTCAATCTGAGGTTCTGAGACTCATCTGCAAAAACTATGCTTTTCAACTTATAAAGGACAAATACTTCAAAGGGTAAGTTCGTAAGCAAAAAGTAATAATGGAAAATGTTTTCTTGATTTAGTAATTCTTTAAATATCATAATGAACAAGAGAAATCATAATTCCCAAAGGATGGATAATGTGCTTTCCCCTGAAGTGGGGCAGAATGGGTGGGAGGGTGAAAAGCCAATGGAGAGTAAGAAGCTTGAGAGGACAGAGGCAGGGCCTGGACCTCAGCAAATCCCGAATTGAACAGTCGCACCTGTAAACTGCTGTCTGGATGGAGTTGAAGGCAGGGTTGAGAATATTTAAGATTGTTATGAATTTGTTTCTTCTTTTTTTCCCCTTAGTTCTTTTTGTTGTTGTTGTTTTATTTTTTTTTTTTATTTTTAACTATTATGTATGTATAATAGTTGTTTATATAGGGCCTAAGGTGATTAATCTGTTGTAAAGAGTAAAATCTATTAGGCAATACAACTCTCTTTATCAGAGAAATGAGATGTTTTTAACAGAAGACAGGGAAATTGTACAAGTAGCAGAAAACAGTGTCACCAAGTACGTGGCGATGTAATTTCAGTGCAGCCTGTGACTCGTTTGGATCTCTTATCTCCCCTTAGATAGGAGAGTTAAAAATCAGAGTATTCTATTATCATTAAATAGATCTCTACACATATGATTGCATTTTTAATAAGTGAAGGATAAAAGAAACTATTGTATTGCCTAAGGCTAAAAAAAGAAAATTGCTGATATTTTTCTAGCAACATGACTCTAACCAATGACATATAAATGAACTTCAGTTAAGGTAAGATTGTGGACTATAGAAAATGCTGCTGATGACAGTCTTATTCACAAACCTGACTATGACACTTACATCCAAACAGTTTTGCTAAGATATATTGTAAGCTTTTTAAAAGTGTTATTCTTTATTTCTTACTTCAAAGTAGTGTAAAAGTTTTTCTTGGCTGTGCAGGTTTTCATAAATGTGATTTATTATTTAAAGTCTCACACATTTGTTCTTGATGTATTTTTATTCTTCTAAAGAAATCTGAAATCAGAGAGGAAGGGTTTTCTTCTCATAATTATCTTATCTATGAATGAAAATATGTTAATCTATGGTAGAACATACCAAGTGTGTGAATTACAGCATTTCTGAATAAAATCACAAGTTAATCAAACGGCTAATATGTGTGCTCATACCCTTAGCTCGAATCTGGGAAGGAGCTTAGTATCCATAGCAACTATCATAGCACAACAGTCTGTGTCTCCCAGACTGCTTTTTTGTTTATTTGTTTTGTTTTAGATTAAGAAGAATTCCCTAGGCTTATTGTTAATATTTTGTACTAGCAAACTACTGAACCAAGAAAAGAATCTTGCTAGCAACTGTGTTTGAGATTAACTTCTGAAAAATTAATTTGCTAAAAACAAGAATGAAAGTCAAATGGCTGCAATAAATATAACACAATCAAACGTACGAAATTTATGGAGTCATTAAAAAGGTCAAATTTAGAATCACCAGCTGTGAATCTAATTGGAAAAAAAAGATTGATTTCCTTATAGTTTTCTGAGCAATTTACATATGTAAGAGTATACTTTAGACAGGAGAATAAATTGGTGCTAATCCATTAGAATCACTCAATATATTAAAAAAAAAAAACAAACATGCATGTATTGGACCCATTGCTCTAAAATCAATGCTACTACTTCATTCTTTATTTTGAAGTTTAAATTTCCAACGAGGGGAAAATAATATAATAAAAAGTAAATTCTTTGAGAATATGTTGGCCAAATGAACCACGGATTTCTTCACATCTCTACAAAATTAGGGTGGAGACGGTATTCGGGTTTTTGAACGTGACAATGCTGATAATGTTGGTTCCTTTCTTCATCTTAAAAATGCTTTAAGGACAAGTTGACCATAGAAGTTATAAGCATGACACATAATTTATCAGAGAAAAGTAATAAATTCCATTGATTTCCTTTTGTATATCACATAAATGATCTCAAACTTTAGTCCATGTCAGAATCACAGAAGGGTATAGCCAGTCACGGATTGTAATCCCTTCCCTTACTGTTCAGAAGTTCTGTTGGATGGGCTCTGAGGTGAGGCTGGGCAAATGCATTTCGAGGGAGTGCCCAGGGAAAGCTGGTGCGTTAGGTGGGGCACTAGCCTTTGACAATCACTTCCTTATGCTATTAAGTACCTTGTGCTTTCTGCAATTATTAAATTGAACACACGTCTACTTTTCTAAGATTCCTCTCTGTATTACTCCTGGCTTATTTCCTGAGATAGCTTAATTTATAATTAGTAATTCTTCCCCACATTAACCTAAAATATCTCTCTGTAATTTATTTCATTTTGGTATTCTGTTCCTGGAGTTTCAATTATTACTTTTTGCTTGATTACTCTCAATCCGTCTACATTAGGTTTTTAAAAAATACCATCGCACATTTCAAATTTATTTGCCTAGGGACATGCTATTGACACTTTGTTACTATGAGAAATCTTGGTTTGGCTACTGCCCCCAAATCTAAATAATATAAAATACTTCACGTAGTACCTGCCACGTAAACACTTCAACCTTTTATTATTCCCATAAGAGAATCTGACATTTCTGATTGTAAGATATCTGTTTTGTAAGTATATTCTGCTTTCATTACTTCACTTTTTCTTATATATTCCAGATATTCTTGATATAAAGTGAATTGCACATACAGTAGGAAAAACTCCACTGGTTCTCTGATAAAATAGTGCTTAAGGAATCTCAAATTCGATAACAATGTTAGCAAGTGTTATTTTAAACTGCCTAATGCATAGAATTTTTTCTCCAGTGTAACCAATGCGTATTATACTCTGAACTAATACTATACTCTGAAGTATTACGTTTGTATTAGATCAGCTTATGGCCGAGCTGCTGAAGCACATAGACCATAAAATTATAAAGCTTATTTCCCCCCCTCATGACAGTCCAGGGAGGGAGGATGGGCTTCATGTCAACACGGCACACAGAGACTCTCTGGCAGGGAAGCTCTGGGGTTCTTCACCTATGGTTTCTGTCTCTGCATCTAAAGCCGCTGCCACCTGCAGTTGTCCTCAGAGGCTCACCAGTACCAAGCGAACTTTTGACCCAGACAGACATAAAAGGAGCGTGGAAGGAAGAACATTTGTAATTTTTGAAGGCACTAAAGTAGAACTTGTATACACTACTTTCTTAGTCTATTGGTTAAAATTTAGTTACATGCTAGCACCTAGCAACAGAATCTCAGGCAATGAGTCTTCTGGGTCCTTACATTTGCACATACCTTGTGGGTAAGACACAGTGTTCTCTCCGTTTCAGGTTATTTTCTCAAAGATTTTGGGGTATGACAAACAGCCATGGAGGAGAAAGGGAATGTCTCCCCCCAAAGTAAGAGTCCAGCATGTCTAACTCTCATCAGCTCGCCTGACAGCTCCCTAAGATCAGGGCCCTCTCCTGTAGCGCCATCCTCTCTGTGTAAATGTGTCATTGGGGTGTCTTCATGCAACTCCGAGGGGACTAGGGCGCAGAGAACTGTCACAAAAAATGCCTACACTGTGGATACTGTGGCTGCTGTAACAAAGCCCCTTCTGTCCAGAAATCACCTATGTTTTGACAGCATCAGGGAAACTAAGGAGGCTAACTTGTCACCTTGAAAATAGGGTAAACTTTGAGCCCTTCAGAGATTTTGACAGTTTTGACAAAGGTGGTGTGATGGGGACAAAAACCCAGTTTTCTGGTAGAGAAAGAATGAGCTCATTATCCTCCGATTAGTGGATTTGTAGGAAGTCCATAAGAGTCAGCAGGAAGCGCGTTGGCTAAAGCCTCCTGGCCATGGTGGGCCTTCACTTTATGACCGTAGAATGGAAGAAAGTGGGGGGAGACAGTTACAGTTTGAACAATGAAGGGGGTTTAGAGACTGCTGCCCAGGCTGTGCTCTGGCGGTTGTTATCCCTCTCCATGAGCTTCCTGGCCCGTGTATAAGTCGGTCTCAGGGTCACCACACTGCAATGACTGGCACTGACATTTGTCTAGAACAGGCAGAACATTTCAGCTTCTCTCAGGGAACACTCACTGAGAATGAAATGAGAGGAATTTATGACTGCCACGGGCAGACGTTTGGGCTGGCTTCCCTGCAGGATGACAGGCTGAAACAAGGACCATTTGTTTCATTTGAAGATGATGGTAAAAGTTCTCAGAGGTTTTTCAATACACTTTTTGGCTAATTTAAACAAGATTTGATTCTCTTGTGGAGAACTTTCCAAGAAAAACACTTTGATGAAACATAGACTTGGCATTGCCTACTTTGGGTTTGTAATGATGAAGGTGGACTGTTGAGAAGGGACATGGACCTCAAACCATCTTGACACACTTTTGCTGATCCCCCCAACCCCCACTACTAGGAAACTACCCGTATCCCTCATGTTAAATCTGTACAAAAACTCAAGTCAAATTATGGAAATGGACAGCAACTCACTTGGATTAAGATGAGTTCCTTAGAAAATGAATCATATCTGAGTCAACCTTGATTCAACCAAAGAGTGACTACCCTTGGCCCTCACTAAAAAGCAACATAACTCTGGCTGCTGAATCTTGGGGTCCCAAGCTCAAGTACATGGTAGCAGCCTCAAGGACCCTGCTGAAGACATTACAAGTTTATTACAAACTGACCAACACCACTCTCCTCTGGGCCTCTTCCTCCTGGACCAGATCCCTCTGTCCTATCTACTGCACCTCAGCTGCTTTAAAGAAGATGATTAAGACTGTGGCTGAGATGTCCCTGACCCCATTCATATCTGTCCTGATATGATGGGAAATGTCAAGGACAGGAGGCAATCTGGATTTTATGGCTCTGTTCATACAGGTAGCCAGATCATCATTGATGAGGAAAGAAAACTAATGTATTCTTGTTGGTGAGGTCCTTGGAACAGGCTGGTTAGAGGATGGTATGTGCTATCTAATCAATGTCTATGTGCTAAATATGACTTCCAAAGTTCCATTGCCGGGGGATTCTCCTGGGCAGAAGTGCTCCATGCATAGAAGGGTTAGGAGCATCTGCAGGCACCCTTTTGGGTTTTGATGTCTTACCTCCCTTACACAACCAATTGGCACATTATTTAAAAAATCGAATGCCTTAGTTTGCAGTCCCACCCCAGCAGTATAGAAGTGTTCTCATCTCTCCACATCCACGCCAGCATCTTTGGTTTTGAGACTTTGTGATGTGGGTCATTCTCACTGGGGTTAGATCATATCTCAGGGTGGATTTGACTTGCATTTCTCTAATAATTAGGGATGCTGATTTTTGGAAGGCAGTATGGGAAACCCTCAAAGAACTCAAGCTAGACCTCCCATTTGATCCTGCAATCCCATTGCTAGGCATCTACCCAGAAGAAAAAAAAATCCTTTTACCACAGAGACACTTGTACTAGACTGTTTACTGCAGCTAAATTTACAATCCAAAATGTGGAAACAGCCTAAATGCCCACCAACCCAGGAATGGATTAACAAACTGTGGTATATGTATACCATGGAATATTATGCAGCCACAAAAAGATGGAGACTTTACATCTTTTGTATTAACCTGGATGGATGTGAAAGACATTATTCTTAGTAAAGCATCACAAGAATGGAGAAACAAGAATCCTATGTACTCAATTCTGATACGAGGACAATTAAGGTCCTAGTACATGGTGGAGGTGGGAGATGGGGAGAGTTGAGGAAGGGAAGGAAGGAGAGGGTAGGGGTGTGGTTCACCTTTTGGGGGTGGGACACAATTATAAGAGGGTCCTTATCTAACAAAAGGAATCAATGAAACCTGATTCTGTGTACCCTCAATGAATCCCCAACAATAAAAAAATTTCAGGTAATTAATTATATATTTTTAAAAAGATCCAAATAAATCTTAGTAAATATTAATTTCATAAAAAAATAAAGTATGTCTATAGCACATGAAAAAAATAAGAATGCCTGATGCTGACCTGTGAGTCTCTACCCTGATTTCTAGTTTGGGGGTGGGTCAAATCAGACTCAGTCCTTAACAAGGAGGGAAGGATTCAGGAAGACTCACTTGGCAGATGGGAGTGGAAGGTTAAATAATATAGCGGGCCTGGCCTTGTGGCAACTTGGTAAGTAAGCTGTTGGCTCCATGGGTCCTTAGTTGAGAGAAGATCTCTAAAATGCCAGGGTTTATTTCACTGAGAGCTTTTGGCCCAGTGGAACCTGATGAGTCTACTGGGCTGCTCATCTCCGTGCTGACCGCAAATGACCAAAAGTCAACCTGGCCAGGTCACACAGTGAGCGTCACTGAAGGACCTCTCTTGGTTCCAGCCAATCTTCCCTCTGATGCACCTGGTTAGATTTTTACTGATCCTTAGATTGCTGCCAGTGGTTAGCAGTTTGATCAGTCACTTAGGAAACTAGAGAGAGGCAGGTCAAAGACACCTCTATTTGCGCTTGCAGAGGGTGGAAACGAGGGCAGTTGTTAACAAATATCAGCCATTTCCCATCCTCTCATAGTTACCAAGGATGCCACTGGCTGCTGGTACTTTGCCCAGTTTATTTGCTATTGCTATTTCTTTCGAATTTATTTGCTCTTGCTGTTTGTTTATTGGTATTGCTATTCCTGATCATCAGATGACACTGACTACCCCATTCCAGACATCACAACTTATCTCTGTCCAGTAGTCAGAGTACCATCTGCAACATGACACTTTTAAAAGTTGCTTAAGGAAACTGCAAATGAGAATAATTCAAGGGATTTTGTCCCAGCTTCTGTGAAGCCAATGGAATGCTGTATTCATTGGAGCATGAGCCAGAAGTGAAGCAGGCATCTGGAAACGAGGGCTGTATATTTTTGAGAGGTAATACTCCTTGGTGTTTTCAGGTCTTTACAGATCTCCCAAGCAGTGCATGCACTGACTGTCATCTGTCAGAGCCGTGTTTTCAGGATGTTTGTTTAAACAGAAATCCCAGGGGACAGAGATATTACCTCCCTCCAGAACAAAGGGCAGGTATGCATCCTGCCTTTATGAAAGACCTGCTCTCCCTCAGCGAAGGTTATTTCCTTGAAACACAATTCACTTGTGAACTCAATGACATTTGTTCTTTCTCATAACTTCTTGTGGTAATTGGGCCTTGGAGAATCAAAGCATGAAAGTGCTTATACTCTTTTATTATAGACTGAATTGTGTTCTCCTAAAAGTTATAAGCCAGAGTCCTAACCTTAGGTCTGATGATGAGTAGGCAGGTGTCAGAGAAGTCCCTAAGTGTGGAGAATGGGAATCAAATTGTAGCCAGGGAACCAAGTTGCAACTGGGAATATACCCAATAAGGAATCCCTAGAGACCTATAACTGATCTACAGCTCATTATCATCTAATTAGCATGGTATGAGTGGAGTTTCATGGAAAATTTTGGGGAAGAGGCATGCTGGGAAGGAGAAATTGTTACATAACCAACCTGTTATATAACCTATCGCATGATCTGTTTCCTAACCCCAACCTGTCAATCACCCCAAAGGGTGGGAAAGAGCAACCAATCCTTTCAGAAGAGAGGTGGGACATACCAGGTGCCTTTAAAAGGGACTGTGTGGTCAGATTCTGAGTCTTTCTTCAGTCCTGGAGATTGACCTGTTCCTCTCTCTTAAATATCTTTTTCACTTTATTTTCACATTGTGCAACTTCTTTCTTCACTTCCATTCCTTCTTTTCTGTGATAAACTGTTTGTATACGATGGCTTTGGGTTTGTAGTCACTATGTCATCCGCCCAACTTGGTACCCTTACTCATTCTTGAGGGAAATGAGGGAATATCCACTAGAAGGAAACCAGGAAATATCCAGGCAGACCTAACACTAACCTCCAGTTCCACTGGGGATGTACTTGGAGATAGGGCCTTTAAAAAGGTAGTTGGGTTCAAATGTGGTCACTAGGCTGGATGCCAATTCAATATGACTGGTGTCCTAATAAGAGGAGGAGATTAGGACACCAACACACACAGAGAAAAGACTACGTGAAGACACAGAGGGAAATGGCCATCAACCAGCCAAGAGAGGCCTTAGAAGAACAGAAGAAAGCAGTCCTGCCTTATACCTTGATCTTGGACTTATCACTTTAAGGACTGTGAGAAAACAAATTTGGATTGAACACTCAGTCTGTGATACTTTATTATGTCAGGCCTACAAAACTAATACATCTGGATATTGTTTTGATGTAAGAAAGAAAGACTTTTGTCTCTGACCCGTGAGTCTAACGAGTGTATGTTTGTTTTGTTTGATTTTATCACATCCATACCAGCTAACTTTTCAGCTTGCAGGTAGAGTACCACCTGGGAATATCCATATTTCTGAACAAGGGGAAACTGTGTCTCTAGCTGAGTGGCTCTATGCACAGACAAACTTCAGGGTGGGAGGAAATTCTATTATTAGTAAAATCAGAAAAGTTAGAACAGACACTGGGGGAGGACAGATGGAATAGTAATACTGCAGAGTGGAAATAAAAGGGAATAATTTCTCAAAGACAAAGATTATATTTACTTATTTAGTCATGTCAAATGTTGCAACCACATTCTAAAGCAGTATCTCCAATGTTTATTCTGAGGATCCAAAAAATTTTGGGATTAAGTGAACAGATAATAACTTCATTGAGAGATTTCAGAGGCTGTAACATGCTAATGATTATATTGTTTTGACTATCTGAGATAGCTTTAGTGATAGTTATTTATAACATTTTCATGAAGATTCTCACATTAACATCCTGTGGTCATACTCTTAAATATTCATAGAATTCTAGTGCAATGTCTCCATTTTGTTATTTAGTAAACAGATGTCCCTGTAATTATCTGACTTGATTTAAGAGCTATGTGTTGGTATAGTGAGAAATGGCACCCATTTACTCTGATTTCCATAGGAATGACTTTCCCCTGGATAACACATCTTTTTAAAATGGGCATAAATTGGTCCAAAATAGTTTTAAAATGTGTGCATTGTTTAAATATGTAGAATAAAATATAAAAATATTTTATGTATATGAAACTAATTTGATAGTAGTTAATCTGATTATTACCAAAATATTAGTACTTTCTAAAGTACTAACATTTCAATAAATATTGTATCAATATTTTTAGAATTTCAGTTTTTTTATTGGACATATGCTAAGAAAAAAACTATTCTTCTAAATAACCTAATTTCTAGTTGGAATGGAGCAAGATAGTGGACTGGCCTTACTAGCCATACCAGGCACACAGGGGAAAGAAAACTCAAGCCACCTCTGCCTGGGGAAACCCACCCAGGGACACATCAGTCAGGGGGCGCAGTGAAGCAGTAGTGGACTACAGGAGCAAGCAAGGAGATCTAGAGCTGAGGAAAATCAGTGCAGAAGGAGAGTGCTTGGGAACGGGCAGGGAGTGACCAGCCAGCCCACCCAGAGGACCGGCAACAGGGAAGGATTTTCCGGCAGTTTTTTGATTTTGGATAAACTTGCTCACTGGAATAGCCTTGGAAGGGTTGAATGAGTGGATGGACTCAAATAGTGCCCACTGGCCAGGATTGAATACAAATCAACATCCCATCAGCTGACAGCTTGAATGGTAGCTAGCTGGGCTACCATTGTGGGACAGTCATGTGGGATAAATGGTCTGTAGGGTTCTGGTGCATGGCTGGCTCTGGTGCACCTGCAGAGATTGGAGATCCATTCTTTGGGTGAGCTAAGTGGCCCCAGGAATTATTTTCAGAGGGCACTGTGTGGCATGCCCTGTAAGGAATCTGGCCAGAATTCCTACAAGGACAGAATGATGATGAAACAACCAGGCTCTGATTGAGTGCAACTAAGTCAAGAGAACAGAACCAGATCTCCATGGCAACTAGAGAATGGCTTCTAGCCCATATGTTCTCAATCTCCTAACACCACAGTGCAACATGGAGTTCAGACAATATATAGCAATATTACACATGCACACACACCCACATACACACATAGAGTTATACACACACACACACACATATGTTTCTTTGGATTTCTTTTGTTTATTTGGTTGTATTTTTATTTTTTCATTTCTACTTTCTTCAATAGCAAGGGCTCCTCCATTCTTGTTACAGTTTTCAGCCCCTTTTAGTCTCTCTTTATTTTTTATTTCTCTCCTTTTTTTCTCTCTTTTGATAGAGATTTTTCTACTTTTCTCATCTTTCTGACATAATTTCTCATACAACAGCTAAAATATCCCTTTTTAAATCATATATACTAAGAATTTTAAATTTTCGTTTTTTATTTTTTTCTTTTCTCTGAGTGTTATGTCACAGAATTGATCTGGCTCAAGGAGGTCAAGAGCTCATGGTCTAGGGTGTCTTTCTAGCTTTAGCCTTTGGAAAGACAGTATTGGTAGATCCTTCCTGCAACATACTGCTGAATTTTTAATTATTAATTTTTTTCCCTTCATATGTTGGGTAGGAGTGGGGTCCTGCTAAAGAGAACTCAAATTAACAAACAAAAAAAGAGCAAATGATCCTATCTATCCCTGGGCAAGAGACATGAACAGAACCTTCTCTGAGAAAGACAGACCAATGGGTAACAAACATATGAAAAAATGGTCATCATCCCTAATCACAAGAGAGATGCAAATCAAAACTACCCTAACATACCACCTAGCCCGGGTAAGATTAGCCCACATCACAAAGTCCCAAAGTTGCAGATGCTGGTGTGGATGGTGTGGCTGTGGAAGAGAGGAGAACACTTTTACACAGTTGGTGGGACTGCAAACTATTAAAGCCTCTTTAGAAAGAAGTATGGAGAATCTTCAAATATTCAAATCAATCTCCTATTGACTCCCAAATGCCACTACTAGGCATCTACCCAGAAGGAAAAAAAACCCAAAAGGACATTTACACTAGATTATTTATCGCAGCTCAATATACAATTGCCAAGATGTGGAAAAACCTAAATGCCCATCAACTCAGGAATAGATTAACAAACTGTGGTATATGTATGCCATGTTCTGCCATGAAAAGATGGCTGACTTTACTCTTTTCCAGTCTAATCTGGATAGACTTGAAACACATTCTTCTTAGTAAAGTATCACAATAAAAGAAAAGCAAATGTCCAATGTACTCAATACTAACATAAAGCCAGTATATGATCTAATTCTTGCCCACAGAGAAGAAAAACTCATTTTAATTCAAATTGGGGAGAGGAGGAATGAGGGAGAGGGAGAAAGGGAAGGGTGGGGTGCTCCCACTTAATGGGCACAATGTAGTGGTATATGGCACACTTCTGAGTGTAGGACACAGTTGTAGGACTACAAGGGGAATTCTACCTAACAAACTTAAATATTGCAATGTGATGTCTTGTGCCCTCACATTAACCTGAAATTTCAAAAAAAAAATTAAAAAATTAAATAAAAACAAAAAATTATTTTATTATATTAAAGAGATATAATCAAAATAATTCTCTTGATTTTTTTTTTAAGTCACCACCACCACATTTGTGTGGACAACATCATCATTAATATTTAAATTATAAGGTTTGGAAATTTATAAACCTTTTGAATCCATTGATCACTGTTCTTTAATCACTTGTCTCTGAGGTCCCACTGCCCCTTTTCTCCAATCGGTATCATGGAAAAGTTAAATGCTAAGTAGAAGTAGGTCAAGAGTAAAAGTACCTAAGGTAAATAGTTTGCTAGGATCCTTTTGGTCACAAGGGTGGTGGAGTACGGTTTGTAGAATAACAGACTCTCACAGGTGTCCTGCACTGTTACCCACAGCTGTGATTATGGTACTTTATATGGCAAAGGGAATTAAGACAGCAAAAGGAATTAAGGTTTCTGCTCAGCTGATCTTAAAATAAGGAAAGCATCTTGGCTTATGCAGGTGGGGACAATGAAGTATCAAGAGTCTTACAGGTGAAAGGGAGGTTGGGGCCTCTTTGTCACAGTACTACAATGTGGTACTGGTCATGTCTATGAGACCCAGGAGGCAGAAATCTTCTAAGAACTGATAAAAGCAAGAAAATACTTCTCCCTTGAGCCTCCAAAGATGAATACAGCCTCACGAATACCCTGCTTTTTAGCAGTAGGACCCATTTCAGACTTCTGACCTCCAAAGCAGTAAGGTAAAATTTGTGTTATTGAAGCCAGTACATTGGTGGTAACTTGTCACGGCAGCATTAGTAAACTACTACAGTACATATACTAGTATATGCTCCCAAATCTGTTTTAGAAACAACAGGAGTATCTCTATCTTTTCCTGTTTCTGTGTTATTGTCCAAGTAGGGTTCCTCTACAAAAATAAAAATGTCAAGAATTCTATGAATACATTTGATAGAAATGTAAGGTGACCAGATTTTAACATTGGTAAAGCGGGACACCATTAATGGGGGGGGTTCTTAATTAAAAATTTGGTCTATATGGAGCAACAAAAATTTTCATAGAATGCAAAAATAGTATTGTAATATATATATTTTAATTTCAACATAAGTACAATTTATAAATATAATACATTAAAAATTATTTATAGTATTATTTTATTCTTTGGCATATTTCTCATTTGAGTGAATTTTTTTTATTAGATTGCTGTCCTTGTTTAAAAGGTCATGAAATTTTTCATAAGCATTTGTTAAATTATATTTCACACATAAAATGACTTTCAAAGTCTCAACACTTAATTGTGATTTTTCTTTATTTACCATAGGAAAAACGCGTTCAGTCTCAGCATTAGTTCCTGGTAAGGACAGTGCGTACCCCACAACTTTTAGTGTATTATTGTATGGAACATGATTTGTTTCAAAATGATGAAATATTTGTAAACATTTGTCCTCTATTATGACTTTTGCTGATGCCTAAGATTTAACCTTTTCCTTATCAATATATATTTTTAATAATGATACCTCGTCAGTGGTAAGTGTCACTTTCAAGGCCGGTGCTAGACTTTTTGCCACCACTATAAAATATAAATAATACGAGTACTGTCTGCTAAATTCATGAAATAAATAAATAAATTACTTACCTAAATTATCTGAATAGCTGATTTGCTGACATCACTTGTTTAACTAGCACTAGCACGCAGTACGACGTGTGTCGTCTGAGAGATAGTTACAAAATGTTTTGGTCATTGCCTATGCCAAAAAATGCCATTGTTCATTAAGTCCAAACAATGATGGTTGAATTCTAACAACTGATCAACAATGCAAACTTTGGTAAGCAGTTCTTGATAATCAGTTCTCAACAATTATCTGTTATTATTAAAGTTTCACATTATAAAATTAACAAAAATAATATAAAACTCATATCCTGGCGAAATAGCCACATGGCAGCTGAAAACCATATATTCCCTTCCTGTTCTCTCGCCATTCCCTAGCTTGTCGTGCATTCTTTCCAAAAATAGGGAAAAAATTGACTTTTTAAAAATGCCACAGGATGCAGGACAAATTGTTAAAAATTGGGACTGTCCTGCTAAAAGTGGGATGTCTGGTCACCTTATAAAGTCATATAAATGTAGGCCATTTGATTGAAGGAAGTTTGGTCTTAAGAAATGCCTTAATGCATATTAGCTAGTGACTGGGAAAGTTGGGTGAGTGTTTCATTTGAGTTGACCCTTGAACAACACAGGTTGAAACTGATGCATGGGTTCATTCATACGTGGAATTTTTTTCAGTCAATTTCTCCTGCCTCCCTTTCCACCTCCTCTTCTGCCTCTGCCCCTAAGTCAGAAAGACCAACCCCTCCTCTTCCTCCTCCTCAGCCAACAAGGCAAGAGGGAAGAAGACGTTTGTGATGGCCCCTTCCACATACTGACTAGTACATAGACTTTCTCTTCCTTATTATTTTCTTAATATGATTTTAATTTCTCTAGCTTGCTTTATCATAACAATACAGTAAGCAACATGTCTAATACACAACATGTTTTATTTTACTGTGTATGCTGTCAGTAAGGCTATTAGTAGGTAAGTTTTAGGGAGTCAGAAACAATATGTGGATTTTCTGTGTATGCT
>NW_003852422.1:5329758-5344565 GCF_000181295.1 Otolemur garnettii
ATATGTGGATTTTCTGTGTATGCTGTCAGTAAGGCTATTAGTAGGTAAGTTTTAGGGAGTCAGAAATCATATGTGGATTTTCGACTGTGCAGGGCTCCATGCCTCTAACCTCTACAATGCTCCAGGGTCAACTGTATATGGTGATCACTCCACTTTACAGCGAAAGTCCATTTCTCACTATGATAAAGCTAGAGTCAATGTGCATTTTTCCCCAATGGCAATCAGTAGTTACATTATTTTTCTTTTAACAGAGACTCTAAACTTCAGTAGGACTTAAAAATTGATAGCAAAGGATTCATCAAAGAAAACCTGATAAGAGGTTTTAGCCTATTCTGCAATTTACAAGTCCTTTCAAATTTCTTTCTTGACCTCAGTATCTCACTGCAAGGAAAAATGTAATCCTTTTCTTCATCTCTTTGCAACTGCCTTATTATGGTGTGTGGCTCTGATAACTCACTATACTGAGAACATTTTTTGCAGATCTTTTCACATTCATGGGTTTCTTAGGCCTGACAGAGGGACTTGGCTATTTAAATGGCAATTTTCTTAAGCAGTCATTTTAACATCAATAACTCCATTATCCTCCACTTTACTGGGTTTTGTTCATTTTTGACGTCAGATCTTAAGACATGAATTGTATCTCTTATTGTGTCTCTTGCAGTTTTCTTCTGAAACTGATTATTACTTTTTATGTCCCAGGTGCTTAGTAACTACATGAAATCAAAATAATCAAGAATTAGCTTTCAGATCAACGACTTAGACATTTATAAACCAGCAACAGACACTTATTTTAAAATGTGCATGCACTTAGTAGAATATCTGTTCAATTTATGCCTTGCTTAATACCTACTGAGCAATTACTCTAAGTTTAGCACTGTTCTAAGTCCTTTAAATACCTCGTTCATTTTAATCACCAAAATAAAACCATGAAGGTTCTGTTATAAATGTATAATGTTAAGTATTATGTGCTATCCTGAATAGAAGGTAACAGCAAAAAATAATTTTATTGATTATCTGCTACAGAATGTTTCAATTAAGACTTTGTCTATTTTACGCAACATAAAAAGCTGAGTAAACATGATTTAAAATAAGTAAAAGATGATTGCATGAATCCATGGTTTAAAATAGTTCTCTAACTTATTTTTGAGCATTATCTTAGTCAGGTTAGGCTGCCATAACAATACATGCATATGCCCTAGACTGGGTGGCTAAACAACAGGGATTTACTTTTCACTGTTCTGGAGGCGGGGGAGTCCAAGATCAAGGTGTCAGCCAATGGGCTTCCCCAGTGTGTGAAGAGTGTCTTCCTGGGTCAGAGACTGTATCTTCATATGGTGAGAACAAAGAGAGAAAAAGCCAGTATTTCTTCTTAGAAAGGCAGTGATTTTGGCTAGGCACTGTGGCTCATGCCTGTAATCCTACCACTTTGTGAGGCTGAGGTAGGAGGATCTCTCCATGCCAGGAATTTGAAAACAGCCTGGGCAACATAGTGAGACCCCCATTTCTACAGCCAGGCATAGTGGCATGTGCCTGGACCCAGCTACTCAGGAGGCTGAGCTGGGAGGATAGGGTTAGCTCAGGGGTCTGAGGTTGCAATGAGCTATGATAATGACACTCTACTCCAGCCTGGGCAACAAAATGAGGTCCTGCCTCTTTTTATTTATTATTTCAGAGACAGAGTCTCACTTTGTTGCACAATGCCTGGCCATTTTTTTGTTGCAGTTTGGCCAGGGTCAGGTTCGAATCCACCACCCCACAGGCATATGGGGCCAGTGCCCTACTCACAGAGCCACTCCCTCCTGCCTCTTTTTAGAGAAAGGCACTGATCTTATCATGAGGGCCCCATCCCATCCTCATGACCTCATTTATACCTGTCAACCTCTGAAAAACCATCTCCAAATATCATTCTGTAGGTTAGGGCTTCAACATATGAATTTGAGGAAGCATAAGTCAATTCCTAGGAAGTGGTAATCAATTTATTCGCCTTTGATTATTCTTAATATTTTATTGCATATAGATAACTCATGCAGTTAAACAATGTTTCATATGAGAAACATTTTGAATATATGTACTATTAATAGATCTAACACAGCATGTGTTGTGGCTGGTTTAGGCACTTGCAGCAAAAGACACACACACACACATACATTGGTCACATTTCCCTCTGGGATATAATCTGGTTTAGTTTTGGAACGTGACTCAGGTTAGATGATCTCCCCAGCCTTGTCTGTAGGATATAACCCTACAACTCAGTGTTAAAAGAGTCATGCTACAAACATTTATTAAAATCCTACTGTGTCTCAAAGCTATGCCAATTCTTTAAAAATTTTAAAAAGAAAAGATTCTTTATCTTGCTGGGACTCATCCCTTGGTTGTATTTCTACATGAATATCCATCAGTATCTGTATAGCTTATCTCTCTAACGATCTGGCCTTGCAGGTTTCAAAAGGTTTCGATCTCCTGTCCATCATGACTGAGACTTGTCAGTACCAACATCTACTCCTCATCCTTCATCTGACTTTAAAACATCTCACCGTCTCCTGTCTTTCTTCTTCATTTCCTACAGCTCTAGTCCCATTAGTTTTTGAATCATCTCCAAAATCTCTCAAGCCTGTGACATGCCACTTATCTTCTTTATTCAGCTGAAAGTCTGTGATGAATCATGTGAGAAGTTGTCTGGCTACATCTGAGGGACTCTTGTTGCTCTCACCTCCTGATGTGTGCTCCCTTTATAAAACTGCCCCTGGAGTATATTCTACTTCTTCACTCTACTGTGGTGGTGGCAGGCAGAATAGTGGCCCCCAAGGGGAGCACATCTCATTCCCCAGAGACTGCGAGTCTGTTAGTTATGAGGCAAGGCAGAATTAAAATCTCAGGTGGCAATAGGATTGCTAATCAGCAAATCTTAACACAATTAACATCCTTGTTATAGGATTTTCAAAAGTGAAAGTGGGAAGTCAAAGAGTGACCAGCCAGAGGAGAATTAAGCCCAGTGGTACTGACTTTGCAGATGAATGAAGGGGCCATGGGCCCAGGAAGACATCCAGAAGCTGGACAGGATGAGGAAATGGATTCTCACTTACATCCTCTGAAAAGATCACAGCCCTGCTGATATCTTAATTTTAGCCTGCTGAAACCCATTTTGGACTTCTGACCTCCAGAAGTCTAAGACAATAAATTTGTGTCATTCTAAGTTAGTACATTTGTTGTTAATTTTTTAAAGCAGCAATGGGAAACTATCACACTGGGCAACTAATCATGGGTGTTTTATTACAGAAGGTAATAAAACTATACTAATGAGGTTGACCTTCAACTTGTGTCCATTAACCTCAACTGGGACCTTAATATTTAATATTCTCACTTTCTCTCCCACCCACCTAGTAGATTATTTCATTTCCACTATTAATAGGTCTAAATTTTGACATCTATCCTCCCATCCTCAGTCTTATCTGAGGTCTTTCTTCCTATTTGAATAAGAAAGTGGAACTGATCAGACAGGAATTCCACAAACGTTCACCTCCATAGCTATCAACCTCACTAAAGTGTCTGTACCTTCTCTCTGATTTCCGTAGTTGAATTGTGTGCTCCTGTGAAGGCTAGTCTTCACTGTGCTTCTAAAACTTTAACATGAACACAGACGACTTAAGGATTGTCTTGTTAGAATGGATGTTCTGAGATTCTGCATTTCTGAAAGGTCCCAGGTGCTGCTGGTGCTGCTGGTCTATGGACCTCATGGTGCGTGGCAGGCGCACTCACTCCCTTAGGAATTTCACCCAGTTCTCTTGCATGAAATATCAGTGCCCAGGTCACTGCTCAGATCCTGATGGGGGACTCACGCTCTTCTCTGCTGCATCAGTTTGATAAGCACTCAAAGCAGCTGGTATTTATCCCTTTAAAATAATTGAACTTTAATATAACTTCCACATTTCCCTATCCTGTTTTTTCCCTCCAGCGATCGTATCATTCATTTCTCTTTGGAGGAAAACTTGTTGAAATTTCTACAAACATCCTCCAATATGACTTTTCCTTCTTCCATTTGCTGTAATTCCTCTTATCAGACACATCTGTGACCACAATCCTGTCACCAAGTCTCAGTTTTCTGACCTCTTGCATTTTTTTGGTCCCATCAAGATTTTTTATGGTGGTTATTTCTTTTTCTTAGAATGTTTTCTTGACTTACAGGACTCCATACATCCCTGTTTTTCTTTCCCAATTTTTTTTTTTTTTTTGAGACAGGGTATCACTTTATTGCCCATGGTAGAGTGCCATGGCGTCACAGCTCAGAGCAACCTCCAGCTCTTGGGCTTAGGTGATTCTCTTGCCTCAGCCTCCCGAGTAGCTGGGACTACAGGTGCCCGCCACAATGCCCGGCTATTTTTTTGTTGCAGTTGGGCTGGAGCTGGGTTTGAACCTGCGACCATTGGTACATGGGGCTGGCACCCTACTCACTGAGCCACAGGCACTGCCCTTCTTCTACAACTTTTTTCCCCCCTCTTTTTTGGTGACTACTGCCTTTTAATCACTTTCCCTGGTTCCTACTTCTCTCTGACACTCCTGGTCCTCAGGTGTGGACCTTCTCTGTCTTTGATAACACTCATTCCCTTAGGAATTTCACCCAGTTCTCTTGCATGAAATATCAGCTATTTGCTGAAGACTCTCGTATGTTTGTCTCCAGCCTCAACCTGTTTTTTGACTTCATCCAGACATGTACATCCAACTGTGTGTTTGATATCTCAAGTTGGATATCTGTTAGTTATCCGCAAACCAAATATTTCCTGAATTTAATACTCGATACAGTCTACCCTGCACCTGTCCCCCATTTCCGCAAGCAGGAATTCTATTTGGCTCAGTTCAGAAACCTTGGGGTTGCTTTTGACTTTAACTTTTCTCCCTTACCTTATTTCTAATCTGCCCAGTGGATTGCATCCAGTAAGTATTTTTATCCTTCCTTCTGTGACCTCCACTGCACTTCCAGATTCCTTTGCCAGTGGAGTCCCAGATAGAGTTTAAGTTTTGTTAATGTGCTACACTTGGATTGGATTTAGAAGGTGAAAAAAGGGGGCAAATGCTGTACCATTCCTCCTGGACAGGAGAGAGACACAAATTTCTCACCACTTTGTTGCAGGGCAACTTTGAACACCAGCTGAAGTTTCTTGCGTGTACTAATAGGAAGGCATTTGCAACTTTCTGTCTCTCTCAGGGCAAACTCTCAGGGACTCCTGAGAACTTTAGTATTCCAGACGCTTGATGATTGTGTAAGAACATAATTACCTGCAGCAAATATCTTTTTCTTTGAAATGCTTGGCTAAACGCTAACTGATACAGTCAGAAAATCACTGCTGGGTCTGCAGCCAATTAAATCCAGATTCTAATCACTTTTTGCTGTTTCCAGTACCGGCATCTTGATTCAAGACATTGAAAAGTTTCCTCTGGATTATTAGAATAGGCCCCCACAGTGTGGGTTCCGGAATAAAAATAGAATGTCTGCCCTACTCAGACCTGAAAGCCGTCCATATTCTGCAAGTTGGCAGCACGTGACTCCTGAAAACACATCGTGGGGCCTGTTCTAATAATCCCGAGGAAGCTTGGATCCTCCTTGTCAGGTCTCTAAGTCACAGAGTGCCTTTCCTCTCTTTACCACCTTTCACTGGCTTCCCATCTCACTCCAAGGACAAGCCCATTTTTCTTACTGACAAATAGAAGTCACTTGTGACCTTGTAACACACGACATTTCCCTCATCCACTCTGTCCCAGCTACTCCAATTTTGGAGTTTCTCATACATATCACATCTCTACCTCAAGGTTTGCTGATTTCCTCGCCTCATTCTACTCTGGATTCAAATTCCATGTTATCGGTGAAGATCTCCTTGAATTTTTTCTATCTAAAATTGAAATGTCCCCAGTCATCATCTCAACACAAACTCTTCCAGGCTGCGTCCAAGACATCGTTGACTCGAATTGCTTCTTATCTGTCTGATGCTCCACTGAGGCAATTTTTTTTTCTCATTTTTTGCTCATGTTTGTATCTCTAATTCTAAGAACAGCGTTTGGTATATCCTAGACTTTCAAGTTTTTTTGAATGAATAAATGAAAATCAGTGCTGACCAATTCATTTTAATAAACATTTACCAAGTACTCACATGACTTTGGGGCTCATGAAAACATGCAGTATGTCCTGACTCAGGAGCGGTGAGATATTTAAAGGAAGGGTCGGGAAGTGAGACTAGGCGAGAAGAGGGGAGTGCTGCATCTGAGTGCGCAAAGGCTGCTCCTTCCAGTTTCAAGCAGAAAGCGGAAACCTGGGTGTGGGTGCAGCTGTTTCGGAGGAAGGAGACAGGTGGAGGGTCTCTTACTGTCTTCTCCCTCTCTGCTTTATCTCTGGCTATGTTCAAGATGACTGTGCCCCTTTCAATTCAGGTTATTTTTGATATATTTTCAAGCCCTATAAAAGTAAATGGATATATTTGGGTTCCATATCTATTTTTAGCTCACAGACCATTCATTTATCCATCCATCCATCCATTCATTCACTTCAAAATATCATTTAACATCTACATGGAACTGAGGCATCACACCACAGCAGAATATAATTAGAGAATCGTAGAGTGAGAAAATAGGCATTGGAGTTTTCGGCTATGTTACCCATCTCCAAAGAAAATTTCCTACTTCACAGAAAAATATTATAGACTAAAAAAGGTCTTGCTTTCAAATTTTAGTTTCAGAAAGGCATAGACTCATTTATTCTGCTATTAATGGGTGTCAAAAATAGTGCTTATTTAATTCCCATTTTGAATCAAATAGTCTTGGAAAGATTTAGAATCTATTTACATATTACTTGAGTCGAGCCTGATGTGACGCCCTCGTGCCGCATCCTCGTGTGTCTGTGCTCACTTGTCAGGAGTCACGTCCTGCCGGTCTGCAGACTATGGATGGTTTTTGGGTCTGAGTAGGGCAGATATTCCATTTTTATTCTGGAATCCACCTAACAACACATATTTCATACTTAGCGTTAATACTGAGCTGAGTTGAATTCAAACTACTGACCTGGAAGTGAAAGGACTCATTTTTCTTTATACCAGACTCCTGAAATATCATTTCCTTGCTACATTAACAAAATGAGTTTTGCCAAATCTGTATTCTCTTCCTGTTCTCTCTCTCTCTTTCCCATACACACAGACGCACACACACACACACATTTATATGCATAGATCACACTGGAGTTACCTGTTTATAAAGGTGAGGAAAACCAAAAATGAAAATAAAAGGCCTTTAGGAAATATTTTTGAGGGATGCTAACCTGCTAGTGCTCAGGACATTGCTGCAGGCTCAGGTCTGCCCTGGATCGACTGGGACATGGGACTTCCTATTGGTGATATTTAGAAGTTCTTTGCAACAAGTCATGAAGGAAAAACCACAAAACCCAGAAACCCATGTCATAAAGGCCATGGCACCTTTTAACCTGTCAGGACTGATGCCAGCATGACAGATTTTCAGATAGGCTGGGCAGAGGCCCAGGGAGGATTGAAAATCAAAGCAATTTCATTGGTGTTTTTGTCAGCAATGAAGAACGGGTTAATAAAATAATATACAAAAGCAAGTTACGTAACCAAAGCACGTATACCACTGTAGTATTTTGAAAAAACAAAACAAAACAAGAAAGTTTTGAGTGCTTTCCCCACTATGTATTTCAGGGAACACGTATTTAAACTTATCCCATGAACTCCATTGTTTATGTGATGAGTCCTGGGGAAATACCCCTGGGGAGGTGGGGAGCCCATCAGGAATATACAGGGGTTCTCAGGTCTCCAAGACACACTTCGGAGGGAGAGTGGCCTGGCCTCTGTGCCCACTGGCGGCTCCGTCTCGGTCTGGTTTGGTGCGTGCCGTCTCTACCCACCTGCTACTCTGTCTCTATCATTCGGCACTGTGTCCAGTGCTGCGGGTTCATCTGTCACTTCCATCTTTATTCCTGCCTGTTGAGAACACTGCTTTTCAGAGTCACTTTTTAGAAGCACCATTTGATTGCTCATTTCCTTGTTAAAAATTTCAATTGAGTGGAAATTTTTACAGAATAAAATTAAAACCTCTAAACAAGGCATTCAACCTTTTCTACCATCTGGCTTTAAACTATTTTTCTACCATCATGTGGCCTTTTATTCTCCTATCACGTTAATTTTTAATAAACAAAGTGACTCGCGACATTCCTGCCTGTTGCTGTTCCTAGCACACAGGTCCCTCAGCCTGGGATGACTTTCACCACTGTGCTGAAATCTCACCCATCTGCCATGGCCCAGCCTAGCCACACAACCTCCTTGAAATCTTTCTTGCCCTTCCCCAAGGGAAACATTTTTTCATATTCCAGAGCCTCCAAAACTTTCTATTTGTATACATCTTATAGGACTTGCCGTCTGTGAATGGGAGGTAGGTAGGGATCAAACTATTAAAACTGGAAATGTTCTCAGAAGTCATAGAGTGGTGTTTCATGGGTTATATTAGCATTGAATTTTTTCTTGTCATTTACAATCGTATACCAACACTAAAACATGAAGTCAAATAAAGCATCCTGTTTCTCTGCAAGGGACCTGAAGAGGAGTCTTTGTTCAAACTCTTTGTCCACCTCTATCAACGGCAGCTCCCACAGTAAGACTTCAGATGCATCTGTGCAGTTATTGGGGGATTTTCCAACTCTGTAACTTGCTGCAACCCCCAGCAAAGTGCCTTCCCACGTTGAGTATCTACGGTCTGAAAGGGGCCTCCAGAGGGCCCTCCTGCCTGCGACTCAGCCGTCCCCTACTTTGCTGAAATACTTACCAGAGGCTCCTTTTTGTAGAAAATAAGATAATTGGGAAGTTTTGGAATGCAAAACCTCTTTCGTTGCTCTAATGCTGGTATGTTATTTGCATAAACTTTCCTACATCATATGCAAGAGTAGGTTTTAAATATTAATACAGTATATGCTACACAGATGTATATAAAAATGTATTTACACATGTACATTACTCAGCAAGGCAGATGAATTCCTATTTTCGTTCCTGTTTCTCGTAGCAGCAGCAATAATACAATTAGTTTGTGCTGAACATTGAAAAGTATTGAAATCCACTAGGACAAAAATAATTAAAACTCATGTTCTGGAACAGCAAGAATCTTAATAAAAGTAAAAATTTAAAAAAAGAATAGCTCTCTATTAAGATTTGACCTTAAAAACACGAACCGTATGAATACACACAATCCCAGGACAAATTGCAGGGCTCATTCTGTTCTTCCCTGTTCTGTGAATACACAGAACGGAGCTTTAGAATTCTTGCCTGACGCTACTGTGCACAGAGAATGCGCTAAAGTTTCAATATTTTTAAGTGGTTGTTTTTGTACTTACCTTGAGGGTATCTTATAAAAACACTGCGTTAGAACATTAAGTTTTCGGTTTATTGTCCTTCTTCCTGTTTTTGTCATTGCTGTGCCTGCCCCTTTACTTTTGTTATTTATTTAAAAATCAGATTTATTTCTGCTTCCATGCCAGCCTAGGTGTTAGCCCACAGCCTCCTTGATTTTATTGTTTTATTGTTTCTCTGTATGTACAATACTGACGATGTCCCGAATGTTAAAACTTAAGAAAAAATAGATTCTCAGGGAAATATCACTTCTTCTTCATCCCGCCCATAACACTTACACCAGCTTTCTGGGTAACCGATGTCATTCGTTCCTGGATCATCCTTCCTCTGTCTCTCATGGGAAACGTACACTTGTCTTTTCTTACCTCCTTTTCTTTGGTATCATATGGAGATACTAGTTTGCACGTTGGTCCTTCCCACTGAACAATGTATCCTAGAAACTGCTCTAACATCCTTTGTATGCATTTGACAGTCATTTTGTTAACTATGTATTTTTCTACAGAGTTTCATCCTTTCAGTTTTTAAGAGATGCTGACGTATCAGGCTGTGGAATCAACCTAAGTGTCTATAATGATACAGAACGTGTTTTCCATGTACTCTACGGACTATTACTCATCAGGGAACAGAAGGAAATCTTGTCATTTAAAGCAACAGGGAGGAGCCTGCAGAATAATGTGGGGAGGGAAATTAGCCAGGTATAGCAAGGTCCATACTGTGTGATCTCACAAGCAGAATCTAAAAACCTGATCTCACGGAAACAGAAGTAGAATGATGTTTCCCAGAGGCTGGAGCAGTGGGAGGGAGTTGGGAGATGTTGATCAAGGCTAGGAAGTTAGTGAGATGGGAGGAAGAAGTCGGAGAGATCCACTGAACAGCACCAGACTGTAGTCGATGATACTTTGTATTCTTGAGAAATGCTGAGATTGGATGTTATGTTCTCACCACAAAAGTGGTAGCTATGGGAGGCAATGTATATTTTAATGAGCTAGATTTAATGATTCCACAAAGCATATGCACTTCATCATGTTGTACATTATACAGACATACAATTCTGTCAATTTAAAGTAAATGTGAACTTTTTAAAAAGCTTTTTATATGTTAGGGATGAGCACGCTTTCTGTAATACATGCTACAAATACTTTCTTCTAACTTGTAATTTGTCTTTAGAGCTTGCTTATGATTTAATTTACCATGCATTTAAAAATAATTATGTAGTCAATTTTGTTAATTGTTTATTTTATTACATTTATATTTTGAATCATAATCTGAAATAAATTTTCTCAACAGGTTATTGGAGAATCATTGAAATTTTATATTGTAATTATATGACTTCTTTTATTTTTCTATTTCAGTATCTGATACACTGGGAGATTATTTTCAGGGCAGCCTGAATCACTTGAAATGTAAACTTTTTACACACTTATTTTCCTTATGGACTGTATTATTTCTCAACTTTTTCTTTTTTTTAAACAGTCTCACTTTGTCACCCTCAGTAGAGTGCTATTGCATCATAGCTCACAGCAACCTCAAACTCTTGGGCTTAAGCAAAACTCTTGCCTCAGCCTCCCAAACATCTGAGACTACAGATGCCACCACAACACCTGGCTATTTTTAGAAATGGGATCTCACTCTTGCTCAGGCTGGTCTCAAACTCCTGAGCTCAAGCAATCCACCTGCCTTGGCCTCCCAGAGAGCTAGGATTACAAGTGTGAGCCAGGCACCGACCTATTTCTCAACTTTCAATCCTATTTCACTGGTTCATATGTCTTACTCATGACTTAGTACTACACGTTTAATTCTAGAGTAAAATATCACAAAGTCTTCCCATCCTATTTTCAGGGGGCCTTTGTTTTTTTTAGAGACAGAGTCTCACTTTCTCACCCTCGGTAGAGTGCTGTGGTGTCACAGCTCAGAGCAACCTCCAGCTCTTGGGCTTAAGTGATTCTCTTGCCTCAGCCTCCAAGCCACTAGGACTGGAGGTGCCCGCCACAACACCTGGCTATTTTTTTGTTGCAGTTTGGCCGCGGCCAGGTTTGAACCTACCACCCTCGGTATATGTGGCTGCTGCCCACGGGCCTTTGTTCTTGATTCACTGTTCACTTGGTAATGATAAACTTTCCACTGACTTCCAGAGTTCTACCGGAGGTGGTCCTGCAGGCTCGGCTCTGTGGGAGGGGTGAGAGCTCAGAGCCTCCTACTCTGCCCTGTTCCTTACATCACCCTTTTTTTTCTTCCTCTCTTACATCCAAGAACACAAAGAACATCTCTCCTGTCCTTTTAATCTTTTTTTCTCCCCATTGTTTGAACTTTGCAGGACAGTTACTTTGAATTTCCTTCTAGTCCCTTACTTACACACAAATGCCCACATTTTCCAGTGGCTTATTTTAATTCAGATGTAGGACCCTGTCTCTCCTCCTTATACACGTCTGCCAGACCCTCCCTCATTCTTGGCAAGGGCCATGGGGAAAGATGGAGAGACAGCACCATGGAAATTGGAGGCATATTTTCTGCTCAGGATTAATTAGTGCTGTACAGTATTCTCTGTGCACAGTTATTTTGAGGGTAAGAGATTTGTTTGGTTTTGTTTGTTACTATTTTTATTCCCCACGGAGTTTTGGGGCATTCAGATATAAGTGGCTGCCATTACCTCCCCAGAAGTTCTCCAAATGATTTTTAAAATGCATGTGTAAATGACTCAGTATTAGGATAATGTAATAAATTCAGAAACTGGCTACTGTTTCATAGTTTTATGTCTTATTTTTTCAGAAGAAATGCATTTACTAGACACACAAACTGCACGGTGTGGTGCTCAATACAATATTCTGCCTCCACATTAGAAAATGCAGGTTGTTCTAAAGAGGCACGAAAATAGTGAGGCCGGAAGAATGTTATTTTTGGTTGATGTATCTATGCTATTCTCAGAAGAACAAATAAATGTGGAAGAAGGAAAGAAACAGTGAGGTTTTCCTTTAAGCGGGCTCTACAGACAAATAGATTTGGTTGTCCTCTGGAGCGCTATTAGACATTCTTATTTAAGCAATAGGTACTTAGGGTCAGCAAAAAATTTTAAAGTTTTCTCATAGCTCTGCACTGAGATAATTCCACTATCTCTGAAGTAGAAGATCGCACCAGGAAATTGCTTAAAGGTGCTATTATATTCTCATTTGTATCCTACTTAATCAACAAATAGTTTAATGCTCTTCAATATGTATATAAAATTTATTATGTGTTGCAGGAACGTGAGGGTATCTCAGATGTGTTATATACCTTCTGTGAGTTTATAATCTAATTAAAGAAACCGAAATGAAAAGTTCTCTGTTCAAGCATTAAAACCTGCTACAGAGCAAGTGGAATTAAATGTCAAAATCAGTTATGAAGCTCCTAAGTGATTCTGTTCAGAAGAATAAGATATTAATGAGGTATTTGGGTAAATATGCAGGAAATGGAGTGTGATACTAATTGAAGGATATTGAGGGGTTTAATTGCACGGAGAAATGAGAAATGGTATTATTGTCTTAAATTGATTAGTAGCCTTTTAGTGCAAATAAACTTGTATAAAATAAACAAATTAAATTTAAATTAATCCAATAAGAAATAAATGATGTATTTTTATTATAATCATAGATAAATACAGATGTTTCATAATTTCCAGGAAACCCAGCGATTTTCTGAATCTGAGAGCTGGAGGCCGAGGTCCCACCTCCAGACATGTGAGATCGTCTGGGTCACACTCTCTTTGGCTCTTGCATTTCTCTGCAGTCTCAGCCAATCGGCTTTATTGTTTTCTCTCCCTGCAGATTTGCACGTCTTCATTTTTGGGGTCACGTTGCCTGTGTTACAGAGAAGTTCAGGCTGTCCTCATACCAGCTGTTCCAGACCACACCAATCAGGCCAGCAAATGTGTTGCAAACATCTTTCTATCACACAATGGTCAGGACTTAATCATTGACTTGAAGACTAAGCTCAATCTTAATATCATAACCTTATGGGGCATAGTATCTATTAAATGTACTTTTACCCCCAATGAAACAGCCTCAAAGCAAATTCAAGAAGGAGCATCTTTTATTTCATGTCTCTGTCCTTTTTCCTAGAGCTTTCTGAATGATTTGCCCTTCACATAAAAAGCATCAGAATTTCAAGGTGTGTAATGGAACAAGAGTGTGTGAGGTTTGAACTGCACTAAGCCACATTGTTAAATGCTTTTGGATGAAACTATTTTTACCTCCAATACTAAGAGGTAATACTATTTTTTAAAGACAAAACAAACTGCTCAGCCTGTATTTGGATATAAGACTACATACAATACCAGATAAAGTCTGAATTCTTATTTCCCATTAATTAGCCTTTCATCTTGGAAATTTGGCCTTGGCCAGAAATGTTCTGAGACAAAATCATGAAAAGGGAATAGTTATTTTAAGGTCCATGATAGCATTTTGATTCATTTTATTCCATCCTAAAACTCCTTCCCGTTACATCCCAGGACTTCAGAAGAATCCCTTTTCCATTGGTTCAATTCCCCTTGGCCTGCCTGACTAAGCATATAACATTTTTGTTTCTTTTTTCTTTTTAACAGAAATGACTTTCCCTTATTCCTCGAGTGAGTGTTAGGATTATGGAGTGATAGACTATTGGCCTATGTATCATGATAACTCACTGACAAACACCCACACTCTTATCTCCTAACGAAACAAAAGGGTTTGTTGAATGTCGGACATTGGTCTTTGCTTCCTTTATTCTAATGCTTACTGAGCAGGAATGCTCTAAATGCTTCAGGGGTATCGGGAAGGCAAGAAAAATGTATTCGCAAGTCCCTAACATGTTGTCTGCAACATGGCAAGTAGCACATAGTTCCATTACAAGTTTTAGGGAACTAGTAATATACAGAAAGTTCATGGAAAAGAGTGGCTTGACCCCTGAGAACTTTTCGATGGTTTAGGCATACAGAGAAGATACTTCTGTCTACCAGCTTCGTAATTCTGTTCTATACCCTACCTCCTCTTACCTGTCTTCTGTCAGGAACTAAATCCATCAATCAGTAATTCCAGCTCTTAATTTTAAGTATCCCATTTTTTGGTAAAGTTTCCATTTCGTAGGAATTTCTCTGGCAAACCATCAGCGTTCCTTCCTCACATCTTTGTGATTTCATAGCAGAGTTGAATCTCAGGACTCACTTTCAGTGTACAGATGAGAGAGCGTTCTTTAGCCTCCCACAGCTCCCATTATTTTCAGTTGCAAGTTCAGAATACGGGCTGAAGGGCTGTCAAATTGGAGTTTCTCTGCCTCTGTCCCCTGAGGAAGCTGCTCTCCTTTAGGCAGCCCAGGGTTTCGGTGTTCAGCCGCACCTCTGTCCACAGAGGTGTTCCCCTGAGGAAGCTGCTCCTTTAGGAAGCCCAGGATTTCGGTGTTCAGCCGCACCTC
>NW_003852422.1:5344585-5388570 GCF_000181295.1 Otolemur garnettii
ACCTCTGTCCACAGAGGTGTTCCCCTGAGGAAGCTGCTCCTTTAGGAAGCCCAGGATTTCGGTGTTCAGCCGCACCTCTGTCCACAGAGGTGTTCTCCAGATGCAATTGTTTTTATGCGACGACAGCTTCCACAGAGCTCTCACTGTGCAACATCTTCTGTTTTCACCTACACGTGCAACAGATACGGCCCTCTCTGATAATTCTCTGCATGGGAAGAGAATTGCAGTTACCCTTTCAGAGAAATAGGACGTGGTGCCCTCCTGATGTTATCTCAGACTCCCTTCCCAGCACCTTACAATCCCATAGGGTCCATTTCTTCTCTACGGTTTCCTCCTGGGGTAACAGACGCAGGACTTGGGTGCTTACAAGGGCCAAGATGACAAAGGGGAGAAGCTACCAATGGAAAAGGATACTTCACAAACCCCAGTGGGCCGTGGAACACAGTATCCCTGAAGGCTGACGGTCACCGCTTCGTCTCTTACGCCACGTGGATTCATTTAGCACTAAGGACGTGATGAGCCGAAAGGCCAGAAACCAAAGCCAAGCTCCACGGCTAACTGGGTGACCTCGGGACGTTTTTCCTGCTCCACGTTCCATTTTTCTCATCTGTAATGTTCACACAGGCTAATTGCTGTGATCCATAAAGATGGAAGGTAAGTTATATAACACACTTACACTCTGGGCGAATGTTAACAGTGGATCCTTAGAAATGTTATATATCCTTACAAAACTTTAAATTATGCCTCCAATTACTTAACAAGCTACTTCAGACTGTTTTCATCCCTCCTCTGTTGCATATGCTCACACAGGGCTCCAATAACAATCCAGTGACCTTTTTAAGGATGCACATATGTGTCACACAAAATTTGTAAAACATTTTTGGGATAGATAATGGAGTTGATAAACATCGGTCATTTCACTAAATCTGATATTAATCCCATGTTATTCCTACTTTTCCTAGAACCAGTTGTGGGTTAAACCTCAACAAATCAACTTCTTACACATCTTATATTAAAGGAACAAAGTAGCTACATCATTTTGATGAGCAAATGATGACTGCCCGACCTTTTTTGGGGAATCCTTTGTGAACCATTTCCTGCCATTTCTAGGCAGAGTTGATCCTTATATCTGCACCTTACTGATGTGTGCATATAACATTAATATATGACTCTTGGGTGGTGCCTGTGGTTCAAAGGAGTACGGCGCCAGCCCCATATGCCAAAGGTGGCGGGTTCAAACCCAGCCCTGGCCAAAAACTGAAAAAAAAAAAAAAAGAATATACGACTCTTTTATTAGATAATAGATTAAGAAAAAAGCATCATGGTATTGTGCCTATTATCACAATACCAAATATGGGCATATATAGTGATGGTACTGAATAGTGTTTGCAAATGGATAAATGAATAAATGCGTGAAAATACAAATACTTAGAACAACAGAGCCTTATACATCCTATCAGTGAATATTTTGGGGGATTTTTTAATGAATTTATAGGAAAATTCAAAAGGCTATTTTCTATTCTACTCCAGGTGCTTTTGAGAGGAAAACATGAGATGAGAGTGAAAAGAGGAACACGAAACTCGAAATTTCAGTATTGCTGGCGCATCTTTAGCAGAGCGGCATTGTGCCCCTTGGGTTAAAGTATGAGAATTGCATAATACCTTGTCAACAGAAAATAAAATCTGTAGATCTTTAGAATGTTTGAGATATAAGACTTCCTCAAAGATATGTAAGAGTAGTGGGAAAGACCTTTAAAGATAGTGTCCCCCAAGGAAACAACAATAAATCCTGGAAAGGAAAGCTTTCTTGGGGAGATAAGACAGGTGGAAAGAAGGCTTTATCCCAAGGAAGGAGTTTTATAAGGTCTGGAAACAAAGAAGGAAATAAAGCTGAGAAGCTAAAGAAAAGCACAGTGAAAGTGAAAATGCTTTCATGACTCACATCAGAAAAGGCAGATGAGTGACCCAGGCTAGATGATGACGGCTTAAGGTGCTAGGAGTGTGTCTGATAAGCGCAGGAAGCTATGGAGGATTTCAAGCAAATCATGAAAATGTCACTTAGTAGATTTGTGTCCTAATTCTTCTTCAATACCTGGTCTCTGAAAATACAGACGACGGCTCAAGTTCCCTGCTCTGGAGTTGACAGTATTGCTTGTCATGGCCCAGTGCACACAATGGCTATAAAGGTTAATACAGAATTTTACAGATGATTTTGGACCAGAGAATCAGTTTCAATAATTTTAAATAATCCTGTTTGAAGTAAATATGCCTTCCCAGGTTGATAGCACAGGGTGCTCACGTCATAGATTTGAAGCCACACAGTGGGTGATTAACAGGGTGGATTAAGCCACTGTCAGTCAGTGATGACGCTAGAGGAGGAACAGGTCAGTCACCCGGGAGTCCCTGGCATTAAGTTTCTGGGTTTAGAGCCTGTGGCCTGGTAAATCCCAGCTGCCTATTTACCAGCTGTCTGGACAATTTGAACTAAACATTTTACGTTGCATTTTTCTTAACACTGAAGTGGAGATGATAATAGTACTTACCGTATATAGTAATTTTGAGCACTAAATCATATAAAGTGCTCAGAACTGTGACAGATGCATGATGAGTATTGTTATTACACTACAAATACCAACACTAATATAGAGCTGGAGTTGGCCTGGGAAGTGCAGTTGGTAAGTACAAGGAATATTCCCATTGCTGTGAAAGGAGAGAGAGAAAAGACAGGGCAGCCAATGAAGATGTAGGATGAGACATTTCAATAGGACTTGTACTATTATGAGTCTCCTATGACAAAGATGGGCACAGACTGGATGCCTTCCTCGCCGAAACTCTGTGAAGTGATCTAATGCCTTACTGCTCCCCAGTCTACCTGTCAACATCCCACCCATCTTTTCTGATCCACTTTGCATGTCCTTGAAGATAAGCATAATGTTTCCTCTCTGTTCCCAAATCTGCTTTCCAGCAACACCTGCACATTTGTCTGGGGGGCGATTATGGCTTTGTACTGTGGAGACTGGTTTCTTCCTTTTCCCTTACTCTGTCCTGCTGGTCTCAACCAATGGAGGGTGTTCTGCAATGTCATTTTGGGTTGTGATGACTGGGGTGGAGGAAGAGACTGACTCCAGTGGGTAGAGGCCATGGATATTGCTAATCATCCTGCAGTGGACAGGACGGCCCTCTGGAGAAAGAATTTCCCAGTCTACTGTGTCAACAGTGCTACTCTGAGAAACCCAGGGCTAGACGAGAGCCATTTTTGAGGGCAGAGGAAGTGTCTTGTTCACCTGTCCAGCACACAGATAGTTTTTCAATAAAGATTTAGTGAATTTTTGAATATTTATTTAATCATATAAATAATGTCTTTGAGGAAAAAATGATCTTATATGACCTATTTCAAACTATAAAAATGTCTTATAGGAGACAGATCTAAATATGCTAATACACAGGAGTGGTAATCAAAATGTTCAATCACATGAAGAGGACGGTGTCGGCCACCCAAGGGCAAGGAACAGGCTTGAACAGCCAGTGCTGTTCTAGGGTAGCTGGAGACCACTCAGCAGCTGAGTCCTCCCTCTATGCCGCCCTGCACACACCCATGTAAGTTTTTTCCCAAATGCATTCTAAAAGGCACTGTCTTTTCAGAAGCTTCTGTTAAAGAAGGGGTATTTTAAGTTATAGATAGTATAATGTAAATAAAGGAGGTCTTCCCCTTACGAGGAAGAGAAGCAATATTATTAAGTTTGGGGCTCAGAAAAATCTGAGCCTGAACCACCATTATTCTCTTACTAGAATTTTTTCTTTTTGACCACTGATTTTTTAACATACTAGCCCCAAAGGGAATGACAATGCTTTGTTTAAGGAATAACTTTACCCCTGACATTCCATTTTTCTTTTACTACACTGCCACACGTGATACTGTTTATTCATTTGATAAATTGGCTTAATAAGACTATTTACACATCTAGAAGTTAAACGAATGAAAATTTCATTCCTTATGAAAGGTAAAAATCCTCTCTAAATTAGCTCAGCATGCGCCATGGCAGTGTGCTTTATGATAATAATTAAGTTACATATTCAACATGGATCACTGGGTCTTTTTAAAATGATACATTTAAGGAATTGAAAATTGGTTTTGAATGATTTTTCCCCTTAGAGAATTATTATATTTTCCATTAATCACAAATTTAGGAACCGTTGCATAGTCCTTAGGGCTAGAATATTGTGCGTCATTTCTTGATTCAGCCTGACTCAGATGTCTCTCCAATGAACCAGGCATTTAAATGCAAAGTTTTCAGTGGGAATTTCTTAATTAGATTTTAATAAAAGACAAATATTAGTATGTGCTGTGTCCTCCTCTTTATTCAGTTAAAGTTAAGAATTGCCAATATGAAACAACATCATTGCATATTTGATTTCTGAGCTCTCAAATATAGTTCATTAAATTGATAATGCTGGACATAATATGATTACTACTTCCAACTCATGTAGTTTGCATTCCTTTAGATTACAGTTCTTTAGACATTTGTGAAACCTCACTCAATATAAGCATTATTTATTGAACAGTGAAGAATAAAATACTAATGGTTAACAAAAATAGAATTTCTATGTATTAGATTTCCATTCTTAGATGTGGGTGGGCCCAAAGAGTTTAACTTTAACACGAAGGAACGTGTTCATATTTCTTTTAGTTATTGAAAACATTGTTGAGATTTCCCAAAGAAGTGTACCAGATATTTAATGTATTATTCAAATTTCCACATGTAAATGCTAAATTTTGCTACTTTCAACAATGTAGTTCAAACACTTTTTTCCTACGACCCTTCTAAGCTTCCTCTCTCTCCTGACCCCAAAGATTAGAACAAACTCTACATTATGCTCAGAGTGTCTCACACTCAAACTTTCTCCTCTCTGTAGTCTACTAACTCCAAATCCAGTGTTCTTTACAATAAATGTGATTTGTTGAATAATAAAAACACATATGTGATAAGACAGTAAAATCAAGATCAGAAAATGAATGCCAGATTCCACAGAAGAAGTGAAGAAAGGGAATCTTCCAAGACAGTCTCCAGCGTCCTTTCTGATTCATCTACCCAAGTTTCAACTTGGTCAGCTTATCAGGGTTGCTGGGAGGGCTTCATGAGTTTCCGTCTGTGTGGATTTTACATTTCTTGATTTTCGTGTATCTCAAAACTTTCATAATGACCCACAAAGGTGAAATGTCTCCCCACTGGATTGCTTGATTTAGCTTCTCAGCAGCTGTGACAAGTGCAGGTATAGGACCTTTCTGTGGATCTTCTTGTCTGTCACTGAACAGTTTATTTCTAAGAAAGAGACCTACCTTCCCTTTGTTGCTGCATTCTGAAAGAGTTTATAGTAAGTTAATCAAGACACAAGTTGTATTTTGATAAAAAAAATTGCATGGATGTTTATAATCCCTTAATAAAATTTGAGGACATATCATTGAATTTTAATTCAAAGAGGACAGTAATCTCAACTGCGAAATGAATAAATGAAATGGAAAGCTAGAAGAATATCTCCTTCCACATGTTCAGAGAGAAACACTGCATTTTACCCCATAGAGTCATTATTTGTCAAAAACACAAATTTAAATTAAAATGACATTCTTTTCAGGTGGTTAGTCTCTCTGTAAAAGTGTTTAGTATGTACTACATTTTTTTTTGCATTTCATGATAAGTGTAACAAACAAAAATCATACTACAATTGATAGGTCATCAATAATAGGTAATGTTTTAACATAAATGAACTAATATACAAAATAATAGGAGATTCATTTGTTGTAATGTATTTATTAATTCTTAATAGGAGAAGAAATATTATCTTCAGAAATATTAAAAATCAAACACTGGTGAGCTAGCCTGTGGTTTGTCCTGTATGGTCCTTTATCATTAAGATTAGCAGAAAGACAAATAAAATCTTGGTGCAGGTTAAAGATTTTTGTCAAGCCAATTCTTTTATCCTATGAGGAAAATATAACTGGGAACTAATTTATAGCAGTGATGTGATTTGAATGTTTTAAAATATGATTACACTTCCGCAGTAACCTCTCAATCAACCTCTCATTTTCTATTTCATTTTATGACCAGCGGATCTAATCATATTATTTTTCAGATTAAAAAGCTTCATTAAAGTCTCAACATGCAGTGACGTCTTCTCTGCATAGAAAGTTACCTAGAAGTCAAGGTCCTTGGCCGTTTAGATGCCTTTGATAGAAAGACATTTGTTTATCACAAATCCAATAAAAATAAAGCAACCTCATTAATTATGAAATTAGACATTCAACTATATGCATTTTAAGTTCATTGAGAGGGTCATAATTTAGTATATGGTAAACATTAATATAATTGCTTGTGTTACTTGGCTTTCTGACAGTCACATCTAGGGAAAGTTTGCCAGGTGGTTACTTTGTTTTCAACTTTCTTCTCCAGAGTAGGTCACTGGAAGACCCTCCCCCAGTGTGGGTGGGTGCAGTGCACTGACTAGGGACTCAACTAGAACAGAGAGGTAAAGCGAAGGTGATTTCACTGTTTTTCGGAGCTGGGTGCCCTTCTTATCAGCCCTTGGACAGCAGAACCCTGGGTTCTTTGGCCTTCTGGATCTGGGGCTTGTACCAGTGGCCCTCAGTCCTCAGGCTGGCCATCTGAGACGTACACCACCATGTTTCCTCATTCTGAGGCTTTTGGTCTTGAGCTGAGCTATGCTCCCTGCATCCCTGAGTGTCTAATTTACAGACGGTCTGTCACCAACTTCTCAGCTTCCGTAATTCTGTTAGTAAATCCTCCCTTATCTTGCTGTTTATGTGTCTATCTATTTTATTGGTTTTCATCTCTCTGGAAAACCCTAACTAATAAATAAGTCATGAAAATAAACATCACAGGAGAAACTTAGGCATATATTACTATGTGAAAGAAGTCAATTTGGAACATCCACATGTGCTGTCATTCCAATCATAGGAATTCGAGAAAAGGCAAAGCTATGGAGATCTCTATGAGGAGAACTATGAAACTCTGAGAAAAGAAATAGCTGAAGATGTTAACAAATGGAAAAACATACCATGTTTGTGGCTGGAAAGAATCAACATTGTTAAAATGTCCATACTACCCAAAGCAATCTACAGATTTAATGCAACCTCTATTAAAGCACCACTGTCATACTTTTAAAAACTTGGAAAAATAGTACTTCATTTTATATGGAATCAGAAAAAACCTCAAATAGTAAATACCTTACTTGGAAATAAGAACAAATCAGGAAGTATCATATAACCAGACTTCAGGCTATACTATAAATCTATAGTGATCAAAACAGCATGGTATTGGCACAAAAACAGAGTGGTAGATTTATGGAACAGAATAGAGAACCAAGAGATGAACCCAGCTATTTATCATCATTTGATCTTCAACAAGCCTATCAAAAATATTCAGTGGGGGAAAGACTCCCTATTTAATAAATAGTGCTGAATGAACTGGCTGGAGACCTGTAGAAGACTGAAATTGGACCCCAACGTTTCACTATTAACAAAAATTGATTCTCATTGGATAAAAGATTTAAACTTAAGACATGAAACTATAAAAATACTAGAAGAGAGTGCAGGGAAAACACTTGAAGAAATTGGCCTGGGAGAATATGTTATGAGGAGGACTCCCAGGGCAATTGAAACAACACCAAAAATACATTACTGGGATCTGATCAAATTAAAAAGCTTTTGCACAGCCAAGAGCACAGTAAGTAAAGCAAACAGACAACCTTCAGAATAGGAAAGATTTTTGCACTTACGCTTCTGACAAAGGTCTGATAACCAGAATCTACAGTGAACTCAAACTGATCAATAAGATAAGAATAAAAAAACCCATTTCTATGTGGGCAAGAAACTTGTACAGAAACTTCTCTAATGAAGACAGGCACATGGCCTACAAACACATGAAAAAATGCTCATCATCCTTAATAATCCGAGAAATGCAAATCAAAACCACTTTGAGATATCATCTAACTCCAACAAAATTAGCCCATATCACAAAATCCCCAAACTACAGATGTTGGCGTGGATACGGAGAGAAGGGAACACTTCTACACTGCTGGTGGGAATGCAAGCTAATATGGCCTTTTTGGAAAGAAGTCTAGAGAACATTCAAGGAACTAAAAAGTAGACCTACTGTTTGATCCTTCAATTCCTCTACCCAGATGACCAAAAATTATTTTACAACAAAGACATTTGCAGCAGAATGTTTATCGCAGCCCAATTCATAATAGCCAAGACATGGAAACAGCCCAAATGCCCATTGACCCATGAATGGATTAACAAATCATGGTTACGCCATGGAATACTATGCAGTCTTTAAAAAGATGGTGACTTCACATCTTTTATGTTTACCTAGATGGAGCTGGAACATATTCTTCTTAGTAAAGTATCCCAAGAATGGAAAAAGCATACAATGTACTCGATACTATTATGAAATCAATATATAACCACCTACACAATCATAAGAATGGCAAAACATAATTATAGTCCATAAAGTAGAAGGGAAGAGGAGAGAGAGGGGTGGGGAGAGGGAATATGGGAGAAGGAAAGGTATTCAGAGGGACCTCACCTAATGTACATGATGCAATGGTACATTCAAAACTATTAAGAAATGAGTAAAATTGTGATGGATGTGTTACTTGGTTCAATGTAAACATTTCACATTGTATATCGAAGCAGTACCCTGAACCCCATAAATGCATCAATGTACAAAGTTATGATTTAATAAAAAATAATTAATTATTAAAAAAAACCCCAAAACTATGGAGCCAGCCAGGGGTTGGGGAGACAGAGGAGAGCAGGCAGGACACTGAGTGTCTTTGTGGCAGTGAAACAACTCTGTACTGCTGTGATGTGGAATCACATCAGTCCAAACCCAGAGAATACACAGTCCCAGGAGAGAAGCGTGGTGTGAACTGTGACTTGGGGTGATAATGAGGTGTCTGCGTGGGTCTGCTGACTGCAAAGGCAGCAATGTAGTAGGGGGGGTTTGATGGCGGGGGAGGTCATGCATGTGTGGGGCTGGGAAATATGGAAACTCTACTTTCTGCTCAATTTTGCTGTGAATCTAAAACTTCTTTAAAAAATAAAGTTTGTGTGGGAGGTGCCTGTAGCTCAAAGGAGTAGGACACCAGCCCCATATACCTGAGGTGGTGGGTTCAAATCCGGCCCTGGCCAAAAACCGCAAAAAAAGAAAAAAATAAATAAAGTTTGTGAATTATAAAAAGTTGCAGAAAACTTGAAGATATTTATACCAATTCAAGAGAGATAACATGAGCACAAACAAGAATAATAGCTTGGAAAGCATTAAATATATATGTGTGTGTATTCGATGAGTTAATTTAAAAATAAAATACACACCTCATTGTTTGTTTTTAACTGGAGTTTGTTAAGGGACCAATATATGGTTTTGAAAATTGGCAAAATTGACACTCATCCTGCCAAATGTCTGACTTCTCTTATAGGTTAATTTCTTAATTTGGGGGGAAAAAAAACACCAGAAGGAATAACGGATGTGGAACATGCCATATTGCACTACCTAATGCAATAATGGAGAAAATACACTTCAGTGGCACTCCTCAGTGGCCGCATGGACGCCAATGGTTGCTAAAACCGTTTGGTGAGAAGTCGATGGGGAATGTTACAAGGGAGTGTTCAGAACAAACATTGCTGAAGGGTAATAGCTCCACCAACAGAGGCCGTGCAGGCATTAAATGCCTCACAGAATGGAAATGGAAATTTCATGGAATAGGAAGTGTGAAGCATGACTTCTAAAATCTTATCACCTGAAAACATAATTGAATCATTAGCCAATTATTATAATAATCTTCCAGGTCTAACTGCAATTTTACGGTACATGGAAGGCACCGGAAAAAAAGTTAACATACGGCATGAAGAGACGACCAACCAAATGCAGAGAGGGGAGCATCACTCAGGGCTGGTTTTAATGGTTGAAGAGGAAAAAGAAATGTAGAATAAAATAGAGTTAGAAGACAACAAAATTAATGCCTGGGCCTTTTTAAATCCTGAATTAAACAAATATACTATGATGAAAATACTTTGAATCAATTGGAAACATTCAAATATGAACCACATAGTGAATAAAATTCAAATAATGCTACGTGATTAAGGCCAAAATTGTTAGCTAGGTTAATGTTATATTATTATGTAAAACTTTCGCGTTTTCTTTTAGAATGGCATACTGAAGGTTTAGTGGAGAAATGGTGTATCTGAAATATACTTTAAAACCAACCCTTTCATAAGAAGTAATTAAAATACACCAATAATAAACAAATACAGCGCAATCTAGGAGGGGTAATTAGCAAACAAGCTTGAAAACGTGTTCCTAATTGTTGAAGCTGGTTGCTCAGAATGTGGAAGTTTATGATAATATTCTCTCTACTTCCTTTGTTTCAAAATTTCATAATAATAATTAGGGAAACAGCACCCAGTTATGTGTTTTCTTTTCCCCACAATAATTTCCTCTTTCTTACAGGCCTACTGCTTTTAGGGTTTAAACAATCTGCCAACTCCCCCACATAACAAGACCGCAGCACTTACTGTTCCTGTTTGCAAAGTAAGCGTTGAAGGAATACTGGGTGTCCGCACTTGGATTCCTCACTTCCTTCCCCCCATCCTCTGACCCGCCGCAGTCAGGATTCTGCCCCCACTGCCTCCCTCCAGAGGTGTTTGCTGGTTTTAGCGCTGACCTCCGTGCTGGACGGTGCTCACTTCAACCTGCAATTCTTCATGTGTGAGCAGCAACGTTTGACCCTGCAGAATTCTGTTTCCTCCTTGTCGTATTTTATTCGTCTGGTTTCCTCGGATCCCACTGGTCACTTGGTTGTCTTTGCTGATTTCTCTTCCTGAGGCTGAGGACTTTGAGCAGCCCAGGGATGGCTTTAAACACCATGTGCTGACGACTCCCGAGTTCATGAACACCGGGAAAGGTCCTCTGTGTACCTGACATTCCTGATTTGATTCTTATAGAAGGACATCTCCAAAACTGAGTTTCTGGTTTTTCCCCACACGTCTGCTTCACTGGCAACCTCTCCCGTTAAGTTGATGGAAACCTATCCTATCAGTTACTGTGTCTTAGAGTTGTCTTTGATTCTTCTCTTTTCTTTCAGTATACATGCCATTCATCCAGGAGACCCCGGTATCCTTCAAAATTTACCTAAACTTGATGTCTTCTCCCCACTCTCCCCACTTCTCCTGTTACCATCATAACAAGAGCTAAAGAATTTTGAGAAACAGCTTCTAACAGATGCCCAAGTTCTGCCCTGACTCCAGCGTACACTTAGCACAGAACCCAGAGGAATCTCTCGCTCTCCCTCTCCCTTTTTTTATTAATAAAAAGTGGTTTACTGTTTTTACTTTGTCTTGTTTTCTTATTTCATAATAAACATGTGTTTGTTTGTGTGCTTAGTTTTTTGCACAAATTGAGTCAATGTTACTAGCGTGTCCCGCACTCAGGATGGAACTAATCTATAACACTTAAAAGTTCACATATGAAAGACAGGCTCAAGGAGAGAGTTATTGTTAACGTGAGCCAACTTACATCAAACCTTCATTCAAAAATCCTTAAAGCCAGTTCACTGAGGGTCAAAGGCCAGGTCTAAATAGGTCTCTCAGGCCCTATAAGGTACGGGTCCTTCTTCTATCTATGATCTTCCCTCCCACTAAGTCTGAATTGTGTGAAAGTGCCTGGTCCTACCTCAGGAATTTTACAGTGACCAGTACGGCAACAAACATTATTGACTCAAAATGTACATGACATTATCTGATTTCATGCTGAACTATCTAGTTACTTTTTTGTTTTTAATGTTCAGATGCAGTAATTATAAAGTTCAAAGAGATGGACTACATTTTCAAAGAGAATATGAAACTGAGTTAAAATTTTAACCCACGGCTCTCTGACCCCAGGGTACCCATTACCACGAAGCTAACTGCTCCCAGCGCTGCAAGAGAAGCTGTGGATTCCACACAGTTCTTAGACGTTTGTAAATACATGGAAGGATCCTCCATACTTCCATTTTTATTAGTAATACGGAGTAAATTTTATTCACTATTACTGGTAGAAATTATTTCTCACTATAATCCTCCTGTCCTAATCACATTTTTCCAGGTTTAAAAACTAATAAGGAAAATGTCTTGGTATGAATTATAATTTTTTGTATCGTAGAGTGTGGCTTAGCCTTTCTAAAAAGGTTACAAACAAGTTGCTTAAAGAAATTTGATGCTATCATTTTCTTTATGTTCCACTCTTTTTTTGTTTTTTTTCCCAGTTGTTCTGGAAATTAATTCATTCTTCTTCTCACAAGTCTTTAACCAAAGGCTTAATGTTTCCGGGGAATCCCCTGGCGTACCACAGGATTACAAATTTAATTCTAGAATAGCGTTAGGAGGCCTGCTTAGCTATTAGCATAATGGTTGACTTTCTTCACTGGAAGTAAATGCAGTCATAATATATTCATGACATGGCCAGTGGCCATGTACTTAACATTGTGCTATAACATTTTACAGTCTCAAAAATTTGTGAGCCTAACCCGAAACAAATCTTTACTTCTGGATGTCTTTTGCACATCTCTGTTTGTGTGATAATCCGTGAGCTGCCAGCAATATCATGTCAACATGTTTTTGAAGAGTGTACAGCATAGACAAAATTTCCTAATAACTCAAGATTGACACTACCTTATCAAAACTTAACGTGAGGTTCTATCCCTGTTTGAATTAGCTTGAAAGAGTGTTTATAATCATGCATTTCATTGGCAAATGTACTTAAAATAAGGCATTTAAATGGCTCTGTGCATGTCTTACATAGATACAGCACACTAAGATAAGGATAAATTTTCTGTCCCAGAGGACAGAAATGTTAATGAAAACTTTCAGACTTTCTGTGGGGAGCCCATATCCTCTAGTGAAAAACTCAAATAGTGTCACTGTGCAGGACGCAAACCCCCAATATTCTTGTTTTTGCCTTTGAATGGTTTGCTTTCCATCGTAACAAATGCAAACACTCTGAGGCAGGTTCTTGGTCTCTATGTGTTATTGCAACTTTAAGAGAGAGAACAACGTATATGGGTAATGACACATACAACCACTTATAATTTGGTGCATGTCCAGGCATGGTGGCTCATGCCTATGATCTAACCACTCTGTGACACCAGGGGAAAGAATCGCTTGAGGCCAGGAGTTCAAGACCAGCCTGTGCAAAGAATAATCTCTGTTTTACCAAAAAAAAAAAAAAAAAAGGGAAAAAACCAAACAAACAGTGGGGTATAGTGGGAGATACTGGCCCCCTTATAGTTCCAGCTATTCAGTAGGCTGAGGCAGAAGAACTGCTTGAACCCAGGAGTTTGAGGGTTGTAAAGAGCTGTGATGATGCCATTGTATTCTAGCCAGAGCAGCAGTGCGAGACTATTTCAAATAAAAAATGTGGTGTTTGAACTGAAAGTAAGTACCTAGCGTACCAAAAAAGTATGCACATTTTAAGAAAGGAAAAGAAAAAAACCATAATAAAATTATAAGATTCACATTTGACTTCTGCTATTACAAGAGATATAAGACACAATATTCAAGATAACAAACATGATTGGTATATGTTGAGTATTTTAATACTATTATTTCCTTCTTAAAATGCTTATTTATTTATTTATTGGCACCCTCTGTATAACTTGTAAACTCAATTCTGGGTTGATGAGCAAAAAGAGTTCCTTAACTTTGATAGGCTCAATCTGACTTTCTTGAGCTCGCTCATGTACTTAAAATTTATAACTAATTCTGACAGCCCTGTGAATAGGAGTAATATTGCCCTGGAACCCTGCTTGGCATGGTCCTTGAAGGGCAGTTTGCTGGAGTGTGTACACAGATGGTTCTCGCCCCCCTCCCTCGCCACCGCCCTCCTGCACTTCAGGTTGACACTAAGTTCCATGCCCTCTCTTTGGCTCTTTTTGATATTTTCCTTCTATGTTACTCTTCTTAGTTTTTTTTTTAGACACTGAATGTCATTTTTAAAATTTTTCCCTCTAATCCATTGTGAGTCCAATGAAAGCTCTGATTAGCTTCTCAGGTTCTGAGTTGCTGCTTTCCCTTAGAATTCGCAGACTCCGGTCCCTAAGACACATTAGATACGTTAAGGGGAAAGTCTCTCTTTCTCTCCTCATATTTTCTGGGCTGCTTCATAAGGGTTCTCAAGTAGAGCAGTCATATTTCTTACATGATAGACAATATTAGAGATTTTACTTTTCTGTTTCTGGTTAGGTTGGCCAAAGGTTTATCAATTTTATTAACCTTTTCAAAAAACTAACTTCTTGTTTCATTGATCTTCTGAATGATTCTTTTGTTTTCAATTTCATTTATTTCTGCCCTAATTTTGGTTATTTCTTTCTTCTGCTGGGCTTAGAGTTGGAATGTTTTTCTTTTTCCCATTGCTTTAGATGATCCATTAAGTCGTTGGCCTCCCCTCTTTCTGTTTTCTTGATGACGGCCTCCAGTGCTATAAATTTCCCTCTTAGGACTGCCTTTGCAGTGTTTTGATAATTCGTGTCTTCATCATGATTTTATTCCAAAAATTTGGTGATTTCCTTCTTAATCTCACCTTTGACCCAGCTATCATTCAGCCTAAGATTATTTAGTTTCCATGACTTTGTTTGAGTATGAAGATTTGTGTTGCTGTCGAGTTCAACTTTTATTCCATGGTGGTCCAAGAAGATAGAAGAAATAATGTTTATATTTTAAATTTGCTGATGTTAGACTTGTGTCCTAGGAAATGATCTATTTTGGAGGATGACCTGTGGGCTGATGAGAAGAATGTATATTCAGTTTAATTAGGGTGAAATGTTCTGTAGAGGTCTGTAAAGTCCATTTGTTCTAGGGTCAGGTTTAAGTTTAATATTTCTTTGTTTAGTTTCTACTTGGAGGATCTATCCAAGAATGTCAAAGGGGTGTTAACATCTCCAACAATTATAGTGCAGGAAGATATCAAGTTGTTCATATCCATTAGATTTTGATTTACAAATTGAGGAGCATTCTGATAGTGTGCATAAATGTTAATCATCAAAATCTCTTTATGTTGGATGTTTCCCTTGACAAATTTGTAGTGACCATCCTTATCTTTCTTTATCTTTGTTGGTTTAAAGCCAATCATATCAGCAAATAAAATTGCAACCCCTGCTATTTTCTGATTTCCATTTGCCTATATTACAGATGTCCATCCCTTCACCCTGAGTCTGTTTTTTTTTCATTTAAGGTAAGATGAGATTCTTGTAGGCAGAAGATTTCTGGTCTGAGTTTATATAACCAGTCAGCCAACCTGTGCCTCTTTAAAGGACAATGTGATCCATTCACATTAATTGAGAGAATTGATAAGCATAGTAGGGTTTTGGGTGCCATGTTTTTTGAATGCCCAGTGGACTTTTTTAATCCTTTTAACACTGTGGAAGTTGGGTTTTGTTCTAAAATTGCTGCGTGAGTTTATTTTGGTGGTAAATCATTGTGCTGGTCATTGTGGAGGATGGGTCTGAGAATATCCTGGAGAGCTGGTTTAGTTATGGCAAATTTCTGCAACATACGTATATCATTAAAGTATTTGATTTCTCTCAAGAGTAGGGTGCCAGCCCCATATACCGGAGGTGGCAAGTTCAAACCAGGCCCAAGCCAAAAAACTACCAAAAAAAAAAAAAAGTATTTGATTTCTTCATCACAAATGAAACTCAATTTAGCTGGATTCAGGATCTGGGGCTGAAAGTTGTTTTGTTTTAGGAGACTGAAGATTGATGACCATCCTCTTCTGGCTTGAAATGTTTCAGCTGAGAGATCTGCAGTCATTCTGATATTTCTCCCTTTATAGGTGATGCTTTTCTTATGTCTGGCCACTTGCAGAATTTTCTTCTTCATCTTAACTTTGTCAAAGTTAATCACAATGTATCTAGGAGATGCTTTATTTGGAGTGAGTCTTGCTGGGGTTTTGAAACTATCAACTATCTGAATTTCTATATCTCTTGCCATGCTTTGGAAATTCTCCTTCACAATCTCTTGGAGTAAAGAATCTGTACCTTTAGGACCATCCTTTTCCCCTTCAGGAATTTCTATAACAAATGTTTGATCTTTTGGAGTGGTCCCACAACTCTCTTAGGGAATGATTGGTTTTTGTTTCCATTTTTCTGCTTCTTTGAGTAATGGGAATGTTCAAAAGTTTTGTCTTCAGTTTCAGAGATACTTTCTTCTGCCTGGTCAACTCTATTACTAAGGGATTCTGCTGTATTTCAGAGCTCCTTGAATAACTTTTTCATTTCCTTGAGCTCTGCTATCTCTTTTCTCATTATGTCTATATCTTTGGTGACTTTGTCTTTGAATTCATTGATTTCTGGAGACAACTTTAGAACTACTCTTTGGATTTCAATTTCTAACTTTTCTTTCATTCTACTCATCTTATTTGCCATCTGTATTCTGAATTCAATTTCTAACATTTCAGCCATTTCTCCATACATGGCATCTTCAGTTGTACCTCCTTTGTCATTCCTTGGAGGGGGTGTGTGTGATCTACTCTGGTTATTCATGTTGCCAGAGTTCCAGAGTTCTTCTGTTAGTTCTGCCCCGTGTTTATTTTCCATTGTTTGGTTGTTAGAACTGGTTGTGTGAGATTGAATTGGGGTTCCCAGGTAGTAGAGTTAATTAGCCCCTTACCAAAGCACTAGTCTTTGTAATCGTGGCTTATCCTCTACAACCTTAAAAAGGTCCTTTTCAGAGTTTTGGCTGGAAACTGTGAAGACCTACTTGGTTGGCTCTGTTTTGATATCATCCAACCTCTACCCTGTCCTAAGAAGCCACAGTATTAGGTTTAAACCATGGCTGTGGAGAGATACAGATAGCTGTGGCACTTCACCCCCACCCTTCAGTTATTTTCAGCTGTAGAACTTGAAAGGTCAACCTCAGAGTGTCCCTGGTGTATAGCCCCAGATGTGAATTTCAATCAAATTATCTTGGGCAGTTCATATCCTGCTCAACAGAGAGGGATTCAAGGGTTTCCACAAGCTCCAGGGGTTCACACCCACCAGACTCAGTCCACACTGGTGACTGTTTCTCTGTTCCTGGCCCAGTTGGAGCTGGGGACTATGCCCCTGCCCACAGGTCTCAGTCCACACCCAGCAAGCCTCTGCTCACCAGCCCAGATGGAATCAGAGGACTATACCCCTACTGCTGGTCTCAGTCCACACCCAGAGGATTGCTGGCTCTGTTGGAGTCAAGGGACCACATCCTTTTTCTCAGGTCTCAGTCCACATCCAGCAATCCTCTCCTGTCCAGCCCAGTTGGGAGCTGGGGACCATCCCTGCTGCCAAACTCAGTCCACACTGGGCAACCTCTCTCCCACTTGTGGACCCTGACAGAGCTAGGGATTCTGCACCACCTCCCCATCAGACACAGCCTGAACCAAGGGTCAACACTACCACTGGCCAAGCAAAGTCATAACCAGGGACTGCTCCTGCTCCCCCCGAGTGTCCCTTTCTTCCTATGCCCTCTTTCTTCCCCACTAGTCATAGATTTAGTCCTGATGTTTGGCAGTCTACACTATGCCCAGATCTCTCAGGAAAAGACCAAACACTGTGCTCTGCAGGGGGCAGAACTTCAGACTCCTATGAGAGGGGAGAAGGGTGGACTGGGAGTTTGAAGTTGTAGGGGAAAATATTTGTTCAATTTTCTTCCCAGTGGGGTGGTGTCAGGGTTCACAAGTTGGACCTCCCTGGAGAAAGATATCCAGTGTTTAGTTTTTCTGTCCAGTGAGGTAAAATGAGAGGTCTTTTGTTCCTGCTTGCTTGCAGAGAGCCTGCATGGGGCTTCCCAGTTGTGGGAGGGGTCACCTGTCTTAGCTGATAGGCTTTGTACCTGTAATTTGTTTTCTTGAATGCTCTTCCTTGGAGTCACAGCTTGCTGAACTTCTTTCTTGGATCAGCTCCCCACCTTTGGCTTCATAGAGTCTGATTCTGTCTAGTTTTTCTCCCTCTGGTCAGGAGCCTCCACTGAGGGTTGCTATAAGTTAGCCATCTTCCCAGAATTCTCTGCCTAAGTATACCTTTATTAGTGAAATATTATAATATTATCATAGTTTCTCTTGATTAAAAATATAAAACTTCAATTTGAATCCTTCTGTTCTATAAATATCTGTAAGAGGAAAAACTTTACTCTAAGAATTGAAACATGTATATTACCTAGAGGGATATTTTTCTGTTTTGAAAAATTAATCATATATTATTAATAATGAAATTTTGGGCCCCATAAACTTTACAAATTGAAGACAAAAATTATTTCTAATTTTTTCTTAGTAATATATTTCAAAACTACATCACTCTAATGTTGATGCTAAGCAGAATTCTTAAAAAAGAAGACATCAGATATTTGCATTTTTCCAACATTATTACTTTGATCAATGAATCATTTTCAACTGATGTCTCTTGTTAACGATGGAACTTCTATGGAGGAACTCCAAATTAGAGACTTTCTTGAAAGAGGGAAGGGAATATCTTAAATTCTTAAAAAGATTAATCCAATTATTAACTTAAAAAAGAACAAGTTCATTCAACCCAACTATAAAGCATATTCTAGCATTATAAAAGTTAGAGTTTATATGTATATATAAATACACATATTCTTTTTAATAATAAACTTCAATAAATGAGTAAAACAATCATAAAGCTAATTTAATGGAGAAAACCAAATGAAGAATGTAACATCATGAACCCTTAACAGATGTCCTAATTAGATATCATTAAAGAGACCATTAGGTTAACTAAAATTTAGTCTTTCATTTACTACCAGAAATATGTCTATTAATTTATAATGAAGCAGTTATAGGCTGAAATACCCACCTGTGCTACAGAAAGAAAGTAGGCACAAATTGTCTAGAATCAGTCTGTCTTGCTCATTACAGTTCTAGGTCACTAAGAGGAGACTGGATACCTAATACTGTTTGCTGAAAATTTCTAAATGGAGAACAAAACAAATGGGTTTTCAGAAACTAAGGAGAATGGGGATTTCTAAATGGTTCACAAGGACTTTAGGAATGTTTTCATATTTGGTTTGTGATACAAAGTCAAATATTATTTTAAATTATAAATGCCTTTTTTGTTTTAATGATAATTTTCTGTTGAAACATATTTTATATGAATAATAACAATTTAGTTTTTTAGGTCAGCATTTCTCAAACTAGGGAACCAGTCATGAACCTTCTAAACCCTCTACGATATTTGAAGTAAATGTTTACCTCTTTAACAAAGATATTTATAAGACTCAAGTGTGACATACAAGGCAACGTTTAAAGCATTTGTTTCTTGGTGTTTGAGTATAGAGAACAAATTCACTGAAACATAATTATCAGCACCAGTAAAGAGAAATACATGATGAACAGCTGGATAATATTAGTGTGTATATTAATAATTACCAATATTTAACTATTAATTTCTTATAATTAAATATAAAAATCACAAAATATGGTAACAAAACTTATAACCCTGTAGATGTTTATAAGAATTTTCTTTTGAGGGTGGCACTAGTAGCTCAGTGGGTAGGGCACCGGTCACATACACCAACGTTGGTGGGTTCAAACATGGCCCAGGCCAGGTAAACAACAATGACAACTGCAACAAAAAAATAGCTGGGCATTGCGGGGTGCCTGTAATCCCAGCTACTTGGGAGGCTGAGGCAAGAAAATCTCTTAAGTCCAAGAATTTGAGGTTGCTATGAGCTGTGACATCACCGCACTCTACTGAGGGTGACACAGTGAGACTCTGTCTCAAAAAAAAAAAGAAAAGAAAGAAAAAAGAATTTTCTTTTGAGTTCAATACACCTGCCTTTTTCTTTTTGTCAAGTTCAGTTGACTTTTGCTAAATTCTCTAAGGGATCATTCCTCGTTCCACCATCAGAACAGGTGGAGTCTCAGCACCCTTCCCTTCTGTTCTATAGCATGGTGTCTAACCTAGGAACCAATGACAGTTAACAGGACAGGAAGGGGGTTCTGTGAAAAGAGGAGTTAAATTGAGTGTGTAGATATTAGGATATAATTCCATTGCTATAACCCCAGGGTCAGTAACTATGAGGAGATGAAACAAAGAAAGGTCTTTTAAAGAATACTGACACCAGTATTCATAAATATAACCTGTAATTCTGCTAATACACACTTCCTACTCAAAATGAACTTTTTGGAGAATGGATTCTTAGGTCGCTTAACAATTACACCCATAGTTGACTTATGAACCACTGAGCATTGAAGTTGGTTTTGCACCATTTGTGATTAGCTTATCTGTTCTTCTAACTCGCAGAAAGTTCTGTCTTGGGGAGATTTGCTCATAATATACATAATAAATTATTGTATGGAACAGAACTCCATTTCAGCATCTACTGAGGTAATATTTTCTCTATTATAATTTGGCAGTATGGTAAGTTGATTTTTGCTAATATTATATAATCTTGCATTCCTGACACGAAGCTAATTAGTTAGTATATATTATCATTTTATTGGATATTGATGCATTCATCTTACTAAATTATGTTTAAGTTACTTACATCTATATTCATGAACATATGAAGCCTAAATTCAACTTTTCATATTTTTTAAAAAGTTCTATTATCAAGAATACAAGCATCATAAAAATTACTGAGAAACATTTCCTTTTTTCTATCCCCTTGAAATAATGTGGATTTGGAAGTATAGTGGACACTTGAGTAATACAGGGTTGGAATGCTCCCCTCCTGTGTAGCTGAAAATCCATGTGTAAATTTTACTCCCTGAAAACTGAACTATTCATAGCCTACTGTTGACCAGAAGCCTTACCAGTAACATAAAGAGCCAATTAACACATGGTTTGTACATTATACAGGTGTTTACTATATGATGTATTCTTTAAATAGAAGAGAAGGTGTATTTACTATTTATCAAGTGGGAGTGGATCATCGTGAGTCTTTTCATCCTTTGTCCTGAGTAGGCTGAGGGGGAGGTGGCAGGGAGGGGTTAGTCTTGCTCTCCCAGGCGTGGCCCAGGCAGAGGAAGAGCTGTGTACTAGTGAACTTGAATAGTCCAAACCCGGTTGTTCAAGGGTTACCTGTTGTTGGTCTTTGAAACTATAAAATGATTTTCCTGTTTTTGGCTGCCTGTGGCTTTACATGTATGAGGTTTGGGAAAGTGGGGATTTAATTACTGATGTATTTTAATTAGTGACCATGGGAACATTCAGACTTTATAGTCCTTCCCCCCCACCTCAAACTTTTTATATTGAATTCAGAGCTTAAGGAAAGGTTGAACAAGCAGTAAAATGTACAAGTGCCCTTCACTTAGATTCTTCAATTATAACCATTTTTTAATATTTCCACATTGTGGATGTGTTTTGTGAACTATTTGAAAATAAGTTCTAGATGTAATGACATTTCACTCCTAAAACTTTTTCCATAACCATAATAATGTTACCAACACTAAATGTTTAAGCTTGATTTAATGCTGCTATTACAGAGTTCATACATTTCCAAAATTGCATGGTCGTATCTTTAAAGTTTCTCTTTTTCAATTAAACATCACATATGATATTTTGTTTTCTAGTTTCTTCCTGGAACACAGACCTACATTTTAAGAAATCTCCTATGACACTGATATTTTTGAGGAGTCTAGGCAAGTGTAGACTGCTACACAATTTGTGTCTTTTCTGATTGTTTCTTCATGAAAGTACACAGGTCAAACACATTACTCTGTCAAAATTATCTTAATATGTGACATTGGAAACTTCTCATTATGTAACATCTGGAGTCTTTAAATGTAAGTTTGTGCCATTAAAATAATGTCATATTAATTACCTTTCTAATATGGCGTCCATTAGGCACCTACATTGCAAATTTACTTCATAATTATGAGACTGATTCTTTGTAATTAAAAGGTAATACTTTAAAATCTGTCCCCTAACATATTTTCAGCTGATGGTTTTAACATTTATTAGTAATTCCACTCTTCATCAATTATTTCATTAGTAGTTATTAAAAACAGTGCCACACACTACCATTATTGTTTTGGTTTTATACAAACTGCATTATTATATTAGCTGAAATTCTTCTATATGGCACATGTTTTCCTATCTCTCCCCTTTGCTCAACTTTGTATGAGTCAGAGATTCCTATATTTATTAAAAAGGAGTTAAGTCATTTCATTAGCGTTGCTTCGAATGTCCAAATTTGCTCAAATTTGGCCAGTGTGAGACTCTTCAAGCTGGTTCCTGTTTTCTTTTGAAATCACACCATCTGTACACTTGTACTTTCATTCTTTCTGCCAGAAAAAGAGGTTGAGGCTCACAAACTTTCGCTGTCTCCTACGTGGATTCAGTCATCCTTTCAAAAAGCCAGGTGACCTTTTAATGAGGAATAGTATTTTTAAAAAATCAAGCTCTGGACCTGTGCCCAGGCCTCTCAGTACACCAAGATAGGAAATGCATTTACTTCAAGATATCCTGAGTTCCTATTGCTGTCTAAAATCAAACCTACCACCACAGTTCTCTTCCGTCCTTTTTAAGGTTCCGTGTGGCCATCTTCTTTCTTCCATACTGAGAACACTAATCTCACCAGCATGGATATGTTTTCTCATTTATTCTGTCCTATATTAGTTTTAGAGATTCAGGAAATAAACTTCAGAATTACTACACAAATTCCATTTTATAAAACATCTGGGTTAATTTTTTTGCAGTTCTTTATTTTACATTATACAAAACATATGCAAAGTACTTGCAAATATCAAAATTTATTTGACTTCATTTATTTTTTTCAGTGTAGGGCTATTTATCAAGTTTCTGATCTATGTTGATCCTCTGGTATGCTTTTAGTCAATTTTTTAGTTCCTTTTAAAATATATCTTGTACTTTATTTTTATTTTTTTTGCAATTTTTGACCAGGGCTGGGTGTGAACCCACCACCTCCAGCATATGGGGCCGGTGCCCTACTCCTTTGAGCCACAGGCACCACCCTTGTACTTTATTTTCTGATTATATAAAACATTTACACAATCCTGTCTCAAACAAATAAATGTGTGTATTGACATAATCATATAATCATTTATATGCAAATCTGTAAATCTATAATAAACACACAAATTTTAGAGTTCCTCTTATCTCTACCACTTGTAGTCAATTCTAATATACTCTCTCTAAGACCCCTCTAAAATTGCTTTTTGCAAAAGAAACATCTATCAACCCATACTATACCTAATACATAATGTATGCACAATATAATATACATAATATAATATTCATATATTTAATTGTGTTTTATTGACTTTTTTTAAACAACAGAGACACATCCTAGGTATGTTGGTATCTTGGTTTTTTTCCCTCAGTGTTATATCATAAAACTTTCATGCATCTCTTTAGGGAGGGTCCCCCTCATTCTATTGGCTGTTGGTTACTACAGCCTACAAACTACATTCTAGAATCATACAGCCTACAAACTACATTCTAGAATCATATAGCCTACAAAGTACATTCTAGTTTCTGGTATCTTGTATATTTTCCCTCAGTGTTATATCATAAAACTCACATGCATCTCTTTAGGGAGGATCCCCTCATTCTATTGGCTGTTGGTTACTCCACAGTGTACGTATATCTAAGTTTATTGGCCAGTCTCCCATTGTGTTTTTGGTTTTTTCCCAGTATTTTTTATTGTAAATATAACCACAATAAGAAAAATCTTGTGGGGTTGTTTTTGGAAAGACATCAGCAAGGTAGTGGAATAGGACCCTCCAGTGCTTGGACTCCACAGAAACACCAAGGAAACACATGTTCACACCCAGTAATGCCTTCACAAGGGCTAAGGAAATGGGGCGAGAGATTACAACACCTATATTTATCAAAGAAATAAGAAAAGATGTATACAAGAGGATAGGAAGGAAGTTCAGCATTATCTCTGAGATGCCCCCAATCCTACCAGCACAGCATGCAGAGACGCCCTCTGGACTGGGAAAGGTGAGGGAAGTGATCAATGGACTTTGCCTTGGACTCCAGTAGTGGGCCCACCAAAGTTAAGTCCAGTACTGGGCAAGTCCCCTAGACTCCAGGAAAATGCCTGCAGACCATGGCTCCAGGCCCACCCAGTGTCAAGTGGACTCTCACAGCTTTAGGCTCCAGGCAGAGTCTTGGGGCTGTGCTGTCACAGCGCCACACTACCACCAGATTGGTACCATGACTGCAGGTTCCAAATTGGTACCAACCCTGGCTGACCACAGCAGCCCTGAGCTTTGGTACCACCCCAGTGCCAGGTTGGGTCCCACAAACTCAAAGGCCAGACTCACTCCATACTAGAGTAGCCATAGAAACCTGGGCTCCAAATTGCCTTGATCCCAGGCTGGCCTCAAGATGCTTGACTACAGGGCTGCCCCAGCAACAGGCTTCAGACCCACCCAGTATCAGGCCAGCTTATTCCAGGTTGCAGAGGAGCCCACAGCCAGATTGGCCCACCCAGACCCAGGTTCCAGGCTCACACCAGTACAGACAGTCTCCTCCCTTGACTCAGGGACTGGGCCAGCACAAATAATCACAGATTCCAGGATTCTAGGCCTGCCAAGTACCAGGCTGTTCTAGGTGGCCCACCATCCAGGATATCTCCTCTGGCACTAAGATCCACAAAGCTAGACTTTAGGCTTGCTCTAGCAAAATTGTGGCCAAGGCTTATTCCAGTAGAACCCAGTGCTGGACCAGCCCAGGCCCAGGATCAGAACTGCTCCTTTGGATCTAAGTTCCATGCCAGCTCCTATTGATTCAGGATACAAACCTGCCCTCACAGGCCAAGCCTCCAGGCAGCACTGGCTTCAGCCTCCAGGCCTGCCCCCATAGAATCAGTCTCCCTGTCTTGACCAGAACTAGGCTACCTCCAGGCTCTAGACTGTGGAAGACCCATTGTATAATTCTTCTTCAGAAGACCAAGGGTGTAGGCTCACACCCATTTATCTAGGAAGCAGGCCAGCTCCTCTTGCAACAAGCAGAAAGCCTGCCTGTAGAGGATGCCAGACTGCTTGCCCATAGTCTCTGGATGGTCAGATTGATGAAAGGTCTTCCCAAACAAACCCAGTTTATAAAGACTGGAATAAGTCCCTATTTCTTCAAATATTCAGACATCAGTTCAGGACAACAAAAAACACGAAAAATTAAGGAGACATAACACCACCAAAGGAACACAGTCTCCTAGTAGCTAATCCAAAAGAAATGGAGGTAGATGAGCTGCCTGGCAAATAATTAAAAACAATTGCTTGAAAGGAGCTCAGCTAAATCTTAAAAAATATGTAGAAAAACAATTCAGTGAGCTAAGCAAAACAATAGACAAAAAAAAAAAAAAAATAACAAATTTAACAGAGAGATTGAAATTATAAAAAAAACCCCAGAATTCTACAAGTTAAAGACACAGCCAATAAAATTTTAAAAATGCAAAGGAGAGCATCAACAGTAAAATTAATCAAGCAGAATGAACCTGCCTTTAAATTAAAGACAGGTTATTTTGAAATATAAAATAAGAGGAAAAAAATAATGATAACAAATAAATATTTTATAATTTTTGGGACAGAAACATCAAAATAACAAATCTTCAAACTAAGAAACTGATAAAGGAGAAAAGAAAGACAAAAGAGTGGAAAGCTTATTTAGAAAATAATGGAAAAGACCTTTCTAATCTGGGGAAAGACATACATATCCAGGTATGTTAAGGTCAAAGGTCTTCAAACAAATTTAATTTCAACAAGATTATACCAAGACACCTTACAATCAAATTGTCAAAAATTAAAGATCAAAAGATGGTCCTTAAAGCAGAAAGAGGAAAGAAAGGAGTTTCCAATAAGGCTAGCAGCAGAATTCTTAGCAGAAGCCTCACAGACTAGGAGAGAACGAAATAATACATTTAAAAGGATTAAGAAAAAATGCCAACCAAGAATACTATCCCTGCCAAACCTGTCCTTCAGAAATGAAGAAGAAATTGAGACTTTGCCAAACAAACAAAAGCCAAGGAATTTCCCCATCATCATTATTTCTCTAACAAGAAATGCTAAATAGAGTTCTTAAAGCTGAAAGAAAAGGATCCCAACAGTAACACAGAATTATATGAAAACATTTATGTTTATGAATTTTAATTTACTGGTCTAGTTTGTTCCAAGACATTTATCAGTAGTTTTGTGGGAAAGGAATGTGAATATTCTATAATCCTGGAGGTGAAGGCCTGGAGGGATCAGGCTAGGGAATGCTGCCTACAGAAAGGGAGTTACAGTGACCAGTGTTCAACCCCTTTTAAAAATCAACACCCAGGGACATTTCATCTCTTAATGTTTCAAAGATTTCTGGTTTTAATTACTATCAGTTACACATTCATCTTCCTATAGCAACTCTATAGAAGTAGCCTCTTATAATTCTGGGGTCTTTTAAATCTTAATTTCCTAAAGGCTAAGGAGATTCTGTCAAGAATAAAATTTAGCCAAATAAGGATTAAATGTTTCTTTGCATATTGTTTATTCTGGTTCTTTTAATGCATTAGCATCTCTATCTGGGAATTCAAATTGTCCTAGCAGGATAGATCTGACAATGCATCAGAAGACTTTTTATTTCTAATGATGGATCATAATTTCTCCATTTTGCTCCTCATCCCAATCTTTGCTCCAGAATCTTTATGACGTAGTTTCTATGGGTTTTTATAATCACTTGCTGGAATCTATTGCTGCTAGTCTGTGCAGGATGGCACTTCTCTAGAACCAGGATTCAGGTGTCTACCAGGCTGCTCACTTTCTGAGCCTAGTCCACTTAGGATTCCCAATCCCTATGTGTTCCACAGTTTGTGGTGCCCCCATCATTTGTTCTCCCATTGGAGGACATGTGCAAAGATTAAATAACATATTTGCTGTCACACCATTCATGTAGCTTTGAGGGAAATCTCTGTCTCAGTTCCGTCCTGAGGAAATATTGAACTTACAAGAGATTAGCATCTCTTCCTCCTGTTCTATTCTGTCTCTATCTTCTAATGACTAACTAATTACAGAGTTTGAAAATTCTCCCTTAGCTGTCTTACAGCTCCCTCATCTCCAATGTTGCATATTCAGCACACACTCACCAACAACTAGGACTAAATAAGTGTCCTCCTATTCAAATCCAGATCAATTCTGGATGGACTCAACATAACAGGTAAGGTAAGTCCATTTCATGGGAGGCAGATGCTGTCATGGGGCCCCAGCTGGCCAGGCAGGTCGTGGGAACGAAAGAGACAGATTATGAACAGGGAGCAACCTGGGACATGCATTCTGCTCATGGAACTTGGCTAATCTGTTTTTCTTATCCCTTTCAGGGTATTTTTATTTTTGATCTCATTGTGTTTTTCTTCCAGGTGTTTTAATCTCACTAAGCATGCATGGGACTGGGATTTGGAATATTTATCTCCATTTCCTGATTGCAGGCCAATTACCTCACTGACTGCCAGAGAACCAACTGACAAATAAATAAACATTGGCAGAGACAAAAGTGGATTGGCCACGGTTACCTCCACCACCCTAGAGGGGACTGCTATGGTGTTATCTAACTCACAAGTTTATAATTATATTCTTTCTATTTTGATCTCCTCGCTTGGCAAACGGGATATGATAATTAACATTTATCTGTCCCTTGCCAAAAAGTACAATGGCATGTTTGGATACATGATATCAATTGCATAGTCATTTACAACTTATTTCTGTATGCCACAGCATATAGCACATCGCTTCTAGGAACTCAGATGCCAAGAATGGAGAGAGCAGAATGATGTTCTACGCACAGCCATTTGGAAGTGAAGGATTATATCCCTGTGAGGTGTATTTTTGGAAATGGAAATACAGTTGGTTTATTACTCTTGGCTTATTTCAAATTTAATGCTTTTTAAAAATTTATTTCAGATGAATATGAGGGTACACAATGGGCACAATGTAGGGGTATACAGAAAATTTCGATGTTTTTTAATTAACACTACATCCTTGAGGGTGGGCATAAAGGGTCACGCATATGATTTCAGCCCTTGGGAGGCTGAGGAAGGAGGATCACTTGAACCCAAGAGTTTGAGAACAGCCTGAGCAATATAGCAAGATCTTGTTTTTACAAAAATTAAGTAAATTAGGCTTGCTTGGTGGTGCATGACTGTAGTTCCTGCTACTTGGGAGGCCAGGAGGCAGGAAGATGACTTCAGCCCAGGAGTTTAAGGTTGCAGTGAGCTATGATGTTGCCACTGTACTGTGTCCTGAGTGACAGGGCAAGACCTTGTCTGAGGTAGATGGATACATGGATGGATGGATGGATAGATAGATAGAACTTTGAAAGAGAAAAATAAAATGGCCATACCTTAGTACTAAATATTATCTATTTACCATTCTAGTGAAAAAATTCCCCCTTTGATCTATTATTTTTCTTGCTATACCATCTCTATTGCTTCAAACAGATTCACATGGACATGGGACGTCCTCGTGATTTATTAACAATAATCTCAAATTTAGTAATCTTATAAGCCAGGAATAACACATCGTACAGGAGCTCTAAGTTGAAAAACAAACGCTGCTAGCTCTTAAGGGATACCACAGAAGGGCACATTCTAAGATCAGTGATGTCTAAGAGCAGGGGCGAGTCGCAAAGCAGACCCATGTTTGCTCGGCCATTTCATTTGCAGGAGATGGTGCTATGCCCTTCAAAGAGGACATGGTAGCCTGTTCAAAAAGCCACCCCAAATCCCAGGGGTATAGAACAACAGACTCTTAGAAATTCCTGCGACACGTCAGTGGCTCTTCTTGGCTCTTCCAGGTCCCTTTCCCGAGTCCGAGCAGACAAAGATAACTTGGCTGTGACATGTCTTTTCTCTTATTAGAGAGGAGGTGGGGAAGGCTGGGTGGAAACCGCTGCACTGCACTCTTCTTGCTGAATATCCTGCAGGAAAGTCCATCACGATCCTGGAGTTAAAGTCAGTCATTTGGCCAAAGCTCAGGGAGATGTTGTGTGCATGTGTACTATTCCCACTGGGCCAGGGCTGGGGTGTGGACCTATGTCTATAGCTAATGCAAATCACTGTCCAGTAATTTCTAGCAGATTTAATTAAAAAAAACTCACTCTCTGGCTTCCATCTATTGAAAGTTAGCTCTCAACAGAAGGGTTTGTACAAACAAAAACAGAAATAAAAAAGAAAAAAGAAGAAAAAAAAACAAGAAAAATATCACAGATCTTTTCAACCATTTGGAGCTTTTGATTAATATTTGATGCTGAGGTTTGAGGATGTCTGTTTTGGCAAGTGTTTGGCGCACAGAGAATCATAAGTGGTGACACGTGGTAAATACTGTTTGCCACATTATAGCTCTTTGGGAAATATATTCAAAGTCTCCAAAAGCTTTCTATTAATTATAGATAGACTTATCTTCAAGGATTAAAATGGGAAAATGTGCAGAAAGTACAAAATAGCAAAGTGAGAGGAATACAGCACATATGTATTAGTATTAACATTATTTTTTTTTCATAATTTCAGCTGAACATAGGGTTGATGTCTGTTACCTTACAAATCAAGGAATGAAAACACACATAGATTAATCCAGATCATAAAATATTTTTCCATAAAAATTGATCCCTATTGAAAAGTAAAATAAATGTAAAAAGCATAGGAACCAGACCACAACAGTTATATAATATGTTTAAAGAAACAAAATATTCAGTTTAAAAAGCCTTGTTTTAATCATATTCCCAGGATTAAATATATTTTAAAAAGTGTTAAGAAGTAAATAAAAATATGAAAGTGCTTTTGAGTACCAAGGATCAATGAATACAATCTTGATATTCTTAGATAATGATATGCAACTTCCAATTGGAGTCAGCTATGTTTGACATTCTTATAAAAAATTGACTAGATCTTAATAAAAATATGATAACATTAAAAAATTACACAAACCAGCTCTACAGTTCTTGTGAGTATAGAGTCCTTATATGACCTTGCATCCTGGTCGATGCTTTGATCTACAGAATGTGTAAAACATTATCCTGTTTTTTAGAACTGATCTTACTATAGAGAATAACACCACAAAATCCATTTGCACCCTATAGGGCAGGGTTGGCTTTTTGTGCCTCTCTTTATACTTGACCTCAGAGTACAAGGTTAATGAAATAGTACTGAATAACGAAATAGCATGACATAGTTCTGAAATCACTCCAAAACTACAACTGGTACCTACATATTTACAGAACAATCTGTGCATCTCTTTAGTAATAAATGCTTGTAATTTTTAAAGGAGCTATGCTTTTAAATATCTTCCATGATGAGAGTTAGAACTTTAAGGCTCAGGTCGGCTGAAACCAAATGGAGTGGGCTTCTCTCATAAAAGATATGTAGATTCAGGAGTCTGGGAATGGTCCACAGCATTACTAATGTCATCATAAATTAATGATTCTAGTAGACTGGGGTATTACTCAGGATTATTCGGAAAAACAGAAATGTGTATATATGGATATATATATGAAATTGGGCCATGTGATATAGAGATTTGTAAGTCAAAGTCTGCAGTATGGGCCAGAAGGCTGGAGACCCAGGAAGGGTCCCGAGTACAGATGATGCCCAAAGACAGTCTGCTGGAAAGTTTTCTCTCATGTGAGGGAGGGTCAGCCTTTTTGCTCTATTCAGGTCTTTCTCTAATTATATGAGGCCCACCCTCATTATGGACGCAATCCGCTTTACTCTATGAATTAACATGTTAATCTCCAAAAACATCTTTGCAGAAGCATCAAGGATGTTTGGACACCCTGTGGCCCAGTAAAATCGATACATGAAATGAACTATCGCAGAACAGAAAAGGGCAGAGCTTCTCTCGGCCTCTGGGCCTTGAGCTAAGACCCCCCATGACGGAGGAGTGGGCTCCTTCTCCTCACTGGCGGAAATTCTATCACCTGGCTACACTTGTCTGTGCCAGGACTTATGGAAAGTGCACATTTTATCTGATGTTATTGCAGTCTCACATAAAGACAGTAATCTTTTAACAAGCCAAAACTGGGTATAGCTATTGGGTGGGCAAATTAGCAGGGTCTGACCCACTGATTAATTTGCTGAGTGCCATTAGTCGATAATGTATCTATTAATGTAGTCTATTAATCAGATACAAATAAAACAAATATTCCCCTGATTTTTTTGAGGTGGTGATTCAAAGAGTCAGAATTTAAGAAAATCTGATTAAAATTTAAACATAGGAAAGAGAAAAGGTCAGATAGGATGAAAATGTAATGAGCTAGACAGACTTTTATTTCCATATAAATTCACTTCATTCCAGGATAACCAGCAGCCGCTGTTAGGACAGGGCGACTTGAAAGGGCAACCGTGGTGCTGTAATTACCATGTCTGACCAATATACGACTGGGGCAATTAATTGAATTTTCACTTGCCTTTCTCCACACAACCGAAAATGGGGTTGTGAAACTTCCTTCCTTTTATGCATACACTTATTTTAAAAAATTTGTATATGTCATATTAATTCAGAAATAGATCTTTCTAAATCCGTTAAAGGTTAGCTACTAGTAATAACTCTCTAGTAGCCAAACTGTATTTTCCATATTTGGAAATAGCTTCTACAGAATAATTATTTTCTAATGTCATCAATTCAATCCTATTTATTCAAATTCATTTTCATTTGACACCGATGGAAGGACTCGAAGCTTTGATCTCCTTGCTGAAATGCTACTAGATAATAACCAGTATTTATGATGTAAAACATGAGAAATAGAGGAAGAAAGTACGGGAGTGGGGTCCTAAGTTAGGATGCATTTTCTGAAATTTGCCGAAAGGATGTTCATGTACTCTCATAACAAAGACAAATAGGTAGGTTGTCTTTTATACTTAGATTGTTTATCGAAAGTCAGACCTATAAATATTTAAAGACATGGTATATTTTGTCAAACACGGTCTTGTTCAAATGTTTGCTATGTGCCAAAACTCAGCATCAAAAATATAGTGCCAAGTAAACTGCTAGTTTTAACCTCTACATTTTGTCCTGAATATCAATATTTACAAATTCCTCTTTAACTTGATTTCAGTTGCATAACTGAAGCATATCGTGGTTTTTTGCTGAGAAGTCTGACAGTACAACTTCTCTAGGGAGTTACAAAAGGTCATACGCCTTAGGCATGCTGGGATTTCATGTAAATCTATTTCATAGATATATCTGTATAATTCAGAGTTGAAGATCTAACCTAATTACATATCTCAAATTGTAATGTTAATAGTGGGCACCAATTAAAACAATTGATGGTATTTTTATTTAGTTTCACAAAAATAAAGCAAAACAAAAACAAGCCTTCTAGCGTGAGATAGTATTGACTGATCATTTTCCTCTAAGTAAGTTTTGCTTAAAATGCTACAAGTAGAGAAGTATATTTTACTTTATATTTTATTTTAAGGAACCTAAACATTATGTTTTCATATAGGAATTTTTGGAGTTTAAGCCAAGCATTATACAAACTGCCCTTAACCAAATGATTTAATCAGATTAATTGTAATAATTGTTAAAACCATAATAATAAGAAAAGAACACTGCTTACTACTTCTCTGTTGTTTTGAAATGGAGGTATGGTTAGATGTTCATTCAGATTGATTAATGGGAAATCAAATATTAAGTGGTTTTGAAAAGAAAGCATAAGTTGCACAGCTGGGCATTGTGGCAGGTGCCTGTAGTCCCAGCTACTTGGGAGGCTAAGGCAAAAGAATCACTTAAGCCCAAGATTTAAGATTGCTGTGAGCTGTGAGGGCAGCATCGCCAGATTCTGTCTCAAAAAAAAAAAAAAAAAAAAAAAAAAAGATAAAAAGAAAAGAAAAGAAAAGAAAAGAAAAGAAAAGAAAAGAAAAGAAAGCATAAGTTGCAAAACTCTCTTTAGGAAGTTCAGAACTTTATAAATACACATGTATGTGTCTGGTTCTGACTTTTGTCCTCAGGTGAGTAAGTGGCACGATCATACCTCTAATGGCTTGTCCAAAACACAGCCCAGAACTTACTCCTGTTTCATCACGATGGTCGGGTTTACCACTGACATACGGTAGGGCTCTGTGCTTCCTGCTGTTTTTCTTTTCAAGATCCTATATGGAAGACTTAATAAATAAAATAAAATAAAATAATTTTTTAAAAGATCCTGTATTAGTGTCTTATTCCCCTGGACTTTGCATTAGTTTCCTAATTTGTTTTCTTGCCTTTATTTTGTTCCAAGACAGTTTTCCTACAGAGCGACCAGAGAGCATTTCTCTCCCTTGTGTGAAGCCCTTCAGCGGCGTTCTTACCGCAGCTCAAATAAACTCCAAGCCCTCCTGTCTCTCTCAGCTTTATCTGGTCCTTGCCTACTCTCCAACTCACCTCTCCTTCTGCCCTCACGTGTGTTGGACTACTTCTGAGGCTATCGAGCTCTTCCTCTCTCAGCTCCTTTGAGACTGCTGTCCTTTTTTATTAGAGTCATGTTCCCAGTGCTTGGCAGAAGGATTCTTTTTTGCCAGCCCCTGGCCTACATTTTTGCCCATAACTGGGAGGGGGGGCTTCTATGAACTTATTTGAGTTTCATATTCTCATTTATTTATTTATTTAACATCATACATCATAGAATGTATAAAAATTTTAATTTCCAAGGCTTAATAATTTTTTCTCTTCCAGTTTATATATCACTTACATTTCTTCTGAGGTCATCTATGCATATTCTTTGCCTATTTTGGTATCTTTTATTATATATGGATTTTATTTTTATATATGTGTACATTCTTATAACATTTGACTTTAACCTCTTGCATGTTAAATATATCAATAAGTGTTTATCCTCTTTCCATTACGAACTATACTCACACCATTAAGAGCCATATCTACCTTTTAGAGCTGTAGCCTCGGTGCTTAGAGGGAAACGTCTCTATCATTTTATGTCTTTCCTCATAAATGTGATTAAATGAATCACTGTGTTTTATTTTAGAAATGACACTAAAATATTGTTCATTGACATCTTCAGTTTATTCTATTGACTTTATAGCCATTTTATATTTGTACTGTAATGTATTTAGCTTTTTCTCAATGACAAATATTCCATTTTTGAAAACTAATTAGCTAACATAATGCCATTATGAACCAACTTGAACAAACACGGAGAATATCCATTTTTTTGAATTTTGGGCCATAATTTGATGTTATTAATTTTTTATATTTTTATTTATTTATTTTTGTTTCCTTGGTTGGACCTATTTTGCTATTTTTATTAGCCATTTACATTTCTTCTGAGGTTATCTATGCATATTCTTTGCCTATTTGGTATTTTTTCTTATATATAGATTTATTTATATATAGGCATACAATCTTATGACATTTTATATTAAACTCTTACATGTTAAAAATATCAATAATTGTTTATTTTCTTTCTTATATTTTAGTTTATTTTTAGTGGCTTTTTCACATAATTTTTTTTTTTTTTTTTTGCAGTTTTTGGCCGGGGCTGGGTTTGAACCTGCCACTTCTGGCATACGGGACTGGCACCCTACTCCTTTGAGCCACAGGCACCACCCCACATGAATGTTTTGATTATTCCAGTATTTTGCACTCTTTAAGAAGGCCATCATCAGTACAGTAATATCAAATTATATCTCAGTATATCTTATCTATTCTGTGTTTAGACGGTTAATTTCTTTTTACATAATCACTTTGTAAACTGCAAAATCGAGGTCTGAATATCTTTTTCTCAATGGATAGCAACTATTATAATGTCTACTGTACAAATTGTCTTTAAACTTTCTTTCTTGAACCTAAATTATCATGTGTAGAATTGAATAACAGCAATTATTATGGCAGAGACACAATATTTTCACCAATTTAGTGAAGTACACAGTGTTATGTTTATTGATGCATGGATTTCCCTGTTCCATCCCACCTACGCAGTTGCCAGGCAAAATTTATTCTGTGTCATTCTCTGGTAAGAGCAATCCAGATCAATCAGACATTAAAGGGAGCCATGTGGGAGAAACAGGAGGTGGACTGGCAGAAATGTGTGTGGAACTACAAATAAAGAACGTGTTTCAGAGTTCCCTTTCTTTTTATAATATGGACAAATCTTGAAAAAAGTCATGCTAAATGAATCAGGCAGGCATGAGAAGGACAAATACTCCACGAGTCCATGTAGGTGAGATACGTTGGGTAGTCAGAATTTTAGAGTCAGAGAGTACAGTGGTCTTTGCTAGGCACAGAAAATGGAAGAATAGGAAATTGTTTGATGGGTGTAGAGCTTCAGTTCTGCAAGATGAAAGTTCTGGAGATGATCACACAGCCATGCGAATGTTCTTAACACCAGTGAACCACACGTTCAAAATGGTTAAGACAGAACACACCAAGTTAGGTGTATTTCATCCCATTAAAATAAAAAGCATCAGGGGCTATCGAAATTATAAAATATTCAGACTGTCTATGAATGTTTAGAGAACGGCAATATTTCTCTAAGCTTTCTAGATGTTGGCAGTTCTTAACATTTGTGTATTTCTTTTAGATATTATTATGCTTTAAATAGGTATGTATGGCTTGGCTTAGGCTTTCACTATTATCTTTTTGAATTTAATCTATACCGACACACACAGTTGAATATTGTATGTTTTGTGTGCCCTGTAACCGCACAGTTTATGCCTGCCTGTGAATCTTCCTGGGAGACGTGTGGCACGATCTGACTGATTCTTTCTGTGCCACTGTGAACACGGGAGGAAGACAGGCACGATTTGTTTCTTTGCAGACAAGACCACAAAATACCTTCCCTGTCTTTCCTGAGAACATTTAAATCCAGTATACTTCAATCACCCGGTGAGATAAGATTTAGTTATGATTCATCATCAAATCAAGTTAATTTATTACATTGATGATATCATGGAGAAAGCTGACGGCTATGTGAGATGGCTGTAGCACCTGTCACTAAGTGAGGCTGGTTTCTTAGATCAGATAAAACGAAGAGCAAATTCATGGGTATAACTTAATTAATCTGGGGACACAATAGACATCCCATAGGCAGCACGAGTTAAAGTACCGTCTTCACTCAACTCTACCAATGAGGAGGAGGTGTGATGCCTTAGGAGGCTATGTGCATTTTGAAGGACACTATCTCTCCTGAGTCCTTTGTTAGCCATTATGCATCAAGCGACCAGAAACAAACGTAAACTTATTTAATGTGAACAATAATTGGTAAATTCTTTCCAGTTAATGGAAATCCAGAGAAATAGAATGCTATCCTCAAAATCATTCATTTGAGTAAACACATATATATATATATATAATGAACACCAGTATATACCCTGTGATCATTTTTCATTTGGTTTTATTTAGTTTTTGCCAGTATTAGAAACATTTAATTTGGAAAAGCTGAGAATGAATCTCCATGGAAAGAGGGTGAGAGAGGACCAGTCTCCCTACTCCCCAGATTTATTCAGACGACCAATGGCAACAGGCATTACAGCTTTACCAGTGATGCACCACGTGGACACTGAACACAGAAATATCCTTTCCACTCTCTGTGAAGCTGATTGATGGAGGATGTCAAGGTTACAGGAGTTTTCACTCTTTCTACCGGCTGTGTCAAAGTGTACTATATCAGAGCTGGTGACAATCACTGTGCCCTGTTGCATTTTCCACAAACATACACACTGAGGCTTTCTTCTATTTCTAAGTTCTATGGATTGCTACTAGTTAATAAAAAGGTCCATGATGTGCATATTTTATTACCACTGCGATTTTCACACAGTTGCTGAACATGCATAGGCAAGGCCGGCCTCTTTCTGTTTTCTTCAATAAAACTCCCGCTTACATTGTTTGAGCCATGTTGGTGTCAGACCTCATATAAGTATCCCCTTCTCTTACTCATTGACTTTGTCTTCAAGCAACTAAAAATGTGCAAAACTGTATATCATTTCAAAATGCAAAATATAGAAAATATTTCTGCAAGATCATTTATTCATCTTCATTTTAAAATCTTTGATGTACACACAGTTGTTAATTGTGCATGAATTGAATCTGTATGTTCCTGTGAATATTCGTCATCACGAGCCTATTCTGAAAGATTTCACGAGCCTATTCTGAAAGATTTCACGAGCCTATTCGACATCAGAATAAATCAGGAAAAGTAGGTTGATCCTGAAATCAGGAGATAGGCTTCACCATTCCTGTTCGAATTTTAAGAAGGATGGGGTGAGAGAGTTTCTTTATTTGGGCTGGTGTGTGAGATAGTGGTGATAATGAACTTTTTATCCCTCTGGGAGCCATATAAAATATGTCACTGATTTATTGACCAAGGTCTCTGGAAGGAGGGGCGGAACTTCTTGCTAATTACGCTTGAAACCTTTTTTCACATCCCGCTAAAGTCTCCTCTTTCCCCACCTTCTCTGTCCCACTGTTGTATGTTAGCTATAATATCCTGACTCCCCTTCCCCTCACCATGGCTTTAAAGCATCAAGTCCCTGAAAATGTTCGGGGACCTTTTTCTTTTCCTCTTATGCATTTGAGAAGCAGCAGAAGTGTCTCTGTGGCTTCCCAGAATGACCAACGATTCTGACAGAATAAATAAACTTTCCCCCCTTTCTATTATTGTAAACATACTACAAGTTTCTGATGAACAAATCCTCCCATGCTTGTCTACAAATTACCTATTGCAATTTAGACTAGGGAGACTCCCTTCCATTTCCAATTTAATCCGCTTAGGTAGAGCACCAAATGAGAACGGACAGTCTGCATTTCAGCACTGATCATCCTGGTGGGTTTCCACTGATGATACGAAATGGGTCTGTTCCCACCAGGGTTCTGCATTGCACAGAATAATAGAAAGTTAACTTAGCTGACAAGGAGGTGGAGCCTTTCAGTATTTGATGGACCAACTACTTGTTGAATTTTATTGTGTCTGATTACCCAGCAACTCTAAAGCAAATGAATTGAATTTTATTTTGCTCTTTAAGGTATAGATAAAGATATTGATGATATAACATAGATATAGATGTCGCATCTATACAGATATATGTATATCACAAATTATATATGTACTTGTAGACTTTTAAATCTGTTAAATAATAAATTCATTTAATGTCATGTGCTGGTATTTATTACCTTTGTCTCCTATCTTCTTTTAAATTATTTTTCCTAGAGATATCTGGTAAAACCTAGAGGAATTCCAGTTGTCATACCAAAAAAAATGTATGAAACAGCTCAATCTACTAAAAATCCTAGGCTTAGCTTTCCCCCATGGAATATTTGTCCAAATGTATACAATAATTGTGCAGTGAACACGTAATAGAGTCATCTGCCTTGGACGCCTTATGAAATTTTGTTTATAATGAGTAAATCCAGTTTCCTATTTTAGAGTTAAACTCTCAGTGGTGTTCAACCTGCAACCTGTAAGTTGCATGTGGATTATTTGAGGCCTGTTTTGCTTATCTGTGGTGTTGGATACTGCAAAAATTATGCACAGACCTTTTACTCTTGTTCATTAGCTTTGTTAGTGTTTGTGTTCTTAATGTGTGGCCCAAGACAACTCTTCTTCCAATGTATGGCAGGAAAAAAAAAGGTTGGACATCCTGGAAGTCCAGCATACATGACCAAAGACCAAGAAAATGCAAGAAAGTCATAAAATGTTCAGTCAATTTTTCATAAGGGAATGCAGACATTTGGAGGATAGTTGAGAGGTCATGAGGCAGGGATTATGCAGATGACCCTTAAGATGTGATTCCATGCCAGTTGCCATTATTGTTACTTGTCACTCTCTTATTGGTCTCCCTTACTGTAGAGAACAACAAGGACACAGGATTTATCTGAGACTAGAGAACAGCATCAGCAGAAATGACAGAGGAGAGTAGAGGCAGGAAAGGGTGGCAGGGGGCTTGGACTGTACCCAACACGTACATGAAGATGAGAATGCCCAAAAAATGCCCAGCCACAAATCAATAATATGAAAAATGGAGACCCAAATGCTGGATACTCCCTGCACAGCCCTCATATGTAGGCGAAAGGAACAGAGAGAGCTAGAACCACATTGCAGAAAATATGTATTTGTGGGTTGGAGGAGCTAAGTTATCAAAGTTATGTGCTAGAGAGTGTGTATCAAGAGTGGTGTGTATGGCAGATTGGAGCAGGGAAGCTGAAATGGAGAGGCCATGAGGTAAGGCACGGACACAGGAGACAGAATGCACAACCTGGGAATGGCCAGAACATCTGCACTTATTGTGGGGAGTGGAAGGAGAGCAGGAAGGAATGAGGCTGGAAGGGTGGCTAGGAGCCAGCTTGTGAAGGAGCCTGTGTCTTCTTACTACAGAGTTAGTCAAGCTAGAAGTCTGACCAATGAATGCAGACATTCTTACAGCTGCCTTGTTGTGAGTTCTATCTCATACGTCCATCCTTAGCCCCGTGGTCCTGCCCTGAGACCCGGCACACCTGTGCTCTCCATGTCCATCTCTCTGCTAACTCCCAGAAGCTCCTTCTGAGCTCCTTCTACTAGACCACACTCATCTGCTTTAGTCTTGAAGGAGCAGGGCAGTATTTTAATTTCAATACTTAGACGACACTCAATAAAGACCAATTACAAATTCCATATTTCAATTCCAATGAATGAAGGGCCTTGGGTGAATGAGATTGGAGTGACATGCTGGTGCCGAGATCTCAGTGGAAGTGAGAGCGGAGATAGTTATTAAGCAGGTAGAAAGGCAACACTAGGTTACAAATGTAACTGGAGATAAAATTAGGGTGTCTTCTTAGAGGAGAGACTCAAAGCCATGTGAGGGAATGAGCCAGCCAAGAGAAAGAGTGCAAACATTGGTTTACTAACTCCAGATTTCAATAATGAAATTCACACTTACAACGTATTCAAAATATGTATTTAAGCTTCTTACTATTTTAAACTGACCCCAAGATGTTGTTCGTAAGCAGAATGTATGGTGCAAACATATGAGAGCTCCTCCCCCAAGGAGAATCTTGTCTGTTGTTGCTCTCTCTCTGGAAGTCTGTTTAAACAACCCAGAAATGTTCACATTTGTGCTTCTTTGAAAAATAGTAATCAATGATTTTGGCACAGTTAATCCATATTTTACTATTTTTTCATTAGTCAGCATTAGAAAAATTACTTCCGGTTGCTACAACCTTCAGAATTGGTACCTTGATCAAATTTATCCTAGCAGAATCATCTTCTGAACCATTAGTCATCAGTATTTCTGCAACAATGTACCTAATGGGGAAATGTTACAAGTAGGATTTAAAAGATTAAAGCTTCTGACTATTTTTATTATGCCCTAGAGACACAGAAAAGTTGCCATTTTAAATTAGGAAAGATTGTAAGAAATGAAAAGTGAAAATAAACCCAGTGAATTTCCTATAAATGGTTTGTTACAGGCATTTTGATCATTTACTTATATATTTTCTGTGAAACAAAAGTACCCTTCCGAAGTCATTGGAAGACAACATTCTGGATTAACTTCAGTTTCCACAAGAAAAGTTAATAAAGGTTTGCAATCCACAACCTGAGAATTGCATTCACATTTTTTGGAAAAGTTTCAGAAAGCATATTCGAATGCTAGAAGATATTTCATAAAAATACTTAAGAATTTTCAAAGCATGGATACTTCCATGAGAGCCTGAGAGCTTTTAGTACAACTATGAAAGCTTGGCTATAATGTTTTCATTAAGTAGGCATATATTTTGAATCTATCTGCTAAATCAAATTTATTGCCCTGCAAGCTGTCAGCTCTCACTGGTGTAGCAACTTGAGATCATTTTCCTGACCTTCATTGTTTAACAGATTTCAGATTCCTGTAGTGTCTGTTAGCAGGGCAGGGACTCTGAAAGTCATCTGGTAGCAGGGAAGGAGAGAGTGGCACCGTTTGGTGCTGAACAATGCCATGTGGATTATAAAGTCATTACAATCCGTTTAAAGAGCAATAATATATGAAACTACCACTTGGGGTGAAAACTTAGGTAGAATATAATTACATACAGGCAGGACATCTTATGCTCTCTCATTTATCCTTTCAGCAAGTATTTACTGAGTGCTAGAATTCTAGTTAATACCAGTGTAAGCGGACAAGGAGAACCCCTGATAAAGTGAGGAGAGAAGCGTGAGTTAGTGACCAGAAGAGCAATAGAGTTTAGACCAGAGGTTCTCAACCTTCCTAATGCCATGGCTCCTTAATACAGTTCCTGTGGGTCGCAACCCACAGGTTGAGAACCGCTGATTTAGACTCAGTAAATAGCAAAGTGTTTGGTTGGGTTTTTGTTGTTTTGGTCAATGGGGATTTTGAATAAGGTTATGAACAAAGAAAACTAAAAATGAATTAAAGGAAAAGGTACTTTTTGTGGGAACAAATTAGGTATGCAGTATCTTAGGAGTCTAAATGGCCTAGTTTTGCATAAAACCAATGTTAGTTTTGAGAAAAAATTTTGTATTTAGGAAAGCAGTTTTTAATGTTAGTCAAATGGAGTTGTATTCTCAAATATTTAAGTGATTAATCACATTGGAATTTTTCTTCTTGGCAAAGAAAGAAAAGAATGGATAAGGAGATAGAGCTATGTATGTTGTCTTATACATTTCCTATTTTAAAAGTTTCTTAACATTGTTCATGTTTTAGGAAAGCCTAACTTAGCTGCTAGTAACCTTCCATAAATATTCTGTGAAGTCCTACTGTGTAGACCCCTTAGGAGGAATTCCTAACGGGAATTAAGGGTAAGAAGGTCATGACAGAGAGAGATTAATTGGGGGTGGTGGTGAACTCCCAATGAAAAGAAAGCAGATGGTGACTTTACCTGTGTATCAGAGGGGACTAAGTAGCATAATTTGGGATTAATTATGATTTTTTTCTGAAATGAAAGTAGATTTCCCACCTACTCAATAATCTGCTAAAAATATGGACAAGTGACTACAGACATACTATCAATATAATCATTGTTAACATTGATTTTTAACTATTAGCTTTGGATGTTATGGTTTGGTAATGAGTGAAAATATTAAATACAAGACCAACTTGGGTTAGTATATAATCTAAAATATAAAGTGTTGTAAAAATAGTAATATGTAACTATCATTTCAAAGAAAGGAAAATAATTTCACCTGTTTTCTTTCTTCTTAAATTTCAGATTAATATGAAGGTACAAAGGATTAGGTTACTTTGTCTGTGTTTGTTAGGTAAAGTCCAGGTTGTAGTTGAGCCCTTGACCCAGGAGGTGTGCGATGTGCCCTCACATTGCGCCCGTCAGGGACAGCTCACCAATCCCCCTCCCCCCTTCCTTCCATCCCCCCTTGAATTTAATTGTGTTTTTCTCTTGTGTGGACAGTAGTTAGTTGTTCGTCTACTGGTTTCATAGTAGTATTGAGGACATTGGGGGCTTGCTTTTCCATTCTTGTGACACTTTACTAAGGAGAATGTTCTTCAGCTCCACCCAGGTTAATCCAAAAGATGCAGAAGCTTCTTTGGAAAGAAGTATAGAGGATGCTCAAACAGCTAGAAGTAGACGTTCCATTTGCTCTCACAACTCACCTGTTTTCAAAAACCCCGTGGAGGTCACTATGGTAAAATAAGCTCTATTAAAAAAAAAAAAAAGAAACTCTGTTTATGGATACTCACACAAACACACACATGTAGACCTCAGCACATGCAGAGAGAGATTGATGGATGTAAACATACGTGTGTATGTTTCCTTTTAACAAACGATCACCTTGCAGCTATTATGGCAAACATTTCTATAACAAGAGATGCAAATGGACACCTGAGTACTAACTACAAGTCAAATTTAAAAAAATCATATCTGTATGCTTTTTTACCTACAGATACATATCATATCTGTAACCAAAGTTTGGCAAATAGTTACATATATACAAAATTCCATCTTACCAGAGGTAAAACAACATTTACTTCCAGAATGTAAATTTTTTCTTATTTATCCTACAGTGTGGCAGATTTTTATATGGCCTGTATGTCCGGTTTTGATTTTTTCATTGGAATCCCTTTAGTATGGAGCATACAGTTTCTCATCCCCAGGCCTGACTTTTCTATTATTTTATATTTGTCATCACAGGGGTAAATATCTTTGTTTGCTCTTTGCATTTTGGGGTGGAGCCTCGTCCTCACCAATCGTTTTGTGACCAGGCAGCCAAGCCCCGGAGATGCCTCAGCTGTGGTGCTGGGATCTGCGGACAGAGGAAGGCCAGGACCCGTCTTTGCTCAGCGCTCACTGGCGGGCTCTGCTCAGCGCAGGCTCCTGCTTCACGGTTTTGTAAAGATCATATTTTAATATTTGCTTTTTCTAGGTTACCTTGGTCTTGTGATTATTGCTCTTCTAGGCAGGAGGCTGTTTCAGAGTGTAACTTTTCTCTTTAGAAATAAAAGAACTCCCTTAAAAATAAAAATACTCTGCGGCATGCCCACCCAATAACACGGTCATTTTCTCTTTTTATTTTTTCTTCCTTAATAGGAAAAACTGTCTCTTGTTTTTCAAAATTAAAAGAGAAGTAGGCTATTCCTTACTAAATGTCTTAGAATGCCTTCCCCAAATGGAAAGAAAAACAAAACCCAAACCAAATCCGGGCCAATATTCTCACACTCTGGGTACGTGAGAGATGCGGTCTGAGTTGAGATGTATCGTGCAGAAAACCGAAGTATCTGAGAACTGACTGAGACTGAACGCCTCCCGCTGCAGCAGCCAGAGCCACTTGGTCCTGTGCCCAGCTTACATGGGTCACTTGTGATAGCAGCAGTGTCTATTTTTGAACATTCTATATTTTATATTTTCTTAGGAACAAATTAGGAGAGATGATGGCCACCAAGTCGTTTGTGTGGGTGGAGGGAGAGCTCGTGGGAGTTACTCCTCTCCATTCCCTGCAAACCATGGGGCAATAGTAATGGGGGAAGGAGAGGAGGAGAGGGGAGGGACAGGAGGGGGGAGGAGGGAGAGGATGGGGAAGGAGGGGGATGAGGG
>NW_003852422.1:5389078-5419649 GCF_000181295.1 Otolemur garnettii
GGGGGAGGAGGGAGAGGAGGGGAAGGAGGGACAGGCAAATGAGCAGGGAGGGAAGGGGGCTGGAGAGGACCGCGCGCCTCTCATGCTGGCTCCCCAGGCTTCACACGCAGTCACTCCATTATGCCTCACTATAGACCACGTAGCAAGTACTATCATTATATCCATTTGTGGATAAAGATACAAAAAATGTAGATAATTTGGCCAATGTTGTATTAATAGGTAGTGAAGCTGGGGCTTCCCAGAGCCCACACTTATACCAAATTTCTATTCCTAAACCCAGTATTTTGTTTTCCATAGGAAACCAGGAAACGTTGTGTAACCACTGAATCAGCAAATAATTTCTTTTCTGCTTAGTGGCAGAATAGTTATGTAACTGCTTCACTCTGACCTGGCTATGGGTAAACATAGGGGCAACTGGGATTATTTTACTCAATTTAGGTTCAAGAAGTAATAAGGAATATTCAAAGTTGGAAGTGGTTATTGCAAAATCTTAAAAACTAGGTATATCTGGGATTTCAAATTCCGTATGATGAGACATAATACCAGACTGAATAATTCTGCAATGAACCCTCTACCTGTTCATTACTGAAATCTATAGAACATAGGGAATCCAAAATAAATTGCTGGCTGCCTTTTCTATGTTCTACTACTGAATTTATTTAATAGTTTAACAAACATCCTGTCTGATCTCTATGTTGACAAATAAAATCATTCAGGGCATTGCTAACAGCTTGTGTGGACTCTGTTAACTCATGCTGCCTTGGGGGTTTTCAAAATTATTTTCCTATAGCTAATAACAAGGCCAAATGGGGCATTAAACACCATTCATTAAAACACTCCAATTGTTGATGATTTGAGAGTTGTTATAGGGTTTTGATCTATTTCAACTGCATTTATTTTTTCAATTATATCAAAGAAATTAGAATTCTAAATATATTATAGTCAAAGTTTCCTTTTTCAAGTAAAAATTCTTTTGAAGAACAACTCATGCTTGATGATTCAAATATATGTCATGATTTATTCTTGCTTAATTTGGGATGGAGATATGAAAAATAATCGTTGTATTTCCAATGTCACCTTCTTTGTGAAACCTTTCCAGACTGCCTTATTTGCTGATTTTTTTAAAAATACAGTTTTGGAGGTCGGATTGACAAGCAAATACCCATAAATATTTTATTTGTTCAAACTGATGAGTTTGGAGATAAGTTTATACCCCTTAAAAACATCATCACAGTACCTGTCACCTCCAAAAGTTTCCTCCTAGATGGTTCCTGTGGCTCAGAGGAGTAGGGCACCAGCCCCATACACTGAAGGTGATGGGTTCAAACATGGTCCTGGCCAAAAACTGCAAAAAAAAAAAAAAAAAAAAACTAGTAAAAAAAAGTTTCTTTCTTTCATTATTATTATTTGGTCACTAAGAACAGTTGACATAAGATCTACCCTCGTAGCAATTTTGTTAGGTATACAATACAGCATCGTTAACTGTAGGCCTCATGCTGCATGGCGGATCTCTGGGACTTGCTGGTCTTGTCTAACTTTGCACCCTTCAATTAATAACTCCTGGTCTCCCCCTCCCGCCAGCCCCTGACACCCACCATGGTGCTCCTGATTCTGTGAGTCTGACTGCTCTAAATTCCTCATCTATGTGGTGTGATGTAGTGTTTGCTGTGTCTGGCTTGTTTAACTTAGCACAGTGACTGCTAGGTTTAGGTATATTGTTGCAAATGACAAGATTCCCTCCTATTTTTAAGGCTAAGATTCCACTGCGTGTGTGCATGTCTGTGTACGTACATATACCACATTCTCTTCATCCATCCGTTTGTCGGTGGATATTTTACTGTTGCTGTATTTTGGCTCTTGTGAATAATGCTGTGATGAGCATTAAAGAGAATATCTCTTTGAAATCCTAGTTTCAGTTCCTTTGGAAATAGTCCCAGCACTGGAATTACTAGGTCCTAAGATAGTTCTATTTTTAATTTTTTGAGAAATCTTCGTGCTGGTTTTCATAGTGGCTGCATATTTTACATTCCCACCAACAGCACACAGGCGCTCCCTTTCCTCCTCATCCTCGCTGAAACTCATCTTTTCTTCTTTTGATAGTAAACACTCTAACAGACATGAAGTGACATTTATTGAAAATTGCAATATCTTCCCCCATAACCAGCCCAACGCTTCATATCTGCACCTGCATTTTATTTTTCTCTGTGTCACTCATGACAATTTTCTACATCAGATGTGTGTATATATGGGAGGTGGCACACACACATGTATATATATACACATCCTCTTATTTATTTATTTGTGAGAGTACAAAGTTGTCCCAAAACATATTTTTCCAAAGATTAGTTACTTTAGTGTATTAAATTTCATTTAATAGGGAGCAGGGAAAGATGATATAGCCCAAAGAGAGGAAAGCCCCATGCAACACCTACTATGTCTCAGAATCACTATTACTGAAGAGTAGCCCAACTAAGATATATCCTGGGCAATGGGTTAAGGAGCTTTGGATTTTGAGCAAGAAATATAATCACTTGTGGTTTCCGTTACTATTTTATAATGGTATAATAAATTCATCCATTTATATTATTCAATATTATTCATTCATTTTATAATAAATTCATTTTAACCAACTAAGCCATTATTTTGTTGTGTCATTTAAAGTAACCCTCCACCCCCACTATTCAATACTAAAAACATTACTCATATATAGTTTAATTAAAAATGCCCCATCTTCCATTTATTGAATAAAGTACTGCAAATTTGTATTAATGCAATAATGGACTGCAGAATAGATTTGTGTGCAGCTTTAATATGGTATGTACTGTTCTGACAAAACCTCTAATACGTTAAGAATTCCTGTTACCACCTGAGGTGGAAGAGTTGATTCTGACGCAGCCTTTTCTCTGTTCAGGATAATTTATGTTTTAACTGTGATAACACTTACTACTTATTTTGTGTACTTTGTTCTTTTCTCTTCAATCTCTAGTAGTTAAGTGGCTGTTGCCATGGTGGCATAAATATCCTATTGTACAATTATCTTATTTGGTGAAATGTTGTGACAGTGGGAGCACATCACATGAAGGGAAAGTTTGGGGACATAAACTGATCATTCGACTGGATGTGGACCTGTGAGAATCGGAAGCACTTAGACTAAGTTCTAGGCTTCTTCTGTCTTCATTTATGTGGAAAGAGAGCAATTGGTGTCATTGACTCAGACATGGAATTTGGAAGGAATTTGGGTTGAGGGAAGAAGGCTCTGGAGCATCCAGGCCCATTAGGTGTTTGTGGTGGAAATGTAGGAAGGAGAGAGAGAGCGCCATCACAGCCGGACACGGAGCAGTGTGCACAGGACAGTGGGAGCCGTGAGCTGGGCTGACACGTCCCACTGTTATCACTGAATTCAGTGCTACTATTTGGTTACATAATCTGCCTCATAGATGTGACAACACAGGGATCGCTAGACTCGACACTAGAGTCTGGACTGCACAGCAAGCCCAGGGAGAATTGGTAAGTGAGGAGAATTGTGTGCATATTGGATGTGGGGAGGCAGATTAGATGGAAATATGTAGCTACTACTTGCTCCTTAAAAGGTGGGTAGAATACATGTGTACAAAAGTATCTGGACTTGGGTTATTTGAGGAAAGTTCTCTTATTGTCACTTTTTTGGCTGTTTGTCTCTCCAACATTGTATTTATTATGTAAACTTTTCAACTCATTAATTTTCATTGGTACACCGATTATTATGAAATATTTTTATAATCGTATTAATTTCTATTGTGTTCAGATTCATTTTTTCTAATTCACTTTGTATTATACTTATTTGTAATTTGTCTTTTTACGATTCGTCCTGGCTCAGATTATTCTGGTTTAGTATCATTCCTAGCGGAGCTACTACTTTTACCTTTGTTAATTACTCTGTAGTTTTTATTTTTTGTCTGTCATTCACTGATTATTGTCTGTATCTTTGTGATTCTTTTTGGTCTCTTACAGTGGTTTCTGATACATGTTAAGAGCTTAATGCAGTTTAGCTGATGTTCTTATTTGATTAGTATCTTTTTCTTCAGCTTCGGTTCGACCTTACAGTACATCATACATTGTCACACACGATTTACCAATATCATGAATAGCACAAGTGCAAACAAATATGTGCAAATAGTGTCGGCTTTATGTAAAAATGATACTATGTTGCATATTACTCACAGCATCTTGTTTGCTTTTTTCCTGTCCTGACTCATATATTATTAATGATCCCTTGGATTTTTCATTTATAACAATTTTAGTAGACACATGTTTCTGTAGAATGGATATATGATAATGTGGCCAAAATTTACCCATTCCTAATCATTCTGCATGTTTCCCAGGTGACATGTATATGTGTGTGTGGTTTGTTTGTTTGTTTTATTTTTTATTTTTGCCCCTGTATTCAATGTTGCATCCCATCCAGTATTTGGTCCATTACTCCTGTAGAGATAAATTTCCCAAAATAGTAATTTTCTGGACAGAAAGATATGTAAATTTAAAATTTGAATATTTACCGTAATATTCCTTGTTTTGAAGTTGCAGCAATTTGTACTCCTAAAAGCAAAGTGTCGGCGTCCACTTTTCCTCGTAGTGTAGCGTGGTGGTTAAAAACACACGAGAGCTGAATGACCTGGGGTCAGGTCTCAGCTCCACTGTTTGCAAGATGTATGTTTGCAGCAAGCTCTAAACTGTCTTATCTGTAAAGTGGGGTGTTGAGGGTCCCCATCCTTTGATTGTTATGAGAAGCTGCATAGTGATAATGGTAACATACTTACAGTAATGCCTGGCACTGGGTAACAGAGCTGAATTTGTGAAATGAATTGAAAAGCTTACATTCATAAACTTTGCCAAGTGGTTGCTATTTTCCTCTGACTTTGCTAGTAACTAGGAGATTGAGCCATTTAATGTGTTGGTAGGACATTAGCATTTCCTCGTCTTAAGCCTTACTCTGTTCTTAAACTCAGTAACAGGTGGCAGCTGTTCTGACCCACTGTAAACACTGGGGCCTGGTTCCACTTCTAATCTGAGGGTTCCATTCTCCTGTTACACGCCACTTCCATCAATGTGGTTTATTCCTTTTAAACAATGTTGATTTTCTGTTCTATATTGTATCTGCACAGCTTACTATGAATGAATATTTATGATGAGTCCAGGAAAGACACAACAACTTGACTTTAAATTTAAGTAACCTGAGAACAGTTATTTGGTTCTTTCTTAGTCATTACGAAGGCAGGATGTTTTCTTTACTGTGATATTCTGAGTGTCTGGAAGAGCATTTGGCACAGAGCAGACAGTGAGTGAATATTGGCTGAATGGACACAATTTATGTTAAGTCTATTCCTTTTGTTCTATACTAACTATTCAAATCTAATAAAAATAAAAAAATTGATGAATTAAATGGCAAGTTCTAAAACAAATGCTACTTTTACGGTCATTGGCTTGGACTGTTTTTCTGATTCTTCGTGTTTTGCACACAAACCTGCTGGTCTTTGAGGTCTGCGCATTGGCGCTGGGCCAGTCCACTCTTGGCATAAGGACTCTTCCAAGCCCTATGGGTACCTTGGTTTCAGCTGCTACTTTTTGTTTGTTTCTCAGTTTCTGTTTATTTTAATTACCTTGACTTCTTCTGCATTTCCCAGTAAAGAATATAAGAAAGACAATGTGAAGGTCATTATGCAAGGCAGGGAGGTCAAAGGTTACTTGAATTTGTGGACACCTCTGAACAAAGAAACTCTGCCTAAAAAGCTGGTTTTGTGTATCAAATTCAATAGGTTAAAACTCCTTAAAATATTTAAACTGCATTCTGCTCATAATGAAATATTTACCTTGAAGTTAGAGAACAATATACCAGAAGACACAAAACAATGGAGAAAAATGTACAGATAACAATATGCTCTTTTAAGAAGCTAGTGTCTTTATTTTTGTCAAAATAAACAGAACATTATGGAATATCCTTCTGGGAAATACACATCTCTGTAAAAAGCAACAGTATCCTGCTCCGTCCTCCAGGTTCCCTTTTCACTCACAGTGGTTTTTTCCTTGTTCTTCCTCCTAATTCTCTTCGTTGCTATTTTAACACCTTTCTGTAACACACGGACGCACCAGTGTTTCAGCTCAATAACACTTCATGGCACCCACTGCTTCTCAGTTTTGAAACATGAACTTCTTCTTATTTATACAATCTTCCTTCCACTTTCTCCCTTTCTTCTAATCTTGGCCAATTATATTGTTTGTTCCATTGTGTACATTTTAACTTAGAAGTTCTACTTAACTCTCTTTCTATTCGTCAGTTAACATTAGAATATGTCTCTTAATTTTCCACTCCACAAAAGAAAGGTTTTTGCTCCCCACTTTTTACCGCTATCATTCTTGTCTGTCCATCTTTAGACTAGGATCCTTTTGTTTAAGATATTGCATCCTCATTTATAAGTGAAATATGTTTGTAATTTCCCCTTATAATAATACATTTTTTCCAATTTTAATATCAGGTATATCCAGATAAAGTAGAATGATTTTGAAGTATTTCTTTTTCTATTGTCTATAAGATTTGGCATGATCTGTTCTTTGAAATTATCTTTTATTTCTATTTATAAATATTAGTTGTCTATTTTTTGAGACTTTGGAAAAAAATAAGTTAACTGATGACTCCATACTGAACCTCAGAGTCAAAGCATTCTTTGATAGACATACTATTATTTGACAACGTGAATGTTACATTTTTTCCATTATTATTATTATTATTGCTCAATAAAAAAATTAAGAAATGAATTTTGACCTAGGGCACACATTTCATCTCTACGTTGATGGTTTGGGATGAGCACACTGGGCATAGATCAGGTTTTTAGGGGACCTCTACTTAGTCGCCCTGTCTGAAGTCATCTGTCAGCTGCTTCCTCTAATGCTGGATGAAGACTTGGAGCCTGGACACGTTCTGGGGTCCCACCATGAGGATAGAGACATCGCCTCACAGTCTCCTCACAGTAGATTCTGCAGCGTAGTCTGCACCACAGCCCATTAATTCCATATTTCCATATAATTGTGTCTTCCATGAATGTTTGGCATCTGTCTCCTCCAAGTAGCTGATTTTCTTTGTACCAGAGATTAACTTCCCGTTTGGGTTCCTTATCACCATTTTCCTAGAGTTTTCAGAAGACAGACAGGATCTTCAGTCAGACGTTCTACTTTTAATCAAGTGAAAGGTTCACATAAGTGCAATAGAAAAATAGAATAGAATTTATGATCTAAATCATTATACCAAAATAATGGACTGGCCTTCTGCTTATTAACTAATGAACTTTGGACAGGAAAAATAATATAATATCTTAGAAAGTCAATTTCTTCCCTTATAAAGTGGTTGAACGATGATGCTTTCCTAAGGAGATTACTTTAAGCATGAAGGAAGAAAATGTGAACATGCTTTGCCCAAAGTGAAGCACTATATGGTCTTAGGTATTATAGCTTATAAAAGCCAACCTGTTCTTTTTATTTAAGGATCCTCAATATAAAACATCGATATTTAGCTGCCTGCTTCCTTTATTCCAATACAGAAATGGAAGTAATTATTATAATAGTATTTTAATTGTAGTTCAAAATTATTTTATATAAACATAGGGGATTCTCAGTTGTGGGTTATAAACGCAATGGGTCACAATGCCAAAAAGTTAATCACCATATGATGTCCATGACAAAAATCTACTGGCAATTGGTTAACATAACAAGATTTTTTCACTTTCACTGATTACAGTGATTTCACTTCATATTTAGCAGATTTATTTTCCCTCACAGCTTTTGTTTAAACTAACAACTGCTTTGGCATTTTGCACAAACCTGGGCCAGATTAAGACAGAACTCCTAAACATTCCTGCAGATTTCCTGTGCAGCAGGCACCGTGCTAAGAAACTGACGTTGCCTCGTGCCCCACACGTCCCAGTCTTTTCTTCCCTCCAAACCTGCCGAAATAGACAACCTCACATAAGATAAAACCTATGACAAAAAGAAATAGGAAATAGTTTTAACTTTATCCCATTTTCTCTTTTGATCTGCAGTACAGTAGAGGCTCCATAGGTGACCACCTCCTTAAGTTTACAATTTTCATAAACTTGGCGTGCACCACATGTAGCTATCAGCACAGTAGGCCTCTTTCCTTGTGTGGACCACCCTCATATTGTTACCAACCCTTGGGTAACTCAACTTACAGAGGTTTTAAAAATTCAGTGAAAAATATTCAGCACATTATTTAGTTGTCATTTCAATAAACATTACCTAATTTGGGAAATAATCACAGTGTTACGAAGCATTTAGAGACATTTGTACTTAGAAAAGTGGAAAAATAGACAATTTTCTGTCCCAAGTATTGGTATTGAGCATCAGTAATATGTCACACATGACTGAAATACATTATCCACACCATTAAGATAGTATGTCATCCCCATTTTGTGGAAGAAGAAACTAAGACAGGTGATTCATATCTAACAAGTACCAGAGCTTGACTGAAACACAGGTCTGCTTATCTCCAACGACTATACATCAGGGTCCCTTTTCTTTTGAAACTACCTTATTGTAGGTGATTGAGGCTTATATAATGATGGATGTATGGGTGGTTGGGAAATAGAACATGGCAAAATGATTCTTAATATTCACTTAATTTGAGCTTCAAGCACATCTGTGGAAGCACCCATATTAACATTTACTTAATTTCTACACTTTTCTTACTTAAATAGATTGTTAAAAATTATATTCCACGGTAGAAAATATTTCTCCCAGGGATTTTACAAATGTACCTAGGTAGCTAATTTATTCTTCAATACTATGAAAAGATCCGTCGAGAGAAATAAGTAATAGGAGGCGGTGTACGTAGGAGGGAGCGTCAATCCACTGTGCTCCGCTGCACAGTTGCCTGGCAAGTTTATTTTCACCAAGCAAAAATGTTCAGTAATTATAAAACTTAAATATGCAATTATAAGGTGTCTAAGGTCTTGTCGTTGTTCACATGGCCCTTTTCAAAGGTAAATATAGCACCCAGGTATCTACATGCACAAAGACACTTGGCATTTTAAATGGCGAATATAATATGCCCTGCCATGTATTGGGAATAAAGGACCTGCCACTCCTTACAATGCGGTGTCAGAAAATGTCTCAGTGGAAGTTGTATGACATGATTCCTCTAAAGTCTCTTTTATGTTTGATTTCTACCCCTATTGTGCTGCCCTGAAATTCCAACAAATGTTGCAAGTGGCAGTCACCCACCTGGTGACTCACTACCCACTGCCTTGCTTGGCTAAAGGACCAAGGCTATCTTATGATTGAACTACGAAATGCAAGTTGTCAGGGGTCACTTCAAATGAAACTTCTGTTTCTGCATAAATAACAAACATGTGCTAGTAGAGAATAGAGTCTTCCAGGCCCTTGTATCCAAGCTGGCTTCTTGCGCAATGGAATATAGCAGAGATTACGCTGGTCTGCTCTGGGCTTGGTCCAAGATAACAGGCCACTTCTGCTTCCTTTCTCCTGGAAATTCACTACAGGTAGGTGCTGTGTGTGGATCCCAACTGTACCAACATAGTCATGCTGTGACAACGTTGCAAGTAACCACACAGAGAGGGTGTGGAAAAACGGCCAGCCCTCAGGTGCTCCAGCCGTCTCTGCAAAGTGCCAAATGCATGAGTGAAGAGACTATCTGGTGAAAAAATATGTATAAACATGTATATGTGCATATATATATATATATATATATATACACACAAACACATATATATTTATTTTAACATACATTCATACATCAATTGGTTTTACATATCTACTTAGCTAGGCCAGAGTACACAGATATTTGGCCAAACAATATTCTAGATGTTCCCGTGAATATATATTTTAGATGCAATTAATCTTTAAGTCAGTAGGCTGAGCAAAGTAGATTACCTTCTGTAATAGGGGTGGGCCTCATTAAATCTTTTGAAGGTCTTTTTTTTTTTATTGAATGGTAACTATGTACATTAATGCACTTCTGGGGTACAGTGTGGGGTTTTCACATGCAATCAGAAATACTTCCATCACTTTTGAAGGTCTTAATAGAAACTACAATATTAAAAAAACTGACCACCCGGGGAATAGGAAATTCTATCAGGAGGTGGCCTTTAGACTTGAACTCTAATTCTGTTCTGTTTCCAGCTTACCAGCCTATCTTGTGGGTTTGGGGCTTGCTAGCCTCCATGACCACATGACCTAGTTCCCTAATATACCTCCCTCTCTTGTTCTGTCTATAGACAGATGATCGAGGTATAGATATAGACACACACACACACACAGAGTCAGGGCTCAGTTTCCATGAGCAGATTACTTACCATTTCAGGATATCCCATGGCTACCAAAATCCACAACTAGTCCAGTTCCTTACAGCTGATCCTCCATGTCTGTGGGGTCCTCATCCAAGGATACAACCACCTGCAGATCAAATGTGCCATGGTTGGTTGAATTCACCGTTCTGGATAAGGAGGGCAGACACACACACACACACACACACACATATCCAACAGTTTTGTTTCTCTCAAGAGCCCTGACAAATACTGGTTTAAGCACCATTTAAAATCTCTTGGAATTATCAACAGGGGTCACAGACAATGAAGATAAAATTCTTCTAGAAAATCTACTAAACATCTATGATAACAGCAAGGGGCTATGGCTTCTTAACCCCACCTCCCATCACCCCTAGCTTAGTTGACTAGAAGCTATACACCAGACATGAGTACCCAAGAGCACAGGGCTGCACCTCACCCAGCTCTAATCCCCAGCTCAAAATTACATGGCAAAGCAGGTCACGAGTGTTTGTATCCCGCCCAGCTGTGTTCTAGAATCTCTGTAATTAGGAGTAACTGATAAGGTTGAGACGCCTGTAATCAGTCCCGACTCTCAGAGTGGCAGCGTAGCAGGTTAAGAATACTGAGCTCTACTAGCACTGGCTCCAGCTCCTTGTACAGTGGAGGTTCCATGCTGGGAGAGTCAAGTCAAGAAGGCCATTTTCCCTGCCCAGACCTAGCTAGCAAAATAGGAGACAAGTTTGCTGGCAGCATTTCTGGCTCCAGCTCTGGAGCACTGGTTCAGAGGTTGTCTAGTGGGAGTGGCAGGCCTTTGCAGGATTCCCTGGTTTCCTCAGGGGAACTGGCTTTAGTTGGAGCAGAGCATGAAGAGTTTCAAGACCTAAAAGTACTGCCATAAAAAAAATATGAAGTTTTGGGCTGTAAACAATTAAACTGTTAAGTTCTTAACTGTTAGTTAAGTTTAACTAATTAAACATAAGTTAAAATTTTAGCTGACAGATCAGAGAAAGAGACACCTTAAGAAGATCCTTCCTGTGGTTGGAACAATCCTCTGACACTGGGTTCAAAGACTGCTGTAGCAAAAATACCTGAATTTCATTCCCTTGTGGGATGACTATTCCCTGGGCATTGCTGTTGGTCATCATCCTACAGTTAGTGGAAACTAACAGTGAGGGCTGATACCAGTTAAGGAAAAGTATGGACAAAGAGATTGGAGAAGGAGCTGTGCTCTAACCCTTGTCTTCTACAGTAAAAATACCCAAAGCTGCGTCATCTGAGCACCGTGAGGACACAGGCATCACTGAAATGGTCTTGCCAAGACACTAAAGAAATGAAGAAGCAAATAACAACAATTAACTAGGGGAAGGGGGTAGAAATTAATAACCAAAGTTGCTATAACATATAATCTAATACATCCAGTTTTTCAAATTGTAGTTTATGAAAAAAAATTGAAGGAATATATGAATCACATAGAAAAAAAGTTAGGGAGCAGAAACTGCCTTTGAGAGGGCCCAGATATTGGACTTAGCAAACAAAGACCTAAAATCAGTGATTATAAATATGGTCAAAGAACGGAAGGAACACAATAAAAACATAAAATAATGATGGCTTATGTTTAAAGAGCAATGAACAATGAAATACCCTTGAGATGGCAATACAATGAAATGATTCCACAGACCCGAACAAGCTCTACCTAAATTCCATTTGTCTTTTAGATTTTTTAGAAAATTGACAGGTTGATTCTAAACCTTGTATGGAAATGCAAGGGACACAGAATAGGAAAAAAAGTCTTGAAAATAAAGTTTGAATCGTAACACTATCTGACTTCAAAATTTATTATTAATACGTATTTACAGCAATGAGGAGAGTGTGGATCTGGTATGAAGGTTGACATGTAGATCAGTAAATACGATCTGGAGGCCAGCAATAAACTCACAAGTCTATGCCAATTATTTGCAGCAAGTGTGCTAAGTTTTAACAATAATCTTTCAATAAATGGTACTGGGACAATTAAACAGTTGTTTGTAAAGGAATTAACTTGGATCCCTTCCTCACACTATGTATAAACAGTAACTAAAAGTTTATCACAGATACCTAAATTTGAAAGCTAAACCAAAAAAATTCTTGAAATGAAATATACAGTCAAATCTTTAGACAAAATGTTCTTAGATATAGAACCTAAAGCAAAGGGATAAGAAAGGGAGGTAGAAAAGCTAGAATTCTTCAAAATTCAAAATGAACGTTTTTCTTCATAGGGTACCACCTTTTTAAAATTAAAAAGTCAAACCACAAAATATGAGGAAATATTTGCAAACCATGTATTTAGTAAATGACTTGTTTCCAGAACATATAAAGAATTATTAAGCCTCAATAATGAAAAGACAAATAAGATAATGAAAGATGGGCCATGATTTAAATAGAGATTTTTTTCAGAAAAGACATACAAAATGACCAGTGAGTACCTGGAAAGATGCCTCAACATCATCAGTCATTAGAAAAAGCAAATCAAAACTGCTGTCAGCTACCATTCCACAATTTGTAGTTAAGTTTTTATAACTAAAGGAACATTCAGCTATAATTTCCAATTTTCCCTATGTGTGGAGACTTTATGGGTGATCTTTAGGACACCCAATAGAGAAACTGGAACTCTCATATTGCCAGTGGGAATCTAAATGATACAGCAATTTTGAAAAACAGTTTCAAATTTTTTCAAAATGTTAAACAAGGTGTAAGATGTGACCTGGACACGTAACTTCTGGGTATATACCTAAGAGCAATGAGACATATATTAACACAAAATCTTAGATTTAAATGTTCACAGAAGCATCGTACATATCAACTAAAAAGTGAAAACATCCAACTAATTGATAAACGGACAAAATGTGGCAAACCCATAATATATAGTATCCAGTAATAATAATGAATGTAATATTGATACAGGCTACAGTACACATGAATTTTCAAAAGCATTATTCTCAGTGAAAGAAGCTAGTCACACACACATACAGACAAAAGCACACACTGTTTCATTTCATTTCCACAAAATGTCCAGGACAAACCTGTGGAAACTGAAAGTGGTTTCGTGGTGACCTTAGGCACAAGTAGCGGGTGGGAGCCCCTCCCGGGTAGTCTGTTTGGGGTGATGAAAATCTCCTAAAGTTGATTGCATTGACAGTTCTACATTTTTGTGATTATATTAAGAACCACTGAATTGTGCACTCAGGTGCTATAAATTATATCCCAATAAGGCTGGCAAAAAATTGCAGTAAGGAGTATTTGGCTCTCCAAAATCTTTTCAGCAAGATAAGAAGCAAAAAACCAGATGACTCAGTTGTAAGCGACTTTCTCTGCAGTGCACGTTTCAGGTTAGTAAGCCTGCAACTTCTGGGGGAAGTTTTACTCTCAGGATGTTTCTTTCTCTGTCTCTGTTGTGGGTCCTTCATGTTTACCAATTATTTCAAAGCTTAAATTTTAGACCTGTCTGTAGGACCGGGGCCCATATCTTGGACATGGTTCATTTTCCATTTGGGTTGCGTGATGGTCTTGCCAAGTCCCCGGCTCCACATACTTTCTGGTTTCCAAAGAGAAGCAAAATCAAAGCCCAGAGCTGCTGGCCTGCTCAGATAAAAACCCTGCTTTCTCTGGCTATCATCTTGCAATTTTTGGTATGTATTGCTCTGCGCAGCTCAGTACTAACTGACCTTTTATCCTCTATCCTGAGAGATAGCATTTGATTTGGGGGAATGCATGCATTAAATCAACTTTACTAAGCCGGCATGATAATAGGGAAAGAAATATTACCTTTCCATTTTTTAAAGTATAAATAATAAAGAATGAAATGAAATTTTACCACTATTATCACCTTTAAGAAAAACTCTGGTAGATTAATATATTTTTTTTAAAGAGACAGAGTCTCATTTTGTTGCCCTCAGTAGAGTGCAATGGCATCACAACTCACAGCAACCCCCAGCTCTTGGGTTTAGGAGATTCTCTTGCCTCAGCCTCTGGAGTAGCTAGGACTACAGGCGCCCGCCACAATGCCCAGATATTTTTTTGTTGCAGTTTGGCTGGGGCCAGGTTCAAACCCACCACCCTTGGTGTATGGGGCCAGTGCCCTATTCACTGAGCCACAGGTTCCGCCCACAGCTTAATTTTTTTTAAGAGAGTGTATTTCCTTGGCAATAAACAGTTTTGCCAAACTAAGCCCCTATTCTGACTCACTACTGAAGTATATATTTGATGTATAAAATAATTTTCATGACAGCATTATAAAAGTATTCTTTTTCTGTCAGAGTGAGCTGTTTCCAAATTGCTTCCAAATTTTGTTAGATGTTTTTAAAATTATTATATAAGCTTTTATGAAGGAAATTAATGAATGCAGAAATAAGCCAAATTTAATATACTTCAGTATATTATTCCCTACCTCTAGTTATGCTATGTCCCAACACATTTCTTACTGCATTATTAATTGTGATGCCATGAAAACAAAAGACACTGATTAAATATTAAAGAAGTCTCATATAAGCTTTGTTCCTGAAGTAGTGCACGTCAATTTTAACCATCAAAGTGAATACTGATAGCAATAAACATTATAGTCACGACCCTAAGTTTAAGGATTTACATGAAAAAGCCATTATTTACAAATCACAATCAATTGTTCCTGATTCATACACACATCAGCAGGTTAATATTTTTGTAATTTTTTTCTATATAACTATATCCAGTTACTTACTCTTCATTATATCGGTGTAGGAAAGTTTCACATGAGTCTATTTGACCCCTGGGAATTATCAGCACCCCGGCAGCATCGCTAAGATGTCTCATTTAGGTACCACGTGTGTGTGGACTTTTCTTAACCCTTCCAAGCAGCAAGGAAAACATGGGACTTGTTTAACATCTCCTGTGTGCCACAGAAACTATGAATGATTTTTTCCTTGAGTTTTTAAAAGATTTTGTAGAAATTAATTTCTTTACACAATTTAAATTGGGAATCCTATTGTATACATACGGATTTTGAGAAAAAAAAAATTGGAGGCCTTGACTACTTTTATTTATTTTTTTTAAATTTGAAACAAAATACACCCCTGCTTTCTAATTAATAACATCACACTCTGTGAAAGAAAATGAGTTAATCCGTGAACCCAGGAGCTTGTTGATCGCGAGGTGTCCCAGCAATGTGCTTTATCTTCCCCAGGGTGGATGGAACCCGTATAATAAAGCCGTGATTGTCTGAGCACAATCCACCCAGGAAATTGTGTACTAATGGCAGACAGCAGCGGGAGCTAACCTTCTTTATCAGTCACAAACTTTTCTTCCTACCGCTGTGCTGTTGCAGCATTGGCGTAACAGTTTGAAATGTAGTTTCCAAACCACGAGTTTTTTTGGTTTGTTTTTGTTTTTAACCTTAGAAGTAACATTTTCATTAGACCCATAGGTATGAAGATGAGCCTAACCTTTAGATCTACTCAGATGAATAGCTTAAGGATTTAAGCATAAATCACAGTAATTTAGGGGAGAATTATACTGCATGCTGATAAGAACTTGGAGCAAGATGTGGTCATTTTAACCGCATAAAACAACGAATGCGAGGTGCCAGGGAGCAGCCACATCTCTCACTCTGCTGTTAATTTTTATATTCAGATTTCCCTTTTGCAAAGAATGGGAAATGAGTTACTTGAAATCTGCTGCACAAAACCAGTATTTCTTCTTGGAGTCTGATACATTTTTGGAGAAAGCAATGGAAATGTTCTTCACTAAAGCCCAGACACACAGATTAACTTTTCACAGGATTCACAGAAAGTCACATCTGATACCAAAAGCCCCTCCTCTGTCCCTGCCCAATTTCTCAGATTAGTCCAGTGAAGTGCAATTTTGGAATGTCGGGCTGAAAGCAGGCCACGTTCTCTTGTTTAATTCCCTTAAATTTCTCCATTCAGGTGTTGTATCATTTTAACTTTCTTTTCTACATTTCCTTCTCATTACATCCTGCATGTGTCTATTTTCACCCTTAAAAATCTAAACCTTTAATTTTGATGTCTTTGTCTGTGACATCTGCTAGCTGCTTTCCTACAAGTGACCTAATAGACAGAATATCGATTCTTTTAATGTTGTATAGACTCCTGGGCCACAGCAACAGGTACCTTCAGATGAGGTGTGGAAGTGATTCTTGTTCATAAGGCTAAAGTCAATACCCACCCACGCCCAGCTGGTGGCTGCTAGAAAGTGGATGGTGATGCCCCCGGGAGGTGTGCTAATTCCGGAAGATGGGAGGAAATCCAGAAACAGCCGCACTTCTTCCCTTGCTCCCTCTCTTTCTCAGCTTCTTTCTTCCCTTCCTTTCCTGTCTTCTCTTTCACTTTTCCTTTCTTCACGGCTATTCAGGACCTTAAGTTGGTATACAGCAGTTAGGTCACGTGTTCACCACCTCCACACTCTGACATTTTCATCCACTCAGCAGTGTATATAATATAGTCACCTGGCATGAATCGGCAGGAGCTGGGGGCAATGCGAGGAAAGGATAAAGGAAATAAGTGAGGAGTAAGAAATATCTCCTTGAGACTGATGGGCTTTATTCCTAACCTGCTCTCCAAATGGTCCTCTCTACTTTTTACTGTTTGGTTGAAATTGTATGGTTGAAATTAACTCAACCATACAATTGTATGGTTGAGATTAACAAGGTTTTGCCAACCCTGGTCTCTGCCAACCCTTTACCAACCTAACAAGGCTCTGCCAACCTCGCGTGGACCAGTAAGCTTCCATGGACCCCTAAGTGTGCATGTCCTGAAAACAGGATATAAAAAGGATATTTCATAATCCTTAGATTCAACTGGTTTTATTTGGGTAAGCTGCCCCTGTGTTCTTCTTCTTTTTATTGTTTTTCAAAAGGTAATCTGTAATCTTGGTGAATTAATATCATTGGAGAAATAAAGTATTTTAAAAACATATGTACATATTCATCCTGTATAAGAAGTGTGTAAACGGCATTTTTGACACCTAAGGAATTACACCTTTTGCTGGCATGTGGGTGAATATTAGGGAAGTTAGGATTATGGAATAGAGTAAGGTTGATATAATAATGGAATGATTGTACGAAATGTTTTGTGATCAGGGTCGGGTATGCATAATGGGAGAGGACACGAGCCTCTACAAATCACATATTGTACTGGGGGCTTAATGAGACAACTTGGCAAGAATGTCAAAGGACTTCAGGAAAAGGTCCGCAAGGGCCTGGCTGGGGCCTCAAAGGGCGTGGGGAGCCATTTTAGGATAACAGGTGCAGCTCTCATTGAGCAAGAAAGATTAGTTCTTAGGGGTGTGAGGTGCAAGGATTCAGCTTTGTTCCTCCTGCTCCTAAAAGATGAGAAGGTGTCAACGAATTTACCCCGCAGTAAACAAACAATCAACTGGGGGGGGGGGGCTTAGCTCCAAAGTCCACGCTCCCATTTCCTTTGTTCTCCGCAGTCCTGTTTATGGTCAATAAGTACCTTAAGAGGTAAGAGTAATAAAAATAGCTAACGGGTTATTGGGTGGGTAATTCCGAATTAGGGCAGGAGAAACTGCAGAGATGATGTACGTTGTTGTTGCTGCAAACACCCATTACCTAATCAAGGGGAGTGATAACAACTGATTAAGTACATCCAGAGTTCCGGCTCTCCGCCATCTCGCAGGAGGAGTGCGGACCCTCCCAGCCCCTCTAAAAACTCAATTTCTACTCTCATTCCCTCGTCACCGTCAAGCATCGGGGACACTCACGTGTCATGTGGGGGCTGGCTCCCCACACCCTCACATATTGCTTGATAATAAACAAAGAACAGAGAAGGCCTGGGATCCGGAAAGTGGGTCCATCCGAGCAGAATAAAGATGCTAAAGAAGGAAGATGGGGAGGAGCGCTGAAGCCCCGACCTTACAGACCTTACCCAGGGCGGAGCAAGTAAGAGCACCCCCAGTGGACATGCGGGGAATTACGCTGCAGGTGATCTGTTTAGTCTACAAGAGAACTGAGAGCGGAGTAAGACTCGGGCCACAGTAAGGAGGCGGAGGAGGGCAGGTGCAGGAACAGGGACCAGAGTCTCCACAGCAGAAAGTTCATGGAACAGGTGCTGGTGACAGAAGACAGTGAAAACACACAGTAACAGACACGGAGGCATTTGTAATATAGGTCCAAAAAAAAAGTTACAAAAAGTAAAGTGCTTATGTGAGGAGCCGGACGTGTGTAAAATACTAGGGTTCGAGACCTCTCATCAAAGGAATCCTTATTATTTATTTGCTAAGCTTTGTATGCATTATTAAATCTGTTTGGTATACAATTTAGGTATATGGGATACTTTTATTACATATTTTTCTCTCTTACTGGTATAATTTCTTAATATTTCTGTTTACAAATTGGAAGCAAGCCTTATTTTTGTTTGTTTTAGTTTTGTGTTTTATTCCATGCAGCAGAATCTTGACAATTGGGCAGAAAGTTGCATATTTACTTGTTTATATGAAATAGGGCACTATAAAAAGTTAAGCTTCCCACTGAAAATGATTTTCTAAAGAAGCAACTTGTCTCTTTTAATTTCTATTGTTAAATATATCTCATATTCAGAAACATATATAAAATATGTATTGATGTTTCTTTACCAGTACTTTAAAAATGAAGTAGTTGTGTAACCAGCAATTCTGTTAAGCAATAAAACTTAGCCAGTGATTTTAACTAGCAGTTTTCTTTTACTGGTGCTCCTTTGATTTACTAATGAGGTTAAACATATTCAGTCTATAATTATTGGCCATATCACTTTCTGTGAAATGCGTCTTATTCTACTCATTTGAATTCCTTTTTATCATAAATCCTGGATTTATTTGTACAGTCTCTATAATAGTATTCAGTTGTTTAACATTATAAGCATAAACACATCCACAGATATACATATATATTTGTACATGACTGTGGCCTATATTTTCAATTTCTCATTGGTTTATTTGATGAATCAATATTCTTAATTTTAAGTTAATAAAATTCAACATTTTTTTCAGTATGCTTGATACTTTTGATGTCTTGTCTGCAAATTTCAGTTGCCTCAAATTTATGAGTATTTTTTAAACTATCATTTTCTAAAAGCCTATAAATTATGTTTGGCTTTCCTTTTTTCTTTCCTATTTAGGTCTTTCATCCATCAGAAATAAATGTTTCTCTGTGATTTCAGTTAGATATTCAGCTTTTTTTCTATATCAGTATAGAGACTCTGTTGTCCTAATGCCTTCCTTAAAAAGCCACCCCTCTCCCCAAATTAGCAAATCTAGTTTGCTATTTTTGTTTTATAGCAAGTAAAGGTATGTTTGTGGGTATAAATTCGGGCTTTCAAGTTTATTATCTCAATTTATTTACCTTCACAAAAATGTTTAACATCCTATCTAAATTTCCACAGCTATAAATTTTTATAGCTATAATAAGTCTTGACATTTGGTAAGGCAGGTCTATGCTTTTTTTTTCAGATATGTTTGACTATCATTAATCCTTTGGTCTTCCATAAAAAATTTAGAACTAACTGCTTTTACTTACATTTTAAATGTAAATCTAATATCAACAAAAGATTAAAGTGTTTTTTGGTAGCATACAACATTTCTTCTACTCTCAAGTTAGGAAAAACAAAATGAGTTGGAATAACTTATTTATTTCAACAGATTTCAAGTTCTTTCCCATCCAACAATGTGACACACACCACCTAGCATAGAAGGTAATTTAAGTGACATCCAAAGTTGGCTTAGACACATGAACTAAACATTTCTACATAAACAATTTCTTTGAAACTTCAGCTGATGATTATAACACAGATATATTAACTTTAAAAAGTTACTTATACTGTCATAAGTATCTTAGCTAAAGTAATATTTTAAGGAGATTTAACACCCTAGGAAAGAGGTGAGACTTGTAACAATTTAATTTTCATGGAGGTAGTACACATTTTGTGTATGCTACAATGTTGCTCAAAATACAACTTTGCCCCATCATTCAAGCTGAGAATACATCATTGTAGGTGAACACAGTGGACTTTCTCCCTAACTCTGGGTAATTTCTCACGCATCATCATAGACCTCGTATATGTGAAACTGAGTGCTCTGAAGTTACTCACTCTTCACCCCACCCCCAGCCCCATGCGTCAGGGTGTCTCACAGATACCAGGCAGTTGAAACTAACCTGAACTTCCTCTGGACAAAACATTAAACTGTTAGACAAGCCAGAGACAGTAAATACCTTCAGAAGAAAAAAGAGAGTTAAGCTTCATTACAAGACCTTGAAAATAATACATTTAAATACAGCTATTTCTCATTGTTCACAATAGTTATGGTCTATCAGGTCACTGCAGCACCGAATTAGCAAATGCTGAACCATAAACCATGGCCATGACGGGAAGTAGAAAATAAGGCTCCCATAAGCCTCTGGCCACAACAATTTTGACAACAGATCAATACATAATTTCATTTTATGTGTGTTTCTGGTTTAAGATACCTCCATTTTTATACACACACACAGATTTATGTACATATATATTTGATTTATTAATGTTGAACTCCCAGACAGCACCACTAGAGCTCATGCCTGCACCGAGCTTCCCTGCTGCTCTCCACTCTTAGGAAGGAGAACACAGCACACCAGCCCCATGCCTAGAAGTCATGGTAAACAGCCAAGTCACCAGAAAACACACCACACAGAACTGTGAAAATCTTGGCACTCAAGACACCATGAAGAGGACATCTGTGGTGTTGTACAGTGTGAGAGCTGACCAAGGAATCAGAGCTTCATCTTGTTGGCCCTGAAGAGCGTGGGCAGGGCACAACTCCAATTGCTCCCGCTCTTCACCTACTCACAGATGATTGTGAGAGGGCCACCAGTGTGTTTCAGTTACAAATACATGTTGGCAGTGAGGCACATTCACAAACACTGAATCCATGAATAATTCGGACCCACCTGCACTTCCGTGGTTTAAAAGCACGAATCCATCCTTGCACGTGAGATCTCTAGCTGAATACATGCTGTTTTCTAGGTAAGAGAAATGGACAAAAGGATAGAGTAAATGTGGTAAATATTAGCAGAGGAGTGTTAATATTGATTCATAGTGATCTCTGATTGTTAAATTACTGTCACAGAGATCCCACTTAAAAAAAGAAATTTACTGAATAAAATTATTAAACACACATCACTGGGAGGCATTCCTAACCTCTTCTTGATAGAAGTGATCGCAGCACAGAATTTCCTCATAACAGAAAAATTGGAGAAGAAGGTTAAGGATTTTGGTTGCCCAGCAGGCCAAAGTTGAGTCTTCACTTCTCCATTAAGATTTGGGTGAAAGATGAGACAAATTGAAACAGAATGCAGAAGTTTAGCACCTTTTGCACATTCTGGGTTTACCTTTTATGGTGTGGCATTACTCATTTTGAAGTTTTATAAATTTTCAGAGAATCATATGCCAATGACAAAAAAAAAAAAAAAACAGAAACAAACTTTAATTAGGGGAGTCATCTTTTAATTTTCATCAGCACAAGTAATGGGAGAAGATTGGGCAGAAAAACTAATCTGAGAATATTTACATGCTCTTTCCTGCTTCTCTTCTGTTTTTATTGTAGTGTTAATATCAGAGATTAAGGGTAAGGAAACTGTTGCCAAGTGTAGACTGCTGTTTGCTGGGGGTGTCTTTATTTTCATCATCGATTTATTGACTCAGCAAGAATTTTCTAAGTCTGGACTACTTGGAGGGATGTGCATGCATCAAACAGAAAATGAAGTTCCCGTTCTGTCTGTGGAAGATAACCTGCTGATTGCTGATAGAGTGACGTGACCACATTTGTTTTCAATGCTTAATTACTGTCCCCGACTCTTAGGTCCCCAAGCCACGGCAAGACCACAGTATTCACTGTGCTGTGTTGCCAGTTGTTTTTCAAGTGACCTCGATTATGGATATAATTTAATAAGTTTATTATTTACTCTAATAATTTGTCATTAACTGCTTATGCAGTTTAGGGGCAAACAGAGTAAAATCTGACATTGCACGTTATTTCAGATGTGCTGTTCAGCAATTTAAAAGATATATCATTCACTATTGCCATGCTATCAGGGAATGTGACAAATATTGAGGAACTGAAACTTGGTAGCCCTGTGGTCAGACCAGCTGGTGGGCTTCCTGCTGCACAGATGGACGCTGAGATGCTGCAGCTTTACTGTGAGATGGTAGGGGAGGTTTCGGGGGCAAAGAGTTTTTGTTTGTACAAGAAAATTGCTTGGTAGTGACAGAGATTCATTTCAAACGTTTCAGGAGCAGTTTATATGATTTCCCAAGAGATCTCTCCAGGGGTCACAAAGAATGGGGAAAACAAACCCAGCCCTTCTATCCTCGCTGGAAGGGAAGAAAATTTATTAGGAGTTTGAGCTTTCTCCGTGTCACTCACGACACAGCAGCTACGGGGAGCGGTTTGTTTCTGAGACGCGTCTCCGCCCAGCTCTGTTGCCCTGATTTGCTCCTGTCCGTCTGACAGGGAGCACTAACTGGGGGTAATGGCAGTGTAAAAACGAACCTTTGTGTTACTCTGTGTAATACCAATACGTGTTTGATTAACATGCAATCAGTCATGTCCCTGGGAAGTAAATAGTCAAAAACATCCTGGCATAATTTCAGTAACCTTTAAAGTAAGGTGACCAGACATCCCGTTTTTGGCAGGACAGTCTCGATTTTTAACAATTTGTCCTGAGTCCTGCACGTTTTAAAAAAGTCCCAATTTTTGGAAAGAATGCAGGACAAACTAGGGAACACGGGAAAACAGGAAGGGAATACATGGTTTTCGGCTGCCATGTGGCCTTTTCGCCAGGATATGCGTTTCATATTATTATTTTTTTTTGAGACAGAGCCTCAAGCTGTCCCCCTGGGTAGAGTGCCGTGGCATCACAGCTCACAGCAACCTCCAACTCCTGGGCTCAAGCGATTCTCCTGCCTCCGCCTCCCAAGTAGCTGGGACCACAGGCGCCCAGCATAACGCCCGGCTATTTTTTGGTTGCAGCCGTCATTGTTGTTTGGCGGTCCGGGCTGGGGATTCGAACCCGCCACCTTAGGTGTACGTGGCTGGCACCTTAGCTGGTTGAGCTATAGGCGCCGAGCCGCGTTTCATATTATTTTTGTTAATCTTATAATGTTAAACTTTAATAATAACAAATAATTGTTGAGAACTGATTATCAAGAACAGCTTATCCAAGTTTGCATTGTTCTCAGGTCCCTCCCCCCAGTGGTGCCCCCCTTTACCAATGTTAAAATCTGGTCACCTTGCTTTAAAGTAGGCTTGTAAAAACACACATAATACTTTAATAGTTGTTTAAAGAAAAAAGACATAATATCTAAAAACTGTTGGCAAGGAGACATATATTTTGCTGGTGAGAAGATGATGTAGCTTCCACAGTATGGCAATTTAGAGAGATTTTATTACAATTAACAATGCAAATGTTTTCACCCAAGAGTCATGTTTCTAAGAATTTTTTCTCAGAATATATACTGCAGTGCTTTTTAAAGTATTAAAAGTGTAGGACTTAGATAAGTATTTAGATACTTAGTATAAAGTAGTCAGCAAGCGAACTCCAATCCTTTGGAATGGAGGGCGCCATGCAGCCGCTAAGCATTATGAGGTAGCTCGGTGCATAGACTCTGAAAGAATCTCCAAGATAAACTGACAGACAGGTCAGGCAAAAAAATAGTTTTCTATAATGTGTAGAAAAATAGCAGGAGTACATTCACACGTCACAAAAACGTGTTTTGATTTGTGCACATGTATAAAACCCAAGGAACCCAGGAGAGATCACAGCTAGAAAAGGCCGAGTAGCCAAAAGGCTGCAGAGGGGGGTTTGATATTTCATCATAAATTTTGTGCCATTAGGATGCATTATTTTATCAAAATAATTATATTAAATTTTAATTTAAACATTGTGAGAATAAAAATGTAAATTCACAGTTACAATGAGTCACTTTTCACTTATTTTTTATTGTATACATTTTGTAATTAAATACATAGGAATCACTGTGATGTCCATAATTTATGTTCTATTTGATACATTTCAAGACCTTTCAGAACTTATGTACCTCTAATTTAAAAAACTTAACTTTGGAAGGTTTATCCTTGGAAATAACGGAAGCGATTCAGTGGGTGAGACGTTCCTATAAATATGTTCAAACAGAATGAGCCATTAAATTAACATTTTGAACTGTTTAAGTAATTTTCATTCCTATTTTAACAGCTCATGATTCACAGCCATTTTAAAAGATTTATTTCTCTAAGTTTGTTTAAAATTTTCCCTTAAATTACCACATACATCCCGTAATTTGTGATCTTGTTATTTACTCTCTTGAGTCATGCTGCCAAGTGCCACGGGTCACTTCCGGGAGGTCGTTTCAAGTAAAATCTTTGAAGTAGTGGAAAACCTTGCTCTTTATTCTGCAATAATAAAAAGAGCATTTAATTAGAGTGGATAATACTTTGGATTATTTCTGAAAGTAACATAAAATGAAAATAGAGAAAAAGAGAAAAAGAAAGTAACTCCTTCTAAAATAATTGGAAATATTAGTAACAGAAATAGTGATAGAATAGAAAAATAATCATTTTGCAAACACCGATATAATAATTGACTCAAGGGAAGAACAACACACATCAACCAGGTGAGGGATGTTTGAAGGAGTTACTCATATGAGGCCAGCGCATCCGTCTTTGGGATCACCGACTATTAGCAGAGGGAAACATTTCCCTGTGCAGTACGTGCACAGTGGAAAGAACGGGTTCCTGCCTGAACTAAGGGAGCAGACCACGTGGCCAGTGACCATAATGTGATGCCAGGAAAAGAACAAACCACTGCCCAGTATTGCTGGAGAAGAATGGTTTATCTGAGACCTGATTGTTGGTGGAATATCACACAAACCCGGAATCAGGGGGGAAATCTAAAAAATAGTATGGACTTGACATTTAGAAAAATCTGTCATTAAAAAACAAGCATTTTCTCAGATACGGTAATGATATCACAGTTATATAGAAAAGGCTTCCTAATGCTTAGGAGGTACATGCTGAAGGATTGTAGGTTAAGTATGATTATGTCTGTCACTACCATTCAGCAGTTATGCCCTGGATTACGTTACTCGCCCGTGCAGGCACACACACATTCCTGTGTTGACTTGTATTTATATTTATAAATGTGATATAATAAACTAGAGATAAACAAATACATATCCACCCACCTATACCACTATCCCCTTTATCTCCATATAGGTAAACCAATAGATGAATAGATGAACCAGTTGATCAACAGAACAGTAGATGTAGACATACTGGTAGATTCTAAGACTCACTTCTCCAGCTGAACCTCTGTGTATACGAACTCTATGGATGATCTCTTCATGGATTAAAAATTTATCTAACACAGCTAAGTGATGAAAAAGTGGCCAGTGTGGTGGTTTTTCTCCATTCTCTGCTTCCCTAGCCTAGATGTGTTCTCCAATCTTCTGCACCTTAATCTGTGCCCAGGATGCTGAATCTAGAGAGAAAATCTTGAGGATCCCTTGATGTGAAGTTTTAAAAAGTTGCTAATATGTAGAAAAATTACCTTGTCTTTTCTGGACATCAGGGTCTTGATTACAACTACATTTGTGTTGGCATCAGTGTGAAATCTCCTGTGTGCCAAGCACTGGGCAGAACCATCCACATGGTTCACCCACAGCAGGTATGGAAATAAACAAAGGACAGACGTGTTTTAAGTTTCTGGAGGGCATTTAAACAAACCTGTAAGTGTTTATTGAGGATAAATAAATCTCCATGAAAAAAAGCATACACATTTTGTTTTTTATTAACTCCAAGATAAATAGACATATGTTCTAAAAGATGTAGATTAAGAATCTGAGATAAAGTACTAGCTGTTCTTTCATAGAGATCCAGTCAGAGGCTAGTGGCTGTGTCTGTGCCTGTCTGCTGCAGAGGACTCTCCCACCTGCTTTGCCATGTCTGCGCCCCCCACTCCCCCCATGCTCTCATCTAGGTCTGTCTGTGCGTGGACTGACTTTCTCTTAACCTCGTACCTTGTAAGAATCCCAAGGCTGAACATAAGCTTAGACTTACTTGCTCAAGGCTCTCTCTATAAATTCTCATCATGAATTGGATTCTGTGAAGCTTGGATTCCCTTAAAAGTTCTTAATAATGTTCACAGTCTGCTTGACACAATTCAGGAATGATCACCAATTAGGATGCTGATGAGAAAATCATATCATGCAGTTCTGCATAAGATGTCCTGGGTTCTAGTTGGAATAACATGGGTGAGGAATTCACATACTGTGCACTCAGCTTCTTCAGCTATAAAGGGGGGAAATGATACTTACCTCCAAGGCTTATTGAGAAGATTAAATGAATAGTTATGTGAAAAGAAGGTAAGACAGTAAATGCTAGGTGGTAATCACTTAATCCCCGTAACCACTGTTATCAGTAATAGTATTGTCATCTTCAGTCAAGTTGATTTCTGAATGGATTTCGAAGTGAAAATCATTTTTATTATAGAAGAAAAACATGGACACAATGACATTGCCACTTCATTAAAAATCCCCATGCACCTTACTAAAAGGAGGGTGTTTCCCCACTTAAACATTTCATGCCGAGTGTCACAAGGCCTGTGCTCCCATAGGAGGAATATTGTCATACCAAAAGATAAAGCTCTTTTCTGTACATATGCAATTATTTAAACATGAACTTTGTAAAATTAAGAATACTCTACCAAATGCATGAAAAGATTGCTCATTAGTATGGAGATAAATTTAAGAGAAAAATATTTCAACAGTGATTCATTAGACATCCTTGTCCCTGTTACTTGGAAACATCCAGTGGAATAGTAATTGTCATGCAAGTACATTTTGAAAATAACGATGCTTAAACCCTCATTTTAATTAATTAATATAAGGAATCTACTGTTTTCTTATACAAAGTAACACACACCCTTGAGTTCATTTGCTACATGAAGTGAAACCATTTAAGCTACTAATTAATCAAAAGGTCACTGAACAATGAATAAATCAACTTGTATCACTGAAAGATGATTCTCAATCCATCTGTTGGTATTAAAACCTTTTGGGCCTTCAAAACATTCAAACTTTTTCTTTTTAATCGAAGGGAAAAATTTTATTAATTTAAAGAATGTGATACTAAAAGGTTACATTTGAATATCAAATAACTCTAATCCCTAACAGCTGGAATTTGTCCAACTATCCACGCCTGTGGAAACACATCCTGGACAGTGGCCTCCCTTCTTTGAACCCAGCAATAGAAAGGCTGGCTTCCTTGATGGATCATTTAAGAAACTTTTGCTCTGTATGACAAAAAGTGTTCCCGTAATAATAGTAAAATATGGAAAACATTTCAAAAGGCTACAAGCATTGCCTTAATTTTCTCCACTTTTGTCTTATTTATTAATTCAAAGTTCTTTAATCTTTTTTTTTTTTTAGTCTCATGGCACACTTGAACCTTATAGTTAAACTTCCGTGAAACACTTAAATTATGTTGATCGAGAAAAGGGTGAAAAATAAAAGAACACACTTACTCTGCTTCGTACTTCTTTTGAAAATAATTTAATTAATGAACTTTAAAATTTTTGGCAGTTCCTCTCCTGATGTACCAGTGTCACAGCATGCCAGTTGAAGATCACTGCACTAATTATTCTATTTATTGGTTGCTCTTCGTAATGTCAATACATTTCCATGTGGGTAAGTAAATGTACATTCATACTCTGTGTAAGTTGGAATAAATAAATGCTAGTCGCTGGTTTCATATTTCAAAATATTTTAATAAATATATCAAAATGACTGCACGCTCTGCCAAATTCCTGAGGATAAAAAATATAACTCTTTATTCAGTAGTTTCTTTATCTGCCTGGGAATTTGAATTTTGATCATTGCAACCAAAGGCTGTTTTATACAGCTTTATATAGTTTACACACATAATTGTGTAGAAGAGAGTGGAACAGTAAATGGTACTTTAGTGTCACCATTATCATTTATTTAATTAAAACACCTGCACCAGTTATAACTTTGGCATCTAATTATGATCCTAATTTTTATGTTCATGAGTTATCCCTTCTTTTAAAACTGGCAAGTCATAATTAGAATTTAAAAAATGTCAGATTTGAAAGTATTATCCAAATTCAGACAATGTTTTATGTGGATTTTCTCATTACAAATTACAATTATTATAATCCACGCCCTCTTTTAAATTTTAAATGCAAAAAACATGGCCACACAAATTCTTAAATCTTAAAAACCTTTTTTTATAGTGTTGATTCCTTTCAGCACCGCAGCTTTGGTATGAAAAGGGAAGTAAGCACTGCAGATACTGTGAAGACTGATATTTTAAAGTTTATTTCTTTGCAGTTTTGGTTGGGGCCAGGCTTGAACCTGCCACCCCCGGTATATGGGGCTGGCGGCCCTACTCCTTGAGCCACAGGCGCCACCCAAGACTGACATTTCAAATTCGCCACCTTCCTTCAGTATGGGAACTGACAGCCAGATGCAGGCTCTCCTGATTTGTTCTTGGAATACATTGGAGGGCATTTAAAATAAAAGTATAATGCCAAGCATTTTACTAATAATGCGATATTTGAATTCATAAGAAACTAATGTATAAAAGCAAATTATGCATCCTAATTTTGAGATCCATGAATTGAAATAAGAAAATCTACAATTTTTCATCACTCAATAAACTAACGTGTCGTCATAAAATAGTAACTGAAAATAAGTAGAAAGACATTTTCTCCCTGTTTCTCCCACGTGTTCCCTCGCCTAAAACATCTGAATGGTGCCCAAGCCTTTCGTTTAACTCTCAGTTCCCTACCGGCCCCCAGGAACCGTGCTGACCGCGATGGAGTAACTGACAACACTGGCCGGGCAGAGTCTCCGTTTCAGTGTTGGAGGCTGAGGATTCACGGAATTGGAGGTAGATCTTTCAAATTAGGGGAGGGAGCCCGAGAACACGCTGTAAGTCAGTTTAGAACTGTGGACACAACAGTCTGAAGCTCCCGAAGCACACACTGATAAGGGAAGCTTTCCTGGTCAGCCGTCCTCCCACCCAGGAGGATGGGCTTTTGTCCTGGGAGGAGAGTCATTTTCTCAGCAGAGTTAAGAGTTTGGGTAAATTGTTTTGCAGAAACTTCATGGACTCAGCAACAACGTTAATCACTGGTTTCTACTTTTTCTGCCTGGACCAGCCTTTTCTGCACACAGAATGAAGTCCTGTGGATGCCGTAGTCTCATTTCTTGTGTTGGACAGCGCAGCTGTGTGAACCCAGGTGGACCCAGCGCGTGCTGGGCTGCGGCTGGAAGGAGCAGCCACCAGCTTCCTCGTCGGCTTCTTCACCTGCTTTCCCTCGCCAGTGCTCCTGCGTTTCTACTGGAATTCTCAGCCCCTGTCAGTGACAGGAGTGGAGTTGGCAGTGCTTCCCTCTGTGCCTCTACTAATCAGTCTTTATAGTACAGAGAAATCCCTGCAGATTGGATGCAAATTGAGGTCTTTTTTTTAAACTAAATTAACAATATCATTAAAAATAATCAGTAAGTGGCATTTAAGAAAAAAAAGCTCCTTCAAAGGAATAAATGAGTTGCAACAGAAAAATATGGTAGTTGGGGAGTATTGAGAATATTAGGGGGATCTGTTCCAAGTGACCTGCCTTCAGTTACAGAGCAGAGACTTGCCCAATGTCACAACCCAAACGTGCAGGTGGCTGGATGCAGGAAACCGCTCTCATTCTGAGATTAACACCCCATCCATCTGTCAATCATTATGGACAACTCACATGCAAGGGTGACCAGCTTCCAGCCACATGCAGATTTTTTTGAGTCTTGTTTTCCTTTCTTTCTTTTTATTTTACTAAGTCATTTGTACATAGACCAGAAATACATTTATGCCATTGTGGGATTCAATGTGTTTAATATTTGTACAAATTGGAATGCTTACATCCTATTTCCAACAAAGTTCTAATACCCAGAATCCACAGAGAACTCAAACTTATTACTAAAAAAGAAAACAAGTGGGGTGGCACCTGTGGCTCAAAGAGTAAGGCACCAGCCCCATATGCCCGAGGTGGTGGGTTCAAACCCAGCTCCAGCCAAAAACTGCAAAAAAAAAAAAAAAAAAAAGAACAAAAACAAGTGATCCCATTTCATTGTGGGCAAGAGACATGAACAGAAGCTTCTCTGAAGAAGATAGGCGCA
>NW_003852422.1:5419669-5423123 GCF_000181295.1 Otolemur garnettii
AAAAAATGCTCATCATCATCAATCATCAGAGAAACGCAAACCAAAACTACTCTGAGTCTTGTTTTTCGTATCTGTGGCATCAGGTGTCAGTAAAAATATTCCTGGACCTTTTCTTTGGCTCTTCAGATGTCCTTAGTGTTTGTGTATTTAACATGCGGCCAGAGGCAATTTATTCCTCTAATGTGTGGCAGACAAGAAGAAAGCTTGGACACTTTTGAGAGAGTATATAACACATTGAGAAGCATAGCTTTAATATTTCATAGTGGGAGTGAAAGAAGACAAAGGGGTTCGATAAAAACTGTAAAAAAATTCTAGCCAATAACAAGTTAATGAGTGAAAGAAATAATCTATTGGTTTGAAGTCTCTGCAGTGAATACTGTACAATTAATAAGATTTATTTAATGCATGCATAAAATGAATTTTGTTCATACATACAGAATATGAAATTTAAAGTAAAATCAATACTTTGAGAATAAGCATTCTTGACTGTTGAACATGGATCATAGATTTAATATGGGGAAAAATATAAAGAACTTTCTAAAGCTGAAAGTATACAATTGTGTCCACTAGAAAATAATGAATTATATATATATACATAGGTATACACGCATACATTCATTTAAGTCAAATGCTTGAAAATTAAAAATTAGTCTTCTAAGAAATTCCTACTTAGAAAATAATAACAAAAGTATCAAAATAGCAAAAACGTATCTATTCAGGTAGGTGGAAATAAGAAAAAACTTGGTGAATAAATCATATTTCAAATCAAATGAAACATTAAAAAATATTCTACTTTAGATACTAAAAGGAATGTTGAAGCTTCTGTTGCCCTAAGGCAAAAACCAATATAATGTTCAACATTTTGGATGGTGAGCAAAGAAATGGGATACAGGTCAAATGACAACAAGGCATATTTTTCTGTGTTAACATTAATACTTATGTCTTATTTGTGAAGCAATAACAGCAATAATAATATATGATATATTTATGGAAATTAGAGTAGGATAATTGTAATAGTCTTGCATTATTTGGAAAAGAGGATAGAAATAATAATCAATTTTAGCCTTCAATAATTTAAGAGTTTATAGTAAAATTCCAAGGATAACCACTTTCAGATTCAAAGTCCAGTTTATAAATTATAAGCAGAATAAACATAAAAGAAAAACAAACATTTAAACCCATTTAAAAAGGCCAGAGAGAAAATAATAAGAGAAATGAGATAAAATAGTAGAAATAATGTACTAGTAAGAAAAATACCTAAAACTATCATTTCCACGGAAGACAGACAGAAATATACCAGTGAAGAGAAATTTTTACACTGAGAAAAATACTTTAAAGGATATTTAAACAACACATAATATTGGACTGAGTAAGCACATATCATAATGTGTACTGCTAAATTAAAGCACGTGAATTTTTCTAATATATGAACTATTAAAACATTGTATTTAAGACATTTTTAAAGAATTCATGCCATACAGTTAAATTCTCACAATGTAAGGGTATAGAGCACACCTCCTAGGTGAAGGGTTCAACAACTTAAACTTGACCTTAAAAATGTAAACAGCGTAACTTAAATCATAAATTATACTCATAAATTACACTCATCATATCAATGTGAAATTTTTAAAAAAGAATGTAAATAGTCAGACACCAATAACTAAAAAATAAAGCTAAAATTGAATACTGAAGAAAACCATACATTAAAATATTTCATGGATCAGGTAGAAAATACAATAGAAATGATAAGGTAAATGCTGTAAATTCTCCCCAAATTCAGATGTCAGGCTTCAAAGACTTACCTTAAAATCATCCAATCCATATTTTTCTTCTTAAATTATCTTTTTTAATTTCTTCAGTTTAAGATACTATTAAGATTCTGTCAAGGTAATGTTCTTTGTTACTGTGACAAATCTAATAAATTTAGTTTTGGTTGATTAATGTGTTTTTCTAAAGCCTTCTGGGGAGGCAACATTTGACAGAAGGCTTTTAATCTGAAATTACATTAAGGCATCATAATAGATGAGCATTACCTGAACCCCACTATCTGGGTTCCCAGTGAATTGGGATGAATGATTGTTGCATGTTTAATATTTTTCTATTTGTGCCCAAGACAAAGAGCTCAAGTCTTTCTTCTACAAAATAGAACCAAAGGTAATAATACTACAAACTAAACTTCAGTGGTGTATCTAAATGTCATATTATGGTCACTTATAACTTTAGGTACATACATGTAAATAAAAAAATAATTTAGGCAGTTCAAAGAAATAATTAGCCAAATTAAATTCAATAGGGTTTAAGTGAGCAAAGCATGATTCACAAATTAAGCAGCACTCAAAACTGGAAGAGCTTCCTAGCAAGTCAGTGCCGCCACTTGATTGGGTAAGATTTATGGACAGAAAATGGATTGTATGCAGAAATGAGAATGGATTACAGCTACAAATTTGCCTGTTTGAACACAGTTTGAAAATTTGGCCACTGATGATTGTCTGAGACTCTGCTACTTGTTACAGAGTAGTTTGCAATCTGTTTACCCATCCTGTTGTGTTACAGTTCATTATGACTGGAGAAAACTTTAAGCCACAGTTAATGAATTTAAGGAGGCCATTTCAACCTAAATTTAATTCAACAAGGCTTAAAGATAATCAGGCAAACATCCAAATGAAGAAGTTTTTAAAAGTTGTGAAAAAAGAAGATGATCTGTAGAGTAAGGAAAGTAAATCATAAGGGTAAAGAAGAAGTGAATTAGAAAGGAAAAGTATACTGAAGATGATAAAAAGATGACCCTTGGAAAGTACATTATTTTATAAATAGAAAATATTAAATTTTTAAAAAACTGATCAGCAAATCACAAAAGGATGATCAATAAAAAGGAGTTGAAGCCACATAAACCTGAATTAGACCTTTCAGATAGTTTATCCATCCTTCAGTGGAGGAGGCAATTCAGACAGTTTATCCATCCGTCAGTGGAGGGCGGAGGCCTTTCAGATAGTTTATTCATCCTTCAGTGGAGGGCAGAAGCCTTTTAGATAGTTTATCCATCCTTCAGTGGAGGGCGGAGGCCTTTCAGATAGTTTATTCATCCTTCATTGGAGGGCGTAAGCCTTTCAGATAGTTTATCCATCCTTCAGTGGAGGGCGGAGGCCTTTTAGATAGTTTATTTATCCTTCAGTGGGGAATGAAGGCCTTTCAGATAGTTTATCCAACCTTCAGTGGAGGGCAGAGGCCTTTCAGATAGTTTATCCATCCTTCAGTGGAGGAGGCAATTCAGATAGTTTATCCATACTTCAGTGGAGGATGTAGGCCTTTCAGATAGTTTATTCATCCTTCATTGGAGGGCGTAAGCCTTTCAGATAGTTTATCCATCATTCAGTGGAGGATGAAGGCCTTTTGGATAGTTTATCCATCATTCAGTGGAGGATGAAGGCCTTTCAGATAGTTTATCCATCCTTCA
>NW_003852422.1:5423257-5441486 GCF_000181295.1 Otolemur garnettii
AGGCCTTTCAGATAGTTTATCCATCCTTCAGTGGAGGATGAAGGCCTTTCAGATAGTTTATCCATCCTTCAGTGGAGGATGAAGGCCTTTCAGATAGTTTATCTATCCTTCAGTGGAGAGCAGAGGCCTTTCAGATAGTTTATTCATCCTTCATTGGAGGGCGAAGGCCTTTGGGATAGTTTATGCATCCTACAGTGGAGGATGAAGGCCTTTCATATACTTTATCCATCCTTCAGTGGAAGTCAAACACCTTCCTGAGACATTTTTAAAGTCCCAATTAAGTTTCTTCTTAGAGAATCAAGTCAAGCTTTCCTGGTAGAGCATAGGAAGGAATATGTCTTTCTTTTATACAGTTTTTCTCCAGTTGTACTAAAATGAAGCAGAAAATTCATAATGGCTATACTTCCTTGATGTATTTACTTTTATTACATCTTTTCCTGGTATCATTAAGTCTTGTCCTGGTATCAGTTTTAATTCTCTGTTTCTAACATAAAGAAATGGCTATTCTACATAATTATTATAGTTTCTAGGTTTCAATCTCTCAGTGTTCTCACCACAGGGGTGTGTTTGTGGGAGGCATCTTTTCCTCTCATGGGAAACGGTTACTAGCTAGACTCTTTACATATATATTTCTTTACAGATTCATGTCCAAAGTAACTTAATCCCACACCCACATCAGCAAGATTATTTTATACATTCACTTAGATTGTATTGTCCCATTGTTCATGCCATCCTATTTTCTTATAAATTCCTAAATGATTTTTAAAAATTAAGGTTTAAAATTTGTGCTATAAATTTTTATGGTTTTCGGCAAACACTAAATGTCTTGGTATTCATCATTTAAGTATCATATAGAAGTTGTATGAAAGCAATCCCCCGTGGTTCACCAATTCAAATCGTTCCCTCCCCAGTCCCTGACTGGTCTTTTTATTGTCTCTATAGTTTTGCTTTTCCCAGAATGTGGTATCACTGGGTTCATACAGTATATAAACTTTTTATTTTTATTTTTTTTAGTAAATCCTAGCTGTGTGCACTAATGCAATTATGGGGTACAATATGTTGGTTTTATAAAGCACTTGAAATATTTTCATCAATCTGGTTAACATAGCCTTCACTGCATTTTCTTAGTTAATGTATAAACTTTTTAGATTGGCTTCTTTCACTTAGTAATACACTTTTGAGATTCCTCAATATCTTTTGCTGGTTTGATAGCTTTTTTATTTTTAGCACTGAATATTATTCCATGGTGGATATATCATGGTTTATTAATTCATTTACTATTGAAAAATATTTTTATTGCTTCCATGTTTTGGGATAAATATTCATGTGTAGGATTTTTCATGGACATTAAGTTTTTTAAATCAGTTGGGTAAATAGGAGTGAGAAAGCTGATTCATATAATGAAGCTATTTTTAGCTTTGTAAGAAACAGTCATACTGTCTTCTAGAGTGTCTCTGCTATTTTACATTCTCACAAGTAACGAATGAGAATTTCTGTTGTTCTGTATCATCACCTGCAATTGGTGATGTGATATCACTGAGTTTTAGCCATTTTAATGGGCACATATGTTTTAATTTGTTTTCCATAGTGGCAAGTGATAGGGAACATCTTTCCATAATGCATGTTTTCTATTTCTATATCTTCTTTAGCAAAGTGTCTGTTCATTGATTTTGCCCATTTCTTTTTCAGTTGGCTTTTTTATGTCTTAGTGAGATTAAATTTTTTGTAAATTTTATATACAACTGTCTTACATATATGTTTGCACAAACATTTTCTCAAAACCTGTTATCTTTACATTTAATTAATAGTATCTTTTTCAAAGCAGAAGTTATTAATGCTAATAAAGATAATTGATTCTATCATAGACTGCATTATTGGTTTTGTATTTTAAAACACATTATTAAGTTAAATATAATATAAATTTATCCTGGAGTTTCTTCAAGAAGATTTAATACTTTTGTACTTTACATTTAGATCTATTTTTCATTTTTTGTCCACTCTAACAATTTCTGTCTGTTATATATTTGGAACATTCGTTTTTAAAGCAATTATTAATATACTTGGGTTAATATTAACTCTATATATGTATATGTTAACCAAGTATACATAAGCCCACTGTAACAAAACATTGCCTCTTTGTTAATTAGCCAGCTTAATTCTTTTGGTTGCTAGAGAACTGAGAGTAGGGCATACTGATGGAGAGAAGGATGTTTACAAGAATGTTTTATTTAAACATGGTGATTGCTTTCTGTAATTGAAAGATCTAAGCAAATATTGCTAATGTTCAGAGGTGTTTTTCATTTCCTAGAGCATCTGTGTAAATTCTGATATCATCAGAAGGCAGGTTATCTCACATTGCATTCTAGTAGATTACTAACTTTCTCTCAGCATCATGTAAATGTCTAGAACACAAATTAGAAAATGCACAAAGTTAGATTTTGGTAATAATTTAGTAATGTTATCAGCTATGGAAAATTATCTCTTAATTTCACATTGGTTTTTTATTGGTTCTAAATAGTGAATGGTGAAGAGTTTAGGTTGTTCTCTCTGTTTATTGCTGTATTTGGTAGTTTAAATCACATTTTCTAAAAAGGGTGATGGAACTCAATTTTTAACTGTTAAAATGACCTGAAAGAAATGTCAAAAAATATTCTTTTAGTTACCATCTTACACTTATTAGCACATTTCTATGCTGCAAGACAATCTGAGTTACTCAATTGTGAAAATTTATGATCATATGAGATTTAAGTGACATTTCTTTCTTTTCTTTTCTTTCTTTTTTTTGAGTGTGGTAGCATGCCATGGCATCACAGCTCACAGCAACCTCCAACTCCTGGGCTTAGACAATTCTCTTGCCTCAGCCTCCCGAGTAGCTGGGACTACAGGTGCCCGCCACAACGCCTGGCTACTTTTTGTTACAGTTTGGCAGGGGCTGGGTTTGAACCTGCCACTCTTGGTATATGGGGCCAGCACCCTACCCACTGAGCCACAGGCACTACCCTAAGTGACATTTCTTAAGCTGTAGTCAACATGATTCAAAGATGTGTTTAGTAGTAAAGATTTGATATAGGCCCATGCTTGTAAGTTGCACTGTAGACTGGAAGCATCTGCTTAGCCTGTTCTCCCTGACTAGTTACATGTGTATCATAAAAGCAACTCAAGGGCTAAGTGCAACCCCTCAAGATACCACATTACAGCATGTCACGGCATTTGAATGTGAACTTTAAAAACACAGGTGTTCTGCTGTCAGCAGTTATGCATTTTTGACCGATTACTACATTACAATGCCATTGTATGAGACACATCTCCAGACAGGTAATTGCCTCGTGAGATTGATCTATATCCACACCAGATGAATAGTACTTTTTAAAAGGCGACTTGACTGTAATTCTTTATATGCCAGAAGTGTCATTCTAGCAATTTCTTCAAGGATTATTGGCTGCTCCGCAGACTGTAGCATGTATCCTGCAAAGAGTATCGATGGCCACTTAATTCTCCCTCCCACGTTAGGATAGAGAAGCTGCAGCCTTGAAAATTGTACATTGATTACCTAATTTTCCTCCTTTCTCCAAAGAATTGTCTCCTTATGTTTCACTGGTAATTTTCCTCCTTTCTCCAAAGAATTCTCTCTTTGTGTTTTGCTTGAAGTGCTACTTTCCTTGCTCAGCAGTGTGGACTTCATTCTGTTCATTTCCTAAAGCTAATTGATGGGCTGAGTGATCTGCGGTGGACCCAGTCCTCAGGTTTCATTCACTCCAGAGCTACACAGAACTGTTTTCCTGTAGCTTCACCAATATCCTACCCCATGCAGCTCAACTCTGCTAATAAAACCACCAAGGACTCCTGGGATTCCTTGAACACTGTTTCCTATGCCATAGGCTGAGTTGTTTGCTCTTGTTAACATCCCCCTTTCAGTTTTATGCTTTTTGTACTCTTTTCATGTCTTTAGAAAATTTGCATTATAAGACTAGTAGTTTAGTTTTTTCTCAAATTCTGAATCTTCAACAAAAATCACCCAACTATTCCTGTGGCATGTCATTCTTAGCAAGCCTAAGTCCAAATCAGTTGCATTCAGATTTTCTACGTCAGAAGCGTTGTGAGCAGTGTCTCTATTCCTCTCAACCTCCCGTTCTTGGCATTTCACACTTCCACACTCTGTAGAGCGCTCTCTGTTTAGTACTTCAAAACATCTGCCCTGTTTCAATGACTTTTTCCTCATTATCTTTAATTCCATAGACTATAAATCTGTTTAGGACTTTGATGCACAGACTAGGATTATAACAGCCACAGGTAGCCTACTAAGGTAGGTTTGTTTATATTGTGGTTTAAAAGTCTAGAATCTCAGCCTTAAAATGACAAGGACTTATATTTGCTCAAACTATAAATCCATTGAAAGTTGGCCACAGTTCTCAATCTCCTCCATCCGGGGCCCATAATTATCTACTTTTTTCCTCATTCATAAGTTTTCCTTTCTCTCTCTTCTCTCTAGAAAAGAAATATCCTCATTTTTTCCACCAAACCATGCAGACATGTCAAACTATTCCACCTTTCCCAGTCTATACTCTCTCACCACCTCTGATGATTTCATTCTTTCTGTCCCTCTAGCAATTATTTCATGGGTGATCCCCTGGATAAAATTCACATTATGTTTGCTAGCTGTGCTGTGCTTAAAATTTGACATGCATGTGTGTGTATTGGCATGAGTGCGTATCGGCATGAATGTATATTATGTGGATCCTAAAAGTAGAGGAGTTAATACAGAAACGTCATTTGTTTTCCCTCAAAAATCTAATATGGACTTTTGGACAAATAATCTGAATATGTGCTTTTGGAATTATTGATCTCTTATAGGGAATGGTTTAGTAGTATTTAGTTATGTATATTGACCATAGCCAATGTCACTGAGAAAAGGAAAAGTAAGTACATAGGCTTTGAGAGAATATAGATATTGCTGTACAACATGGTTATACATTACCAACTATATCTTCTAAGAGTGTTTTAGGAAGGAGTATGTTTGTCCTTAATGGCTTGGTTGTTGTCTTGAATATTTATATTTTAGCAGTTTTACATCTACAAAGAGAATTTGCTGTGTTACGTTTTTGAAATGGGTTATAATTATGTGAGCTTTCGTATTTGCCTGCTGGTTCTCAGCTTTGTCTTACTCCTATTATTGTATTAAATCTTTCTCTCTTAAATATAGTTGCAGGTTTTCATTTATGTGAGTGATTATTTTTTATCATTTTTCCCTTCTATTAAACTACCTAGGGTGCCAAAATAACGTATACACATTTTAAGAAAAAAAATTGTGTTAAAACTGTAATAATCAGTATATATGGATCACAAAAGACAAATACAAGTCATGTTAAATACCTCTTATAATTGTGGAAGTCAAATGTGGCTTGAGTATTATAAATGTAATACATTTTTTTTCCTTTCTTGAAATGGGCACACATTTTTGGCACCTTCTGTATGAAAGTTGCAGGGAAATGGTCATGTTGTCTTTGTCTGTCATTGTATTAACAGCTTATGGTAGCTTCTTGAAAAATATTTTTCACTAAATGAATCAATATAAAATATTTTTGCAGGTATTATTTTGGAGATATCAGTCTTGTAAGGGGCAAATCTTAGATCTATATTATCCAGAAACAGACCCTATAAGTAAAAGAAAATTTCATGTAATTAGGAAAGAATGAAAATGAATGATTTTCTACTTAAGATTTTATAATCATATCCTGAGGTTAATTTTGGCCCAATGCATATTAATAAAATGACTAGCATGACACACACATATAGTCCTTGTTGTAAAAGCCGAGACCCTTTCAACTGCCAGTAATGGCAAATCAAGCTCAAACAACAGAACGACCTTTACTGACTCATGAAGCCAGGAAGTTCAGGAATAAGGTTGACATCAGTAACAACTCAACACAGAGGTACAAACCATGTGAATGTGATCAGAAATTTAATCTCTATCTATCCACCTTCTATCTAATCTCCATCATGTATTTTTTCTTCCACTGGGCTCAGCCTTAGGACTACAAGGTTAGATCAGCCCCATGTAGATAAAGATTCAGAATGAGAGAAGCGTTTGTTTGTTAATGACACAAAACCAAGATTGCTGCAGTAGTAGACAGTAAGCAGGGTGAGGGGCAGTCTCGCCTCTGGCTTAGGTAGTTCCTTTCCCTATGGCTGGTGAGGACAATGACTCATTGAATTACTCATTTTACTTTTTCCAGTCCTTGGAATGTTTTTATTTTAAAATATCTTTGTTTCTTTCTCATGAATAGATCTAAGATTCAGCTACATCTTTTATTTAAAATCCCCCAAATCCCAATGCTAGAATTTGGAGCAGTTGTATGTTAAAGGCACAATTGGTTTACATCTGCTTCCTACGCACATGTCCTTGTGCTTACTTAGGCACATCCCTTTCTTGTCTAGAGCAGACATCCACTTGAGCTACTGACTGATTCTAACACCCAAAGTCTCCTTCTTATGAAATAGATCAGAACTTGGAACAAATTGTGATGTATTTGGAACTACTGCACTTCATTAATCATTGATTTTTATTAATCAATTGGTACACGTGCTTAAAAAATGAAACATATTCTGAAAGCAAATGCCATGGGGAATGCAAAGAAATACACAGTCATCTTTGTCTGTTCAGGAACATGTGATTTAGTGGAGAGGACAGGCGGAATGGCATTGTCAACAAACAATGCTACAAAACAAACCTGATCGGGAAGACACAGATGATAGATCCTACGAGAACTCATATCACTAGGAAAGAAGGCTTTGGGGGATGTTTGCCTATGGTACAACCTTACATTTAGATGACACATTTAAGCCTTAATTTTAGAAGACAGTAGGAAGCAGGAGGGAGATTTCTAAAGATTTGCCAGTTTCTTATTAAAACTGAAAATGTCTTGTGAAAGAAAAATTTGTCTTGATGACAACAGGAAACAGTAGTCTGGTTGTCTTTTCTGTTTTGCTTAGCTCATCTGGTAGTATTGATGCTGATTCCCAAGTGGAGGCCACATGTGACAGCTCACGTTCCTGATCCCAGCACTTGGAGATGCTAAGGCAGGAGGACCCTCTGAGGCCAGAAGTTCAAGACCAGATTACAAAATGAATCTAATGACCAGGGTTGAGGAGAAATAGCACTAAAGTAGTTCAGTAAACTACTGTCCTCTATGGTACTAAACAAACATAACATTGTTCAACTTACTCAACTCTATGTAGTGTAATCAGTTTAGGTTATAATTGTTAGTAATGATGATAAAAATAATAATTGATAGTTATTGAACGTTTAGTATCACAGGCATTAGTCAGCCTTTGAGTCATATTACTTCATTGAATCATTACAAAGATACTTTACCTTTAAAGATGTAAAAATGGATAACATCTTTATGAGATTATTGATTTTAATATGCGAGTGCATTCTAGAATAATTTAACTTTTATTGTATAACTTTAGTTATTAAAATAAATGTATTTCTAAATCTATTTTTAGTAAAATTATTTCAAATTTTACTTATAGTACAGATGTGGTTCAGTCATCAAAATTAAAAAAAAAATAGCAAACAGACTTGTCTTTAAACCTTAATTTAAAAGTTAGACTTTTTCGTTTCTTAACAGCTATGGGGCAATAAATGAGAACTAATAAATATTTGGTTTCATTCTCAAAATCAATTATTTCACAAAAGGAAGAATATCACATTTCAAAGATAATTAAAAATTTTGCCATAAAATGTATTAACTAAAATACAGTAGTTTCACTGGCCAGTTTATAGGTCAAAAATGTAATAATACTCTAACAAATTGCATTAACTTATAATCATTTACTAGAAGTTTTGATTTGGTTCTTTTTGAATGAAATCACTTACTTTTGTGCCAATTTCATAGAATAGACACAAATCAATATGTATAATATACATATTTGTGTTCATAAGACTATATAATTTACAAACATGTGTTTTTTTATAAATAATCTTTGTAAAATATAATGTAAGTGATCATAATTGCCTGTTTATCCTATCACTTATTAGGTTTGATTTTACACAAGTTATACAGTCTCTTTGACTAATATTTATCACCTAGGAGATGGAAATAATGATAACTAATCCTCCCATTTTTACCCCTGATGAGTCAAAGAGGATATATATCGGGACACTGAGAAAATTCTTGGTGCATGCACACACTCATACCATTATATGCTATTTAACAATCTATAGTAGTACGTGCAGTAATAGTGTTTATTTTTACAAATTTATTTGAGAAATTGTAGTTGGGCTATAAACAATTTTCAGGATATATATTTTTAGGAAATGGAAAAATAATTTTTTAATAAGTCCATGGTTAATTCTTTGATTTATAAAATAAATAATGATGCCATCTGAATTTTGAAACCAGGACTCTTTGGAAATGTATCATGGAAAATTGTATAAGACTCATCCAGTTTAAGATGCCAAGAACAAGTGAGATCATAGCTAAAATTAAATGAATAAATTTTATTATCTATTTAAATTATTTATCTCTCTATATTTATTAGATAATACATGTTTTCTGCTACAAATGACTTTTAAAGATGTTTCTAACATACTACCTCATAAATTTTCTGCAACTTCATTTGTTAATGACAAGGAAGAAAGTCTTTTAAAATATTTAACTACATTATTTCTGGATACAGTATTACTGAATGGCCCTAAAAGAAGAAAAATTCATGAAACATGACTACAAATTAAGATAAAATATGAACAATGAGGGAAGTATGTCATCAATGTCACGGTGCAAATTATTCTTTTCAAACCATGAAATATTTCCATAGCTATCTACAACATGGACAAAACTTGAGAAGCAGTTTGGTCTGATCCTCAGTTTATCTTGGAAAAAGTAGGAATATTTTCTTTGTCCACCTTTAACTCCTCACATTGCCATCAAGAGCTGCCCATCTTTGCATTGACCAAGAGGGATAGTAGCATTCTGCATTCCTGACTCTAGGACACCCATCTCCCTTTTCTTAAGAGCTTTTGTTTTGGAAAACTTGTGACTATAAATTCTTTTTCTGCCTCTTTGAGATGTAAGTTTTGAAAAAAATGCCTTGTCAATTTTAAGAAAAATGTGTTTCTCAGTGATCTGGGGGCGTTCCTTTGAAATGTAATCACCAGGGACAATAACACTTCTCTCTCCCAGCCTCCAGAGAAGAGGGGGTGCCTAACGTTAGTGGGCCTCACTCTAAAATGTCAAAGTACCTCCTGTGATGGACATAAAAATACAGATAAAAGAAAGAAAATACAGATGAGCTAAGATTCCCTTCACCCATTTCTTGTGTGTGTGTGTGTGTGTGTGTCTGTGTTGTGTGTTTTTATAAGTTGGAGTTTATTCAGAGAAACCAAAGTACTACGCAATTCTCCGGCCCTCTTTTCTGGGAGGTGGAGCTCAGACTGAGTTCTGGTCGCCTTTCCCTATTACAGTAGTCTTAAATAAAACATTTCCTTGCCTACTTAAATTGGCCAGTGCAACTCGGACTTTGACAAAGTTGACAGAGTGTCTGTTTCCTCTAGCTTTTCCTGTGTCTTCTCATCCTAGAGCCATCCACACACTATTTGCATTTACACCTTCCTGTAAGCATGTAGAACGGCAGTAAGAAAAGTATTTGCCATCTGTTATAATGTCTGGTTAATTAGATAGTTATAAAAGTCAGAAAGTGGCCTACGATTTCCCGATAAAACTGAGGAAATGAAATGTTCTTAAGGGTAAACTTCCCAAGGGGTCACTTGGATTTGTCAAACTATAAAGTATGGTTTAAAGAAAGAGAGAGGACACTGTTGGGTTTTTGTTGTTGTTGGTGGTGGTGGTGACTATTTGCTTTAATTCGCATAAACTGCTATTTCTATTATTCATATTGGGTCACCTATGCCAATTAATAAAATATATAATAAATTTTAACTTTATCATATTTCTATATGTTTAGGAGCAAAACTCATACATCAATGATGCCAAAATATCATATGAGGTATTTCTTTAAATACCTCATATGAATAGATTTATGAAAAACCTAATGTTTAAAATGGTTTTATTTATTTATTTATTTTTTTGACACAGGGTCTCAAGCTGTTGCCCTGGGTAGAGTGCTGTGACATCACAGCTCACAGGAGCCTCAAATGCTTAGGTTTAAGTGATTCTCTTGCCTCAATCACCCAAGTAGCTGGGACTACAGGCACCTGCCATAACGCCTGGCTATTTTTTTTGTTGCAGTTATCATTGTTGTTTTAGCTGGCCAGGGCTCGGTTTGAACCTCCATCCTTAGTGTATGGGGATGGCACCCTACCCACTAAGTTATGGGCACTGCCTAAAGTGTTTTTAATCAGAAATTAATTTAAAGTTTGCCTAAGTATTTTGTACATTATTCTACACATATTACATCAAATCTAAGTATGACATCACCTTGCATCATCAAGTCTCTTGTTTGTTTGTCTAATTATTCTTAAACGAATTTACAAAAAGTATTTGTGTTAATGTAACAAAAATTGAATAAAGGTAAACAGAATGCCGTGCCACGGAGTTTCTACACCATGTTTGTTATGTGCTATAAATCATCTAGCACGGCCATTATCTTCATTCTCACATCTCATTGACTAGATTGTCAACTCATTGCTGAAGTGCATTTTGGTTGGTTTGTATTCTGCCATGCTTGGTAGCAGGAGGTGCACAGTGGATACTTACTGACACAAATAAACAAGATGGGGTCTACGCGTATTTTCACAATCCTCTTCACTGCTGCTGTGTCAAAGTGAAGCAATCAGCTGCCCACTCTAGAGAGCACTTTCACCTTGAAGATATGAGCGTGAAGACCCTCCCAAGACCCCTTTCAAGAAGTTTCCCTTCCTTTGCTTCCCAACCCAAAGCTTCTGCATTATGGACTCTATTCTATCCTAAACTGCCTTAAAATCGTCTAGATGAGACCTAAAATTTTACAAATGCCCACTGAGTTTTCTTCTTCCTAGAGCCTACTAAGCTCTAGCAAAGCAGCATTCTTCCTTCCTTCAGTAAATCTTGTAAATTTTACTTATCAAGAGATTTTTCTATTGATCTTTTGGAAACTTGATGCTCAGTCATTCTGGTTGTTACGATGAGATCCTCTGGAAATAATCTCAACATCGTATCTCAGCCTTTTTACTCAGAAAAAGCTCATTTCTCTCAGGCCCGTGGAACTTCTGACCACAATGGTGATAAATGCCCTGTGTTCTGAGCTCAAATTTCCTTCCTTCAAACAGGCAGGTGTGGATTCATCTTTTCATTATCTGCATTGCAGTGAAACATTTCATCCTTGGGGAAAATGTGCTTGGAAACCAGTCTCACGACACAATCAGTCCAGTGTTGTTTTTGTTTCCATTCTTTTATTCTGTGCCTGGCTGTCTTTCCTGAGCCTACAAGGGGAGGTTCATGAGGGAGAGGCTGGGTATAGATCCCAAAAGTGTCTCTTTCCAGACCACTCAAAGATCTGGTGACTGCAGAGGGTTGCATTTGTTTGGTGTCTATACAGGATGAGCTTAGCTTGAGTCATCTTATGTGAATAGGAGAGATTTCTTCAGTCTCCATGTCACCGAGAACAGCTTCATTCAGATTCACCTGCCAGAGACAGAGCCGTGGCTCATGTGCACAGTGACTGGGCTGTGGCGTGTTCTGGAGACGCGTGTTTCACACAAGTCCGTTCTCACCAGCACCACTCTTTTCATGGTTGTCCACTGTTTGGCCCCACAGTTCAAACACCTGCATGCTTCATCCTTCAGTATATGTGCCTCCTGCTCCAACAAGGATAATGTCAGAAAGGACAATAAAACTCACACTCGTCATTCAGGGGAAAGTTGACAAGAATTACATAGCTCATTTTAAAATCCCAGAGAAATCACAAAAGTTGAACTGAATTCTCCTTTTAATTCTTCCCTTCTTTATTTTTTTTTTAATCTTTAGAAAAGGGCTAAAGATTGACTATTATTTGGGGTAATAGATTTGGCCTTACTATAAGAAAAAAAACTTAGAAATATAGATCTTAAATGTCCTCAAATTTTTTTTTTGATTTGTGAACACAGAGGATTATTTGTATTTTTAAACATTCATGTACATTCTCAACAGTAGAACACTATGTGGGCATGCAAAAGGGATTCGACTGGGATATGAAAAACCTGTGTTTTATTCTTTCATTTCACCATCATGTCAAAGTAATGGTAGCTCCATATGAAATACTTTGATTTAATTCCTTATGATTTAAGATCTTCAGAATTCATACTTCATTTCTATGAGTCTGATAAGTTATTATTTCCACAAGTTGTTCAAAGTATATGAATTTGAAAATGTGCTTAACTGAATCAAATTATAAAATCAGATATCTTTTAAAAGTTTAGCCTCATAAATTTTTATAATCCTTCATATGAAGAGGGAAAATTCATTGGATTCAATTATAGTTTCTAGAGTTTTATTCAATTATCAGACTTTAATTTTAAATTATACTATTTTCAAAAAAATTAGATATCTGGATAGATTCTATTATTTTTTCAGAGACAGTATCTCTTTCTCTTGCCCAGGCCAGAGTACAGTGGCACAATTATAACTCATGGCAGTCCTGAACTCCTGGGCTCAAAAAATCCTCCTGTTTTAGCCTCCAAATAGCTAAAACTATATGGAACCCCCCTGCCCCCCGCTCCTAGTTTCCATTCCTTCTCTTTTCCCTTCCCTTCCCTTCCCTTCCCTTCCCTTCCCTTCCCTTCCCTTCCCTTCCCTTCCCTTCCCTTCCTTTCCTTTCTTTCTTCAATCTCATCTCCCTATGTTTCCCATGCTGGTTTTGAACTCCTCACCTCTGAAATGATCCTCCCATCTCTGCCTCCCAGAGTACTAGGATTAAGGCATGAGGCACTTGATCCTGGCCTGAGACAAATATTAAGAGTGAAAAAGATAAAAACAGTGGTGATTAAATACTTTTAATGCCCCTATTGCTTATTTTTATACATAGAATAATTATGAATTAACACAACATAAAAATGTCTTCAAAAGTTGTGCTGTACTCACACTCCAGGCTGTGCTGTGCTCACACTCCAGGCTGTGCTGTGCTCACACTCCCAGACATGGACCTGTTTATTTATTATGTTAAATTTTGTTAAATTGACATAAAATATATGCTCATGAAAAAACTATTTGGTAGAAAATTTCTGTTACTATCTTCTAGTTTTCATCTGTGTCTTAAAAAGAAGGGTTGATCCCCCTCCTTTGGTTAAAGTTGGTAAAAATTTAAATGGTTAAAAGAATATTAAATACAACAGTTATGGAACTATAAACATATATCTAAGAAAATCAATATCCTAAGGAAAGTATTATGGTGTATTAAAGGAATAAATTCAATGAAACATGCTTATTTAATATGCTAACATAGTTAATGTTTTAGGATTAAATTGAAAGTTAAATTATCGTCTAATTAAATTATCATATTATACTATATGTTTGAAAACATACATAAATGTATACTAAGGTAAAATTTAAAATTGGCTGCTTGCCTCAAGGGATACTTGCTCAGAAGATAAGACTGTGAACCAATGAGACAAATCACTTAAGTAAACTGAGTTTGTTCATCAAGATTTTCTTCAAGACGCCAACCTGTGCCTCCCAGTGCCAGGAAGCTCCTCGCCCCTTGCCAGGCCCCCCTCGGAATCTCCCAGCCCAGGCCGCCAAACCGCATGGATACTTTCCCCAAATTTCCTCATAGTGAGACACTACTAAGTCTCTACTAAGGTGTAATTCTCATATATTTTGCTATGTTTTAAATACTTAGTTTCTTTTGCTCAAACATGTTGTCTGGTAGTCTTATGTGGAATCAAAAATTAGCAGTACGATAATAATTAAAACAAAAAAATTAAATGATACTTACAAATGGCAGACTGTTTGTCAATTAAAATTCTCTGAAACATCATCGTACTTTAAGTTTTATAAGCTTTTTAATGTCCGTAATACATTTACAATACTTCTAACTCACCATGCAGTCAAACAGGGTGTTTACCTCAACATAACACTTCAATGAAACAAAAATATACAGGTCAGAGTTCAGCCTGGAAATACAATTTTAAAATATAATGTGACTTCCCTGTTATTGACAGATCGATTAGCTGCAATTGTAAGAATTTCTACTTTTTCTTCTTAAAAAGATTGAACTGAAAGCGAGGTCATTCGGCAGAGCGTCGACCGTATGTCGAGGGCGTGACGGAATGAGAGCACTTACAGCCCAAATTAAAACGTCTTACGGAGTCTCTCCAGAGGTTCTGAAATGGAAAAAAAGGAAAGCCAAGGTCAGAAAATGTTCATATTTGAACAAGTTGTCAAGTAGCCTCCAAGGAAACACGGCCCCATGACTTCTCTGTGAGTAAAATAAGTCATTTAGGGGAAAGGACACAATTTAAATGTGCCTTCATCAAGTTCATTGGGGATTAAAGGAAAAACATCATTTTAAAATTTTTCTTTGGGAAGAAAGACTATACCTATTTTTCCCTCTAACTTTATCTACTCCTCCAAACTTCCAGGGTGGTGCTAAATAAACTGCCTGAATATTATGTTTTTGAAAGGAATTCCTAACATGGCCTGAGGTGCTAGGGTAGGAGAGTCCTGTTAGGGTGGTGGCTGACGTGCTGGAGCCCCTCTGCACACCCAGGGGTTCCTGTCAAAACCAGCTCTCCGGTGCCTCCCAGCACGGCGCCCTGCAGTGTCGCTGTGGGGCATCTCACTGTCTGCTCACAGGTACATTTCCTATGTCTGACCACATTTTGATGTTAAAAGGTGAATATATACTGTAATTCTCAAAAATTATAAGGATGGTGGTCATAAAATCTTAATATTTGTTTCAAGAATGGGACTCAGGAATCTTAAAGAGTTGATTGTTTAAAAGTTTACAATAAATGACAAAATAAAAATTTTACTGCATGGAGGGGAGGGAGTGATGTCAGTATATGATTTACTTATAGGGGACGCAGAGAGAAAGCCACGCCTGACACTGTCATCAGAGATGGAGACGGAGACACCGACAGATGGCAGAACACACTGACTCCAGGCTACAGAGACACTAAACTTCGTTCCTGCATACAGGGAACACCTTCCACCCCAGCTCTCCGGGCTGAGCGCCTCCCCAGTGACTTAATTGAGTTTCAGGGCAAGTTATGCCCTTGTCTTTTATCAGAGGTCATGGTAAGAAGCAGCCTCTTGAAGAAAATTTTTCTATCTTCAACAAAATTCCACATAAAGACATTGTTCATTATGTTAGTTAATGCCCCATTTACGATTTTACACAGTAAATTTGTTAACATCTAATGCCATATATCTACTTATTGATCCATTCAAGCTATAGTTTAAAATGATATAGACCTGTTAATGTGCTGTAAATATGTGTGTGATCATCCACGCAGACTCTGGGGTTCCTTCTTTTCTTTCTCCTTTTTCCTCCCTCCCTCCCTCCCTCCCTCCCTCCTTCCTTCCTTCCTTCTTTCTTTCTGTCTTCTGTTTAAGTGAAGAACACATAAACCACTGTGTTTTGGTTTGATCTTAGTATCTTGGAAAAGCAAAATTAAACTGAACCTATTTCTTCTTTGGGCTCTTGAAACTATTCTCCTCATACTTTGTTATTTTTATTTTTATCTGTTCAACCTATGTGTGTGTTGTAAGAAAACATCCATATTTTGAAAGTTGCCAGATCATAAGTATATTTTCAGAGACTCTTTTTAAGTCTGTGGGAGTGATATATATGTCACAGACTTACTTGGCAGTGAAGAAACTGAGCATCTAGCATGTTAATTAACTTGTCCACAGCCTCACAGCAGTTGCTGGTACAGGGAGGGCTTTAATATTTCTCTGTCTGGACACAGCTGACATTTTTATTTTATGCCGTACTTGTGGAGGAGCACAAGTCAGGTGCCTGCCTTAAATCACATCCCCACTGCCTGTCACGGTGCCTAGCACACAACTTTGCTCAGTTGTATTGATTTAAATTTTGGAGGCTTTCTCCATCATGAATGTAAAATCCACAAAATGGGGACTACCTTCAACCTGTGTGGTAAGGAGGAGAAGTGCTGGAATTCCCAGTTTTAGAGAGGCACCCAGGAGCAAAGAGGTGTTGAAAGATACATAAATTAAAAAGGAAATCCACTTACATGGGAGCTTTCTGTCACCCTGAAGCTGCCACTCATAGGAATAATGAGAAGCTGTGGCTATCTGTACCTTCATTTACAAAATATTCATTAGAAAATTTATAAGGAGGTGGCCAACACACAGAGTCTGTAGAGTAAATGTTTTGTAAGTTTACGTATTGGATATTTTTTACATTTAGATACACTTTCCCATTTTCCCTGTGTGTGGCAATGATGGGGTGACTTTTGGAGAGCCCATAGTATTTGTCACTCAGTATTCTGCAAACCACAAAATAATACCAATATATTCTTGAAGTTGGTCTTGATATCTATTAATATTTTATTATCAGCATTCTCTAATGATTTCTTTTTAAACACTTTTTATGATAAGAAAATAAAATCCAGGCAGAAGCATTAATCTACAAGAAATATCAACCACAAATGAAAAAAGACTTTAAAGCCTAAAATTTTCATGATGATAAAATGATTCGAAGCCGAGTCTGGCAACGAGTATCACCTGATATTCAACATTGTTATGCAATTATTGGAGAAATTTGAAGAGATTTCATTTGGGCTTAATCTAGTTCAATCAATCAAAACAGCAAGGTATTGGCACAAAAATAGAGACATAGATCTATGGAAAAGAATAGAGAATCTAGAGATGAAACCAACCTCACGTGGCCATAGGATCTTCAACAAAGCAAACGAAAGCACACACCGGGGGAAAGAATCTCTATTTAATAAATGGTGCTGAGAGAACTGGTTAGCCACGTGTAAAAGGCTGTAACTGGACCCACACCTCTTGCCACTTAGAAAAATTAAATAATGACAGATAAAAGATTTAAAGCTAACACATGAAACTATAAAAACTCTAAAAGAAAGTGTGGGAAAATCTCTTAACAATATTGATCTCAGAAAAGTATTTTGAAGAAAACACCATTGGCAATTGTAGCAACAAAAATACATAAGCGAAACCTGATTAAGTTAAAAAATTTCTGCACAGTTACGGACACAATCAACAAGGCAGAAAGACAGCCTTCATAGTGGGAGAAGATGTTTGGATACTACAAATCCAACAATAGGCTAACAGACAGAATCTGCTAAGAACTCAAGCAAATCCACACAAAAAGAGCAATTACCACATTTTCAAAGTAGAAGATAAGTTCTGAATACACAGATATTAAAATATATTTATATAGGGGAAATTATTCATGTTTTAGAATCTATTGCTACTAAATGTAATACATGAAAAAATAAATTAAAAATGGAAAGTATGTTGTAATTTCAGATAGGAAAATAGAATTTAAAAGGTAAGTTTCCCATGGCAATTTGCATATGAATGCGTACATTTGTTTTCTATGGCTGCAACAAATTACCTAAAATGTAGTCACTTAACACCTAATCTCATGGTCTCTTTGAATCAGTAATCTTGAATGGCTCAGCCAGGTCCACGTCTCAGGATTTCACAAGGCCACAGAACAGGCAGAGGTTAGATCGTGTTCTCATCTGGAAGCTCCACTGGGAAAGAATCGGTTCCACATTCTTCCAGGTTGTTGAAAGAATTTGCTTTCCTGCAGCTGAAGAAATCCGCTTCTTACTGACTGTTGGCCATGAGCTTTGCTCAGGTTCCAGAGAAAGTGCAGACCCAGCCACTGGCTTCTCTACATGGGAGTTCATGGTACAGCTGTTGGCTTTGTCAGTGCCAGCAGAAAAATCTCTCACTGCGCCCTGCTACAGTAGTTAACATAATACAATAACATAACGTAACATAACATAACATCACAACATAATATAGCATAACAAGATAACATAAAATAATAACATAACAACATAACATAACATAACAAGATAACATAATATAATAACATAACATAACAATATAACATAACAACATAATATAGCATAACAAGATACCATAACATAACAAGATACCATAACATAACAAGATACCATAACATAACATAACAACATAATATAACGTAAAAAGATAACATAACATAATAACATAACATAACAATATAACATAACAACATAATATAGCATAACAACATAACATAACATAACAACATAATATAACGT
>NW_003852422.1:5441610-5485303 GCF_000181295.1 Otolemur garnettii
ACATAACAACATAATATAGCATAACAACATAACATAATATAACGTAACAAGATAACATAACATAATAACATAACATAACAATATAACATAACAACGTAACATAACAAGATACCATAACATAAGCATGGGAGGGCAATCTCATCACTCTCGCCATATTCTGTTGATTAGAAAGAAGTCTGAGTTGCTGCCCACGCTCATGGGAGGGGTCACTTGAGGACTTGACTCAGTGGGACTCACCTTCGGGTGTGTGACCGCAGACAAGCGCAAGCAGAGAAAGAATGTGGGAAAATTAAATGTCTTCTCATAAAGATCAAAAATATATGACTTTTTTTGGAGTTGAAATTATTAAATTTTAGAAAGAAAGGTAAATGAATATAAGCCAGGGTTTTTAATATTGTTGCTACTCCAGGTGTTTTCCAAGTAGATGGAAAATGCCTGGCTGTGTACAGGCATTCGATGGGTGTGTTCCAGACTTGTCAGCCGTTTCTGGGCGCTCCTGAGAGCAGGTGTCCAGGGTGGGGGCCGGTCTGGGTGCTGACTGGGTCTCACCTCCGCAGCTCCAGCTGTCTGGGTTCATTTAGGAGCTTCAAGCTGCCACGTGTCTCCGATAGTCAGGAGTTCACTAACTAAAGGGGGTTTAAGTTAACACCTCTGCTCTCGTTACCTGTTCAGAAGGATGTTTTTGGATTTAATCATAAAGAACAGATATTCTCTCTGAAATCTTTAAAGATGAAAGCCCAGGTTAACCTCATGTGTAACATTTTCATTCATTAGCTGCTGTGTTTGGTCAGGACGGAGGGTCCTGGTGTGGAGTTTTAGTACACAGGTGTGGGCCTCAGTTTTACTGCACATCAGAATCAATTTGGGACTTGATAAAAACTACACATTCCTGGGACCCATAAGTCCTAAATGAGGACTTCAGGAGACATTCATGATTCCATATTGTCACAAAGCCCTACATGCAATTCTATTGAGCAGCCAGGTTTGTGAATCCCTAGGATGGAATGAGTGATAATGACCTAATGAAGAAGAGAATCTAATCTCTGTCCGTTGATATGTGGCAGAAAGTAGACTCTCACGAGAGAAGAACCTAGATCACGTTTGTATTGTGGTTTGCTGAAATATGTCATAGACATGGGTAATAATATTTGATTACTACAACCTGGAAATCACAGAACACCACCGCAGCATTTTACTGATAAACTGCTACACAGAAAAGTATGGAACTTTGCTACATATTTATACCATTTTTTACCTTTCATTAAATCAATTCAGAGTAAAGGATATTCTTCAAAACTAGTCTCTGACCACATTGAACACGTAATGTATTGCTGAATAACCTACAGCCTGCTGATTACAACCAGAAAACATTGTTAAAGAGAAGTCTTAAAATTGTAGACATAAGTCTCTCGAATTTCTTTTATTGATTGATCGATTGATTGATTTTTAAATTTAGTCAATTCACACCATTTTGTTTATACTTTCACCAGATAAATAGAGCTTATATTAAAAGATTTATTCTATGCCAGACAGTACAATGCTATACTTGCAACACAATGTGAGCACAGTGGAAACGATCCCTGGGTCAGAAAATTTACATTCTACAAAAACTGGTAGTAACCAAGAAAAAAACCATTGTATGGTGGTAAGCCTGGTGTGGGGAAGCAAAGAAACACTGCTCTATAGTTAGTGACGGGGGGCAGCCTTCAGGTTGGGTGGTCAGGGGAGACTCGTGAAGAAGCTGACATTTTAACAAAATCTCAAAAAGCACAAAACGATAGGAAGGAGGCACTCGGCAAATATTGATCGTGAGAGTGTGTCAGGGACACAGAGGAGCTACTGTTGGACCTGAGGAAAATGATCGTGGATTATGCAGATGCAGGGATTGTGTGGCCGGGGTCTGCAAAGCCTCAGTGAGGAGAGCAGAGTGTGAACGCCGGGGAGCCGCTGGGCAGCCGGCGGAGGCAGGATAACCTCGGTGTGTGCGGGGAAGCTGTGGGAGGCTCGTGAGGGAGGCAATTGTGTGAGCAGGTTACAGCCTACAGTCACTCGGACGTCCTGTGAAAAATGCAGAGGCCAAAACTGTGCAGAAGGAAAAACACATAAAACCCTTGCTCTTGCCCGGGGAGGTGAGAAGGCAGAGAGCAGGGAGGGCGGGGGCCTGGCCCGGAACCTGTATTGGGGGTCAGATGGCAGAGCTGGATGACAGAGTGGAAGGGGAAATAAAAAAAAGGGAAAAATGTAACTCTGTGTGTGTGTGTGTGTGTGTGTGTGTGTGTGTACGAAACCTCCTCAGAACACGTCGATAGCTTCTCAAGATGATTCCATGGTTTTAATTCCATGTGTTTCTGTTTATTTAAATAAACATCTGCTGGTGTACTGGAAACTGGTGCTGCGCATGTTAGATTTTAATAAGAAAGGAGGCTTCCCTTTCTTCTCCCCAAGTCACCTTCAAGTCGTCCTCATGTAAGCCTTCTATACCAGACACAATTTTCCTGCGAACACACGTCTTTCCTAACAGTGTCTTTTCGTTGATTTGACCAAATATATTTTTGAGTAATAACGATGTGAGTATCTCACAATGAAGACTGAATCTAGCTTTCATTCCTAAAATGGAAAATACCATTATCTCAAGAATACATTTTTATGTGTGTACGTGGTGTGCACATTTTAAACCGACAGGTACTTGGGGGGAAGGAAGGAGCCAACCAGTAATTTACTCTGTGGGGATCAGTTATTTCTGTGAGTAATGAAGGCACGTGGTCCAGGGCGTGGGTGGGAATTTTCCACACCACACAATGCTAATGATAGCTCAGTGGTGAGGACAACAAGCCGGTTCTGTGGCATTGCAGAGCCCGAGCTGTGATGGCACTTTACTAAAAGGTTAAAACACACACAGACACACACGCGAAGAGAAGAACCTAACAGCCCTGTATGAGCCAAAATGTTCTGTGTTAAAATAAGTGCCAGGCGTTCCTAATAGATATTTTAAGTGACTATAAGTGACTATTTTGCACAACTGCTTTTAGTTAGACCTACTCTACTTCACTTGAAATGTGAAAAAATTGTTGTGGGCATCAACCATTCAGTTCAAGATGCAACTTACAGATAAGGAATTAAGCTGGAAGCAGGGACCCCGAGCCACTGTCACGGTCATGGTGGGGTCAGTCTGCTTTTGCTCCCTGCCTGCTTGGGGAGTGGGATGTGCTACAGCAGGGCCCAGGCTGTACCTTTTAACGTGGACTTGGAAGAATATTGAGAGCTTTCCAAAACTACTCAGTCTCCTCTCCACCTCGGAGGACAACCCCAGGATCCAAAAGCGGCCCCCACAGCAGGATTCAGTCTAGATGTCCCGCTCTTTCTGATCGGTGCCTCAGGAGCTCATGATATCGAGAGCTCGCAAGCACCTTCCAGCATTTTATTTTTGGCACTTTCTGCTTTTCTGTTGTTCTCAGTTTAGGGTTAATTGTAAATAACCAGCGTACCCTAACTTCGAGTTGGACAATGAAGGAAGAAGTACTTGCTTATTGGACAGCTGTTTTGTTGATTCAACATCATATCAATAAACAGACTGTTTTCGTCTCAGCCCCAGGGAAGTGTTTGCTGACCTTTTTATTCTATGTTAAACTGTTTTAATATCAGCCAACCTCACGACTCCATGAACTACTCCACCTAATCTGGGCCTCCAGGGTTAGTCACACTTATTTTCATAGCTTTTTGCTCATATTTCTACTTTAATCACTTTTGGTATTATCTATTTACTACCTTGAGAAGATTTTCCTTATTTCAATCATTTTTGCCCTTCATAGATCTCAAAATAATTTTGTTTTTTTCCCAACTGACAGCTTATTTCTCCCTGGATTGTTCACGTAACTTTTATTCCTGTTACAGATTAAACCAGGATAATAAAGCAGATGAAACTTGAATTTGGATAGTAGCATATACACAATTCTAAATAGCAGAACAGAGAATCTGAAAGAACCACCAAAAAAGCAATTTGAATGTATCAATAGCTTACACATAAAAGACATATTTGTAAATAAACATTTGCATTTTATCTCGGGTCCCTCAGAGCAGGTAATGGCTGATGCTGACAGAAGCTGACGCTTCCCAGAGTCACGTCCCTTCAGAGCAGCACATTTCCAGAGCATCTGTCACCATTTCCTACTGCTCGGTTCCACAGTGACAGCTTTAAGAAAAACTGTTTCTGATGTCGCGGGGTTCTCTCAAATTGCTGGAAAGAAAGGCTTTTCTGTGACTGGGTTTTCATACAGCACCCAGCCTGGCAAAAATTGGAAATGAGAAACAACTGAGCTTTAATCACATCGTATAAAATTGTAGCCTTAAAAAAGTGTCTCTGTAAAACATTAATCATTTAATCTCGTCTCTGCTGCTGTTCACGTATTCCAAAGACTCCTTCTTAGAGCACATTTGCCTTTGTCTTCTGTCCCCACGTATCGCATTCCCAGTAAAACATCAATATTCTCGGACATGACTCGGAAAAAAATATTTTACCTCCAGACAGTTTTCCACTATGATATGGCTGGTGTCCTGTGTGATGCCTAATGGGTGGGAGTGATTCCGTAATGGTTTCATGGCAGATAACCTGATGCATTGTGATATTTTGTGCGTAAATGTAGGTGTGAACATATGAATATATAATATATCACTTATGCACTCCAGTGATACTTTGGTAGACAGCTCCAGCAATATGGATAAAATCTATACATGTCAGAAAAAAAAATAGGATTTCAGGTAAGCATCAATTACAATGTTAATATAAAATGAAAGAAAAACACGAATTGATTTATGAATTCTGTTGTTTTGACATAAAAGTCTCAGATAGTAACTAAGAAACAATCTAAGGAATATTCAAAAATATTTTTCACCTGAAACATAGTTCTCAGGTTAATTTTCTTAAATAAAAACTCATATGTAATTTTATTTGCATCTGTAATTTATCTATTTAGTCTAAAAAGCTACTAGCAAGTAAAAATTATTGGAGAAATGAGACAATTTAAAAGACCTTAGGAGAAAAATCTGAAGAATAAACATTTTTTTCAAAGAACAAGGTATCAGCATAGAACTGTTTTTCATTACTGCTTTCAACACTTATATAAATTTTGAATTATAATACATCATAATAAAGTGAAAATACTTTTCCATTAACATAACCTTTTTCCTCTGGGAGCAGAGAAAAGAAATAGGGAAAAGAGTGGTCACAGGAGAGTCCTGGGAGGTGGCTTGGGTCCTGCTTCCTTCTCCCTGAGTAGCTGAACACATGGAGGTTTTAGAGAGTGAGGAGGGTGACTCATATTTGCTGGGTAATCAAATTCCCCTAATGTTCTTTTAAGAACATTGGGGGGAACCTCTGCAAACAACATCTGTCATTCATTCCAGATTTGCTAAAAATAAAATAGATGCTGTGTAGATGTCGTCGAGTATATTTTATAAAATATATAGATATATATAAGATCTGTGTTCTACAATCTGGGAGAAATAATTATGGTCTTAAGTCAAGTAAAGTGATGAATATAATGAGAATCAACATAATCGCTGAGAGAAATGAAGTGCATCTTATTTTATTCCAATTTAAATTTAAGTTTTAAATCTTTGATTTTTGTAGTTGCTGTTAAAAATCATGACCAAATTTGGTTAGATGGATAATTCTGTTTTTAGAGGCATGTGGGAAATGGGAAAGTAAAGTTATTTTGCTTAGAAAATTGCAAAGTAGCAGCAATGTATGATTAACAGGTGTAATTTTCTACATAAAAATAATTTTCAATGTGCACAAGATTTTAAATTTTATGTTAACACATAAAACACACATTATGTTTCCTATGTGAGAAATTTCTAATCATGCTACCTTAATTCAAATCTTGAAAAACTGCATATCTAATCACAAAAAGAATATCTTTGAGATATTAACAAAAGTATGTTTGAAATCACTTAAAGGAGGGTGAAAGTAATTGAAAGCAAAGTATTTTCAGGTTTTCGTATCGCTGAAATGATTAAGAATTTACATTAGTCTTGGTTAATCCATGGATATCAACTGTGATAACTGAAGGACTCAGAAGTATTAATTAAAAGTAGGATACCAAATACAGGTTAATTTAATGAATGACAGAATAAGGTATGCCTATGTCAGATGTTTATATGTATATAGACACATACATACGTACATTATGTACATTGCAGTTATTCATAGTGTTTTATATATGTTATGTATAATGTAACCAGAGAATAGTAATAAATTAGTAAAGTAATAAAATCGATACATTCATATCAAATATACAAACACAGAACATTTAGAGTGTTTCTAGATAGTATCAGAGATGTGGAAAAGTAATAAAATTTTGGAAAGCATTATAATTTCAGTAAGTATTTTGTAAAATATTAATATATATTAAGTGTATTATCAGAATTTGATTTTTTGTTTTTTAGACAGAGCTTCACACTGTCATCCTTGGTAGAGTGCTGTGGTGTCATAGCTCACAACAACCTCAAACTCTTGGGTTGAAGTGATTCTCTTGTCTCAGCCTCCCAAGTAGCTGGGACTACAGGTGCCCTCCACAGTGCCTGGCTATTTTTAGAAACTCTTACTCAGGCTGGTCTGGAAGCTGTGAGCTCAGGCAATCCACCTGCCTCAGCTTCCCAGAGTGCTAGAATTATAGGAGTCTGGCTCCTAAGCCACATAAGAGATGTCACAAAAACCTGAAGCATATTGAAGATAGAAAGGATCTCTATGCTACATGTTAACTTCTTTTCAGACTTAATCTATTAAGTGATAAAGTCATGAGAATATATATATATATGTATATGTATGTGCGTATATTACAGCTCAGCATGGATACAGGACTTTTTACATAAGGTGCTGTGATGAAGAAGGAAAAAAGAAAGAAAAAGCATGTGAAATTTGGGTAGAAGATTGATCGATGAAAAGAAATTTTCCAGGTAGACAACAGGGATTTTTTGAGGCCAACAGACTAAGATATTTCAGGCCAGGAAATATCTTAGTTTGCATTTGGAAAACTGCTGAAATTCTGGCACTACTACAGGATTAAGTGCTTTGGGCAAAGGAAAATAAAAATAATCATTACAAAAACAGAAGCCAGCAACATTGAGGAATGTTTGTGGTCAGGGACTTTTTAGCCACACATAATACATGTAGTGTCATGGTTATTCTCTATAACAAGACTCTTTTACCAAGAAATAATTAGTAATGAGTAAATGAGGTCAAGGCAATAATTTTATATTATATTAAACAAACCTTGTATTTGTCTAATATTCACTTAGTTGTATCAAAGAACAGGGCCGAGGTAATAATAAACATTGTACAGTTCTTTCTTCATGTTTGAAGGAGGGTTTATTATGAGTAACTTTTCTCCAAATGCACCTCACATGATCACTTCAAATGCTTTTCAAATGATCTCACCTTCGAGTTTGTTCCTTTTCTGATAGTCAGTAGTATGTGTCCCTTTGCTTACATTTGCTTGCTGATAAATATTTAATAACTGATCTGGAAAACATAAAAATAGAGAAAACGACAGAAAAAGAAAGCTTCTGGTATTTCAAGTCCGCTGACTTTTGTTGTGCAAACCCCTGCCATAGTTAAATTGGAACTGCCAAAATGGGATGTCAGGAGGGAGCTCGGAAGCTGCAGGTGCGCTCGGCCCCAGCACCCTGGCTGGACAAGCTGAGGGCCCTGTCCCTTCCTTCCTATTCTCGAGACGCTACATCTCATACGAAGGAGGTGTACTCTCCTCACATGATTTTTTAATGTCGTTTATCTTTGTAGTAGCACTTTCCACACTCTGTACTAGTTTTATTATACACAGCAATCTTCTATCTTTTTCACTCTCCCCAAGAATGTGCACCACAAACAAGGAGAAGCCTTATCTACCTTTTTTTTTTTTCATCGCTGTATTGCAGGTACATCTTTGCATTTCTTTATCTTTTCAATAAATATGTATGTCAAATTGAAGAAGACGACTCTGGGCAAATCAAATATGAACATTGCTGACATAATTGGATTATAACTTATTATATAAATGATGTAATTTGGCCTACAAGGTTCATCAAAATGAATTTCTCTTAGGTAAGTGTGGAATATGATTCTGCTTTTTCCCACGTAGTTGTCAGATGGACAGCATGAGGTCGTATTTTGTGACGCCAAGATTTTGATTTTTATATCTTATTGCACCACCCTGGAATGGGGTGGGGAGACAGAACAATGGCTAAAGACGGGAAAGAAAGTAGAGACTCCTACAACTTATGATGATAATATCACTGGCTACATCTCAAGTACAGAACGCACAGGGGTCTGGACTATGATAGACATTGTGTCAATACTTATTGATTTGAAATTAACAAGAAACATTTAAAGATGCCAGGAAATGTTTCTCTTTACAACTCTATCCTCACAATATTAAGACATAAGTATAGTCCAATGCTACTAAATTTTCCGAGTCAAATACAAATTATTTGGTGATTACTGTTTCATCAGGTGAGATTCTATATTTTAGGAAATTTAGGAAAACCAGCTCATAATTTTTAGATGTACGTGACAACTACCTCATGTTCTCATATTATTTAATATATTCTGATGACTTTAGAGACAAAACCAACTTTAATAAGTATATTTTTCTCTTTGCTTTCAATAGAAACATCCTAGTGTGTTTTTCTGTTAATGTCAAGATAATTAATTGCATTCTCTCTATAAAGCAGAAAGTAAAAAATTCTACAGGTAAACAAAGTACACTGCAAAGATGAGCAGAAAAAAATGAAATAATGAAATTCAATGTCATTACAATGACAAAGAGATTCATGTTTAAAATTTTTCTTTTAAAAATATCTGTTAATAAAAATGTTGGCTGGGGTCAGTGGCTCATGCCTGTAATTCTAGCACTCTGGGAGGCCAAGGCTGGGGCGTTGCTTGAGTTCACTAGCTTAAGAGCAGCCTGAGCAAGAGCAAGACCCCCTCTCTAAAAATATAGCCAGGCGTTGTGGCAGGCACCTATGATCTCAGCTACTTGGGAGGCTGAGGCAAGAGGATCGCTTAAGCCCAGGAGTTTGAGGTTGCTGTGAGCTATGATGCCACATCACTCTACCAGGGGCAAAAAAGTGAGACTCTGTCCAAAATAAATAAATAAAATAAAATATAAAAGTTACTCTTGTGTGTTCTCGTTGTTTGTAAATACCACTCTGGTTGTGGGGAAGGTGTGTTTTGAGAAGAGTGACGGACGTATTCCATAAATATGTGTCTGATGCAGCAAGGAATTGGGAAATTTTATTGGTCTCTTAAATCACTGCTTTTTTTAGGGATTTATTTTTTAAATACGAAAACACATCACCTGAAAACAATGCCTTGTCTTCTTTGGTGCATTTATCCCACCACACTTCCTTCTTGTCTTGAACTGTCCTTGTTCCCAGTTTCTAAGGCGTCATCATTGAAACCCGAACACTCTTGCTGAATACCGTCTGTTCTGATTATTTCACGCAGAAACTGAACCTTTTCTCTTCTAGTCTGCCAGCTCCCTTATCAGTTTCAGGCATCCCATTTACATGCAACTAGACCCCATCTTCTATTCCAGTTGGGACCACGTTTGCTTCATTATTCTTTGTCTTGGCAGGGAAGATTTTTCACCTTTTGCCTTCTTAGCCCCACAGTTTGTGCAAATCCACATGCTTATTTGTGCTGTTAATCTGATGCTTATTCGCATTGTGGCTGAGTCTGTCCTACGTCCATGGTTTTCATTTTTCCAAGTGTCCCAGAACTCCTTGGCTGGGCCTCAATGCCCAAGAAAACAAGGATATAATTTATTCCCTAGAATTTGTATCTCTTCATGCATAAGAAAAGAAAATTTTTGTGGAAGTGATAGCTGCCTGACTTCATGTCTGGACCATTATGCATTCCTCATTCCTCCATTACATTATCTCTCTTGCCCTCTTTCTCTCTCTAAAAGATTTGATTTAAGGTTTGGCACCGCCCATGGCACAGTGGTTATGGCACCAGGCACATACACCAAGGCTGGCGATTCTGAACCCAGCCTTGGCCAGCTAAACAAAAATGATGACAACTGCAACAAAAAATAGCCAGGCATTGTGGTCAGTGCCTGTAGTCCCAGCTACTTGGGAGGCTGAAGCAAGAGAATTGCTTAAGCCCAAGAGTTTGAGGTTGCTGGGAGCTGCACTCACAGCCACTCTACCAAGGGAGACATAATGGGACTCTGTCTCAAACAAACAAACAAACAAACAAGTAAAAGATTTTATTTAGCTTCTGCATTAGTGCGCAGCCAAGAGCAGAATAGAATTCAATTTCTTATATGGAGCACTTGGAATTGTCTGTCTTTGGCTGGGTTTTAGAAATGAATAAAGGGTGTCATGGGGGGACCTTGCTTTGGAAATCCAGAACTCATTTGCATCCACATTGTATTTTGTGTCAAGGATTTAGGAAGGTCAAACACTCTCATTGAGATCATATAATAGACATAGGTCAGTTTTCTCTGTAGACAAAAATCCTCGATAATATTTATTCATGAACCAGGGCAATCTTGACAGTAAAATAATTCATTGCCCAAAATATCTTTGCTGAAAAATTCAAATGGCCAGATGTGGTTGTGCATTCTCACATCCTTTAAAATTTGCTGAAGTAAACAGATTATAAGTCAGGGAGAGAAAGGGGAGTTGATAGTCAGTGTAAATATATTGTGGTCATAGCCATATATCTCTTGAATGCTGAGTTACAAGAGAATAAGATCACAGAAAAAAATATTATTTTCCTCAGTACAGGTCATGATATTTTGTGCTAAAATCAAGTACACCAGACTTTGTCTTATAGAAATTCTATCTCTAAGAAAATTCAGGATGTCAGATATTCAGGATATCTGATAGCATTAAAAAATAATTTTTGAAACATACGTGTATATACAAATGGATTATGCTTAGATTTCTTCTACAATACTGTATCCTTCTAACCTCTCGTACCAAGGTTAAGAACCTTCTACATCATAAAATTCGATGATTTAATTCATGGTTCTTCTTTAATAGTAAATGCCAATCAATCAAACTTTTCATCTTAGGTTGTTTAGCAAAGCTAAATGTTATTTGTTACTTAAAATGGCAGCACCTGTGGCTCAAGGGAGGGGGGCACCGGCCCCATATACCGGAGGTGGTGGGTTCAAACCCAGCCCCAGCCAAAAACTGCAAAAAATAAAACAAAACAAAATGGCAGCCGACTAGCTCTTCACCAAATCCTGTTTCTATGTCTTGTGTGTCTTTCCTGATGCTTTTCTTCAGTTGATACGGCACAGAGCTGGGACTTACTATTAATGACAATTCAATCATTAAAATGGGGACATATATTCTGCCCAGTTGTAGTTAGTTGATAAATATAATGTAAGGTAGTGAGCAGTATTCCTTTATAAAACTTGGATATAAGGGATGGAGAATTTTTATATAGTTGAGAAATATGGTATGTGGGAATTAAAACTCCTACCAGATAACTGGCTAAACAAAACTTTATAAGTAAAGAGGCAGTCATACGAAACATCAACATATCATTTTAGAGCAAATATATTTTGTTATGATATATATCATATACAGAATATATACACGTATATATAACAAGTATATGTGTAATTATGTATATGTGTGTATGTGTATATGTACATACTACATAAAGCAAAATACCCCCAGCTCCTGTCTCCACTCCCTCATCTGCTAACTTCAACTAACCCTTCGGCTATCAATTCAATGGTCGATTTCTCTGGGAAATCCCCAGAGAAATTATAACTTACTAGTATTTTACCCCAAACCTTACCCTCATTGGTTTAGATTCTTTGCTTTCATATGAGCCATTCCTATGGTCTTCTTATTACAAATGAAATTTTTAATTATTGATATAATTACCTGATTATTTATATTGTAGCTTCCATGACACGAGGTACTGTGTCAATTTTTGATGAATAGACTATGTCCCTATTCTGGCATACACATTTGCCCAAAGAATAAGCGTAGATTGAAGAAGACAAATTACTTAAACAGCTACCTTAGTTATTAAATAAAAATAAATTCTTAAATAAAGGAGAGTGAGAGGCCCTTTCTGTGCAGTTTAAATACAAATACTGCCCTTTGTAACCTCTTGGGTCACCAAGACTGTACTCAGGAAAATGTCATCAAACTTGAGTTGGAATCTGGGAAGAAGTGTTTGAGATCGCTCTTTGCTGTCTTGGGGAGTCCAGTGATACAAAATGCCATTAAGGAGATGCTCACCAAAAATAATGAAAGAGGCCTGCTCAGCTCAATACTCAGAACCAGGGCACTGGTCCTTCCCTCTGTCAGAATTAACAACACCTTGTTATCGTGAATATGTCAGCCTGATATAATGGTCACAGCAAGTATGACTGACCTTCACACATTTACTCAATAAAGTAAAATACTAGTAAGTTATAATGAAATATTCTTTTTTTTGATTAATTATTTTTTATTAAATCATAACTTTGTACATTGATGCATTTATGGGGTTCAGGGTACTGGTATGATATACAATGTGAAATGTTTACACTGAACTACGTAACACATCTGTCACAATTACACTCATTTCTTTGTAGTTTTGAAATATTCTATTGTGCATTGAAACATTAAAGTGTGAGCCATAGTGAAGGTGAGCACAGGCTGTGCATTTCCAGGCACTGTTAATGAATCCGGAGAGTACCAAGGGAGGGGCTGAGGTCCGGGTCACATTTCTGGTGTAAATGGTTCTGGAAATCCATACAGAGAAGAGAGGTAAACTGCAAGGGGGAAAGTAGGTCTTAAACTCCAAAGCGAGATTACTGTGACTAAAGCAGAATTTATAATTAAAGCCACTTTTGATGCTTGCTTATCCTTTTTATTCTCCCATCTACTAATCTTAATTCGTTTCATATTTGTCACAGATAAATACTAGTTTCTACAGCTCTTCTGGTTTATGAAATTTTGCATTTACAACCTACTTCTTGGACAGAGAACGCTACTCAAGACACCATTCAGGACTAGATAAAAATATGACAGCTCAGGAGATCAACTTGAGAATTATAATATAATTTGAAGTGATTTTTAAAAGCATGGTTCACCTAAAACCTTACCAGTACTTAAAAGACACTCTATATTGTTCCTAAGTTTCATTCACATAATAATATGCAATTACACAGAAAGAAATAATTTGTGAATAAGATGTAACATTAGGAAAGGGGAATTTTCATCGATGGTCATTTGAAAAGCTGTTTTCCTAAATGGATGCTTAGGATCACATTTCATTCCTGTCTAGAACCTTGGCTAATTATATACAGGGGGATTATGCAGCTAATTAAATGGAATGATAGACACAAGAGGACCCTGAAAGAGGGTCGTCCAGAATGGATACAGTGGGGTGCTGTCTGTTCCTTAGAATCACGGGATTCAAAGAACGCTATGCCAAAGTCCTCCAATTTAGCACTCATTTGTGGGTAAGGAGCTACCTCTAGAACTTGTTTGCAGAAAAGGCACAGGAATCATTTCAGTAAGCTTCAGTCAGAACTAAATGAATATCTACTACCTAGGAGATATTATACAAGATATAAAGACTAGTGAAATATCGTAGAAGAACTTTAGTTTATTCATGAAGACAAAGATAGACTCACACATCATAAATACTCTACCATTATGAACCACAGGGTGAAAATATGCACAAGCTCAAAGCAATAGTTTCTTGTATAAGAGCTTTTAAAACAAAATTATTCACGGCTCTGCTCTGGCCTCTCTCTCTCTCTGTCAGTATCTACTCCTGTAGCTTTATTTATATCAATTCATAAATCTCTAACTGCTCCTTAAATCTTCTTCAGCCTAGTAGTCATTACGCATCTGCCCACTGGACATTTCCGGTTGGATACATCAGAAATACTTCAAAACTCCTCTCCTCCAACATTATTGCCACACTTATTCATCGATAAGAGTTACTTTACAAAACCTCAGATTTCATTACAATACTTCACTGAAACATACCGGTGCTTCCTTGTGTACACATACGGACTCCAACATCTCCAAGACATTTTCCAAGCCCCTGTGTCAGCTGCGTCTGCAGCTCCTTGTCTGGAACCCACATATTCCATACTAAAGAGGAAGCACGCCCCCCCTTCCTGCAAGGGAGATGCTGGCATGGGTGGTCCAGTGAGGAGCCTGGCTGCCTTCCCAAGGGAGACACCACTTCTCCCTGCTCAGTCTCTTTGCTATACAAGTATCCTTGAACAGATAGATTGGAAAACAGAAGGAAGAACCTCTCCTATTGAATTGGTTTCAGCTACTTGTCCACTTGTGGCAATTTCTCATTTTCTCTTGTCTATCCACAGTCTGAAATGTGTGTGTTTGGCTATTCGTGGCAATATTGTTCATTAGTCAAAACACGAAAAGGAATCTAGGTGGGAATTTCTGAAAAGACTGCTGCCTCAATGTTGGATGTACACACGGTGCTGCATTATGTGATGTAAATTTGTATGTATTAAAATGAAAAGATATTCAAGATGCACTGTTCAATACAAGACATGCTATAACATAATTTTTCAAAATACAAAAAGGCATCAGAAGAATCCCGTATACCTGACATTGCTTTTGTTAGCACATGGTTCAAAACCATGGGACTCATACCAAAAATTCTAAAAATCATTGAAAATATATTTTTTATGTATACAATTTTTTTAGAGTCAGCAGGATATGTGTGAATATCACACATTATTAGCATCAGGAAGCAAAATTATGGTGATTCCATTTTGTTCAGTACATTCCTCTGTATGTTTTGAACGCTTTGTGTTTGGCATAGATTATTTTCCAATGGATTTGATGCCCAAAACTCATGAAGTTTCACAACTTTTCTGCATTTGCATTTTTAAGTTGTTAGCTGCAGTAGGAAATCCATATCTAATACGCCAGCGCATGGAGGTAAATAGTCTACAAAAAGCGTTGCTTACGGCCATTGTTCACTGACCTGTTATTGGGTGCATTTATTTTTGTTTTTGTTCAAAATACAAAGGCTAAGGATGCTATCTTTTCTGCTGGAACATAACTGAAATACTGTGAATTAAGGGGTAAAATTGTATTGCATAGTCATGAATTTCTTTAGGCTCCATAAACTTCAAAATTTTATGCAAGCTGTTTAACTGAAGTATTTATTCCACGGAGCTGTTTATTCAACAGGCATCTATTGAACATTTGTTATGTGTCAGACAAAAAGATAGGACCTGTAAATTCAGATATGAAAGAGGAGAGTCCCCAGTTGAACGTGGCTGCTATGACGTGAGAAAGACAGACAAAGGACTCGGGGGCAGTTGGAGGTAGATCCCGGGTGTGGGGAAAGTATGCCCATGAAGAGTGTGTGTGTGTGTGTGTGTGCGTGTGTGTGTGTTGTGGAGCTATCCTCACGAAGGGGGAGACATAGTCTTATTAGAGAGTATTAGAAGATTTCAAAAGGAAGTGATATCTGATTGTTGTTGAACAAACTGGAAATAAGTCTTAAAATAGAAAAGAAATACGTCACAGGCAGAGGAGCAAATGGATGGCATTTGCAGGAAACTAAGAGCACGCTGTGTTCTGAGGACTGTGAGTTGCACTTGATGCTCTGTGGTCCGATTCTGGGCTCCAAAAGGAGCTGACGCTGAGGTGTGAGCAGAGTGGTATCTGTGAAGGGCCTCGAAACCCCAGCTCAGAAGTCGGCATTAAAGCTGAGTCCAGGGAACTTTCCAGAGACCTTTAAAAAAAAGAGCAAAACTATCTCTTCTACTTATGAGAGAAAAATTCTAAAGGCTGTGTTGGAAAAGGATTGGCTGTGAGGCCGGACACAAGTATATAGAAAATTGGTGAGTTGTTTCAAAATTGAAACCTGCTTCCCACTTTCATCTTTTCCTCTTTTTGTGTATGTCCATTTTCCTCTTCTTCCCATTTCAAGGATTCTGCTGAAAAACAAAATCCTCTTCCCAAAGAGGGAAGGAGATCTTACAAGCAACATTGATGAATTTTAATTTAGGAAATTTAAGTCATACACATTAGGTAGTTCAGCAATGATAATATATAATTGGTCGTATAAGTTCAATAGGACGGTTGTTTTAAACACATTCTGAACCAAAAGCTTCCTGGAGTACTCTGTTGAGCATTTAATTTGTTCACGAATATAAGCGTTTATGACAGGGATTGTTACATGACAAAATAGGGAGAGGGTCAGAAGGACTTCTAGATATTTTTTAAGTCACCGTAAGAAAATATAGTGCTCCCTCCCAGGTATTTCCATGATCATGGACACAGAACTTAATATATGTATTTATAAAAGATCACAAACTTAAAAAATCCATAAAGTAACCTTTGCAAAGCATATACTCCCCTAAATTATTTCTTAATTGCTATGCTTCGTAAAGACCAATTACCTTGTCAGAGATTTTTCCTACTACCACCTCCACTGTGGCTACAGCAAGAAAAGTGTAAAAAATTAACCTCTATTTCTAGAAGCTTGTTACGTGTTTAATGGGACAGAATTAATGTCCATAAAATATTTTTAAAAGAACACAATATAGGGTATAATCAAGTGCTAAAATCTCTGTGAATCATCTATTGTGCAAAAGATTTGAGGCGGGAGAGTTCCTTATAAATTGGGGCAATCATGGGAGAATTTATTAGGAAGGTGGGAAATTTCTGGACCTAGAAATGGGAGAAAAATTTTGAAAATGTTAATAATTTTCATTGACAGAAAAGTCATCATATGCCTCATGATGTACTAGGTATGTTTTCCGCGTTCCACGGCTGGTTTCTGACGTGAAGCCTGATTGCACCCAGGTGATAACTGAGGGCCCAGGCCCCGCGGCTGACACAGCAGGTGCTCAGGGCTCCCTCCGGGGCCTCAGCCTCGCTGTCTGATTCTCAAGAGGCACCTCGAGCTCAAGGACTCCCGCCGCACGCCCTAGCTGGCTTCCGCGAGGCCATCCGCTTGTTCTGTGAACTATTTTTTACAAGTAGTGATTTTTAGGCCCAACTACCCCCATTGTCTCAATGTGCAACTTCAAACAATAGTTTGGTGATGGTAAATCTCAGTCAGGACATGGAATAATTATTAGTTCAAAAACCAACTAAGAGTTTAGAAATTAAAATGAAACCGGTGAACCCACTAACGTATGAAGCCTGAGTAATATGTAAAAGTTTGAAACCTTTTGGGTCTAAAATTTAAAGCTTTCCTAACATCATACAATTACTACAGTTCTACTAAAATTAATTTTATAAAGTAAATAACTCTTAATTTTAATAATACTACAACAGAAATAACTCTAAGGGGAATTATCCAAACATCATTGATCAGTTCTTATGCATAAAATATTACCAATATTACTAAGTGTAACCGATTTTGTGGCCAAAATTTCTTCTTTAAATTTTACTTTGCAGGTTGACAACACAGGTTATTATTTCTCTCTGTGAGGTATCAAGGGAATGCTGAACTATGATATGTTTATGCATTTCAAGTAAACTCAACTGGAGGCTGAGAAAGTGAGTCCAGGCATGTAATTGTCTTAGCTTGTTCTGATGCAGGAGGACTTTGATATGGTAATATTCTCAAATTGTGCTTTGACTCTTTATAACCACAGGATTACCTGGGAAAAGATACTCGCAATGCTAAAATTACAGAAGAATACACACCTAGGATAAGGGAATCTTAGAACACATTATAATAACACAACAGAAATCTTTATGAAAAAAATTGTCAAAATATGTGAACAGGGACTTTGTACATGTATAAGGAGAATCCCAGAAGAATAACAAGCGTTTGCAAAGATACTCAGGCTCATTAGTATTTAGAAAAATACAGACTGAAGTAGCAATGTCCGAATGCTTCACACTTGCACTGACAAATACATTCATGAAACTGAGGGGTGGGGGGATGTGGAAACCCTCCTGCTGGTAGGACAGTGCCTGCCACGCCCCTGAAGAGCGCCCTGGGCTGCTTGGGTAGGTCAAGCATTTACATCCCAAATGACCCAGCATTCCTGCTCCTGGCACACAACCCCTGGAAACGCTAATGCAGGTCCATGATGGGGAACAGGTTTACTTGAGTGCTGGTTACAGGGAAATCGCGGCCATGTGGAAGTTTATCCCTAGTGAATGGATAGTCAGCTGTGGAGACGACCATTGTGGACCTGACGCGTACCCCAAGAGACCTACGCTGTGCTCGTAGCAACACGGATGGGTTTTAAAAGAGTTCTCCCTGTCTCTTTCTCCCCACTCATCCTCTGTTAACCACCATTCCACTCTCTATTTCTCTGAGTTCAACATTTTTGGATTCCACATAGAAGTGAGCTTATGCAATGTTTGTTTCTCTGTAGGGTGTTCAATAGGCAGATGACACAAACTTCAGTGATCTATTGCACAGAATGGTGACTATTCTATTACTATTTCTGTATTTCAAAATTGTTTATATATGTATATATATATAATGTTGTCATAACAGAAAAAATAATTATGTTAGGTGACAAATGTTTTAATGGGCTTGATTTAATAATTCCACAGTGTAAACATATATCCAAATGTGGCAGTGGACCCCAGAAATAAACACAATTATTATTTGCCAATTAAAAATAAAATTCAAGTTTGGAAAAGAGTGCTAAGTGAAATCAAATAGGACTCCAATTCCACGTGTCTAATACACTAAAAGAAATTAAATTAGTCTTCAAACATATGCATTTCTAAGAAAACATACAAAAATTATACCATCAATTCAATAGAACGGCTGCCTTGGGAGTAAGGGGAGTAGCTATTCTAGAAAGAAACTTCTAAAATTGTACTTAATTGGCTGAGCTAATATTCTCTGTTATAAAAAGAGAAATCCTAGATTTCCATGATTTAATGCATTAAAGGTTTATTTTGGTTTCCCATTACAGTGGAATGAACATCACATATATAGATAGAAAGACAGATATGTGGAATCCATCTCTCTATTTATCTATCTATATGAATATTCATTGCACTGTGAATCTAAAATAAACATATATAAATAATTCCACATATATGTGAAATCTATCTATCTATAGATATATACTTATATCTATAGAGAGACAGATCTATCTATAAATAGGTCTATTTATATATGAAACATTGTACATATATCTCTCTATATTTACGTATATATAAACGTTGTGATAGGCAGACAGCCAACACTGTCGTTTGGAGCGTCCATCCACCCATAGTAAGTGACTCAGGAGGTATCTTGCCAATCGTTTCCATCCCAAACATCAAAACACAAGGAAAGTGAGGCTCTCGATGGGCCCAGGTGAAAGGCGCCCTCTTGCGTTGCTCCTCTGCACTGGTTCTGCTTCGTCAGGGATTGTCAGCAAGGACGGTGGGAACAGGAGTTAAGTTGTGTGTGCTCAGCAAGACAGAACTGAGTTCTGTGAACAGCAAGCCGGCACAGCCTCCATGTGTAGGATGATAATGGGACTTGAATAGGGGTGTTTGAGTAACGCAGCCTTTTGCATTGAGATGCACCTGTCCCTAACAACACCTGCAATACATCAAACAAAACCATGAATGATGAAGCAAAGTCCTGAATACACATAATTTAGTCCAGGCATTGCTACCAAAGCATGATGATGAATGGAATTAACTGTGATCAGCAGGGAAAGAGGTGTTTAAAATAGAGAAATACTTGTAGGGAGGATTATTTCATGTATATAGATAAAAGTATCTATCATAAAACTTAGATTACTGCCATAGTAGTTGAATAGTTATTAAATAGATATAATTATATCTCGTATTGCTCAGCGGTACATTTTTTCTTAGAATCACAATGAGAAAATAACAGATGGAAAATAAACATATTAGAGGAAACTACTGTGGTTTGATTGAGGCAGTATTTTTGATAATTGTGTGATATTAAGATCTGAGCATTCAAATCTCTAGTTTTGTGAATTAAAACGATAGACTTGTTTTCCCACAGGCACCTGCAGAAGGATGCCAGAGCCCTAGAGAGTTCACAGGCACCTGCAGAAGGATGCCAGAGCCCTAGAGAGTTCACAGGCACCTGCAGAAGGATGCCAGAGCCATAGAGAGTTCATGTAGTTTTTACTGGGATACACCAGTTAGCCCTTCACTGGCTCGTCTATGAAATCACAGTTGAAGTTGAAAATTAGAATAACTGAGGCCTAAAAAGTTTAGCCAAAATACCCACATATACCAGTCAAATTGGAGATATTGGGCCCCATTTTTCCTTCCTTTTTTTCCATGTACCAAGTACAGACAATGAAGACCACTTCCCCTGAACTACTCAATAGATTCCAGTCAGCTACATCCACCAACCTTAGATGAGAATGTAGGACATATCTTTTTTGCTTTTTTTCTTTCTTCTCTAATGCTGCCTCCACATTCCTGTGTTAGATAGACCTGGGGAAGTTTTTACCAGCTTTCTAATCCTGGTTCAGATGGTGACTGCAGTGGGTAAAGGACCCACAACCCCAGCTTGGGAATCTGCCACCTGCATTGGGCATGATGAGTTCAACATTTGATATATCTCTGTCCTATTTTGACTTTTTATTTTAAGGTACACATGTCCAAAATAAAAATCCCTAGTAATGAGTCATTTAAATAATATATATTACCAGTGGAATGTTCATCCAGACATGCTTGATAATAAAGGCTGCTGTAAGGCTGCTATACAGAGAGCTATATAGTCCAAAAGATTATTAAAATTCCTAAGTTTAGCTACATGAAAAGAAAGCTCGAGCAACATCAAGTGATTCCCTGCATTTTAGAGAAAAACACACAAATCAACTATTTTATGGAATGCATGATAATTTTGCTGAGACTTTTGGGTTTGCCTGGCCAAGTGTGGAGTGTCTGGCATGCTGTGGCATGTGAAGTGCCTTCTATTTCAGTACTTATCTTAATAGGCATGAATATATTTTATGCTTTACCCAGCGGTAATTTTCGTGTATTATTTTTAAGATGAAGTTTATTCAGCAGTATTGATTTTCCAACATGAATAGGGGTGGGTGTGTAATGATGCCAGTAAAACTTCCTGAAACTTCAGAAATGATGTATTTCTTTCCATCAAGCTGATAAAACATAGAGGTAAAGTAAAGATTGTATAAAGTTTAGACTTTAGGAGAAACAGTGTCCCATGTCTGGACCATTTCCTGGGAGATGCTTGGATTATGCCAAAGTCATGGTTGTTAGAGTAAAAGAAGTTGCTACATCTTTACAAAGACAGGCTTGATGGGTGTTGGGGAACACAGACCAAGGGATACAGACACAGACATTTAGGAAAATACCCACACGCTAACAGAACTATTCAAAATAGTGAACTATATTAGAGGCATGTCACTAAATTATCAAAATTTCTTTTCTCAGATGTCAAAAGGATAGGAAATGACACAAAGTTACCATGTATGTGGCTTTCATGTAGAAAAGTGCCTATCTGAGTATTAAAAACAACCTCACATGCCTCCGGGCTGAACGTTGTCTCTGTGACATCAAAGTCGCGGTGCAGACTAGCTGTGCGAGTGTTCATATTTTGCAGCTATATTTGTTCATTTCAACAGACGAGAGCCTATCTTTAATAAACAAGCTTACATCATCATTCTCTCTACAAGACAAAGTGTGCATGCTGATTACACACCTGGAGTTATAGGAGTACCTTAATGATGGTTAATTGTGTCACTAATATGTTGTTAATCTGAACAACTGATTTTAAATCCATGTGAAGAACACACTGAAAATATATTTAAACTTAGTAAGGAGTAGTTTGTAAAAATCCTCATATGTATTTTACTGAGCACGTTGGCAGTTGCCATAATATAGTCCATTATTTTTCACCACTCCTGAGACATTGCTAAGTCTACTCTTACACCCTAGTGAACAGAACTTAGATGCTATTTCATGCGGCTTCTACCAAGGGAACAGAATGCACTTGACATCACTTTGTTTGGGAATTAATTCTCCACATTTAAACCTTTCAGTAGGGTGGTTAAATATATTTTGCTCTTTCTTCATACATATGTAAATGAAGGCATAATGCGGAGTAACAGGGAAACAAAGTACATACATCTGTTTCACCAACAACAGTGGAATAACAGGCATATCGTCCTTTACATTTACTTTACCGCCTGTCCTCTTTCTACCTATACTTTCCTGGGATCTGAAACTGGGAACGTGGCAAACGTCTTGTAATGTCAACACGATGATTAAACTCAGAAGTTAAGGATAGCGGAGCAGTTTGATGAAAATGTTGCAAACTGTATATAAAGACAGCACACGGTACCCCATGACAGTATTAACGTACACAGCTATGATTTAAAAAAAAAAAAAAAGGTAGCAAAGCAAATGATAGGAGCCCGAGGCTGTAAAGACTTCCAGGAGAAGACACTTCATTGTCCCTGGGGAAAAAAATCTATCTCTAGATTGGTGAGAAAACAAATGTTTAGTTAAGCTTAAAGCGTCAAATTTCTGATGCATGCAGATAATTGCATTCATAAATGTTTCAGAAAGTAAGCAGTTATGATGGAAACTCAGGACTGTTACTCTCAAATTCAGGACATTGGGATAGATTAGTTATGTTTGGAGAACATTTTCTTAATAATGCCTCCTGCCACCAAGAGGAAAGTGTGGCAACCAGGCCACATAGGGAAATTCCAAAGCTCCTTTCCTGGGCATAAAAAACTAAGGGACTGTAGAATGATCTTGATCTGATCTTATTGACTTATTGACATAATTTTGATTATGTAGTTTATGAAATAGAATATTGTGTAAGATAAGTATATTAAAGAAAATACAAGCCCCATTAACAAACTGAAGAAGTAGAAATAACCGATAAGCCACAAGGCTGGGCAGCTCAAAAATTTATTTTGAATACTATTGTTTTAAACATCTTTCTGGGCTGCACTTGTATTAAAATTCTGAATTGTGTATGAATTAGAAATAGAATAGAAATGGAAATAAAATAACTTTCCTCAATGCAGTACAGAAAAAATCTTGAAAAGGCACATTAAAAGATGACTATAAAGGAGTAACAGGCTTAAATACACATTTAATGAGTGTTTCCTATTGATATAATTGAGAAAATGTGGACGAGGAGATTTTGCTACCATAATAGTTAAAAATTTGAAATTATATTAAGACACAGCGCTCAAATCTAGGAATGCCAAAGAAACTCCCCAGATTAAAGAAATTAACCAGTCTGACGAAAGTATTTCAAATTGTATATAAAAACAGCACATCGTACCCCATAAATGCATTAATGTACACAGCTATGATTTAATAAAGAAAAAAAGAGAAGAAATTAACACTTCTACGAATGATATGGAATCTGTTAAATATCAAAGACAAAGAGAAATCCCCAATGCCTTTGCTGAACAGAGAGAAAGTAACCATATTTTCTAGTAAGTTTAAGTAATACACATATCAGCCTCAACCAGTTGTTTCAAGTGCTCGAAGCTGATATCTGGACTAAACTTACCGTAATATATACGCTCTGTAGCTCACATTATGAATATTAATAATCCATTAATACCGTAAAAGTTAAGTTCTATAGCAAGACTTCCTGAATAAAATTACAGAAGTCACTCTTGTTAATGACACTGCTCACCCTCTTTCTTTAACTTGTCATTACATTTTTTTCTCCCTCAAAATACCACCACTACCACCGCCACCCAAAACAACACCACAGTGTTAAAAAACAAAAATGTCAAATACTTTTCAATACATGGGTAAGTATCTAATAGATACTTGTTATTATTTCTTACTTTTTTTTTGGCCAAATATACTAGCTTAAACTTAACTTTTAAAAATCAAAGTATATTTTTATCTGCTGTCCCCAAAGTTAACAATCTACAGTCAACAAGTTTAGAAAACCTGCCAACTTATGGACAGACTAAGACGTGGCCTGCCTCTAAAAATTAAAGAGAAACATATGGAATTTTATTGAATTTATCAGGAAATTATATTATTGAAGTACATTTCTTCTATTTTTGTTTACTTTTAAAATAAAGAATGAAATTTTCCTAACAACAGAAAGAAATGATGAATACTTGAAGCAATAGATAACCCAATTACCCTGATCTGGCCATAACCCATTGCACACCTTTCAAAACATCACATATACCCCATCATCATACATACTATGCACTGATAATAATTTTACAATAAAAATGAAAAAATCAAGCTTTTCAAAAACTAACTGTAATAGTTATTTGTTAATAGTTATCTTGATATTATTTTGGTCTTCAGTTGCCCCATCAGTCTATATGCTGATGCAAACTCAGAACATTTTGGATTATTCTTCTTACCTTTTAAAATGTGTGTGAGCAGTTTCCGCACTTCACTATTTAAATACATGGCATTTTATTTGAAGAGCCATGTAGCTCATCAAGGAGGAACTTAATAAAAACGGTAGGTTCAAGCTCCTTTTTCTGTCATTCTCCTCGTTCAGGCCATGGCTCCATTTTTGATGTGACCACCTTGTAATTCTCTGCGACTTCACACTCATTCCCTACAGACGGTGTACAGTACAAGCACGAGACTGCATCTGATTTTACGTTTGTCCTATCAGCCTCTGACAGAGTGGTGACACATTGCAGGTATTCATCACGTAATAAATTAATTAATTAAGGAGGGCATCCATTCATTAGGATGCTTTCTGTTTGGAGCAAAAGCATTTGTAAGCGATTACTCAGCCAGAGGCACCTGTTCAAAGGGGTCAGGAAAATTAGGCAACAAAGTGCAAAAATTAGACATCATCGAAGTATATGAGGTGACGAAGCTCAGGGACCGTGTCACCAACGTAGCGCTGCACGTCAATCGTCAGTGTTGTTATTGTTCACAAGAATAAGTCACCAAGTCACTGCCAGGTCAGTTTTATCGAGGAAGCCTTGTCAAACATGGTAAAGTGTCTCCAAATTTTCAGATGGGAATCTCTATCGATAAACTTCCTAATTGCTATTGAAAATACCGTTTTACCCCCGCTGCTGCAGGCCGTTCTCTTCTCCCCCTTGGCCTCACCCTCCATTGCTCACCTGCTTATCAATCTGTCTCCCTGTCAATAAACTCTATCCTGCCACTTTAAAAAAATAATGTTTTCTTTCTAATGACCCTTTCACCGTTTTTCACTAAGCAGTTTTGAAACTTTCATGCTGGTTAGTGATAAGTATTTTATTTTAGTGGAATTTGATTGACCTGCTTCTTTAGCCGACCTGTGAAATTAAAAGGACCATTGGCTTGACTGTCATCAACTCCCTTTCACCAAAGCAAACGCCAAATGGACGTAGATTAAATTCACCGAGGTGGTCTGGAAGCACATCCCTGCCCTGCTGATTTGGCCAATGGAGTAAACAAGCCTAACCTTTCTATGAGAGGGGAGTGGAAGGTTGAAAGGTTGACAAGGAGGTGAGTAGGTTGCTCAATGATTGCATGTAAAAATAAAGTGTGTGTTTGTGAGAAATAGATTTTCTAGGCAGCAACAGCTTGCGGCAACATTGCATGATGGGATGATTCAAGGAAACTGTAAAGTTCTTAAGGGATCTCAAAATAATGAAGTTCAGCACTTACTGAAATTGCATTCTGTGGTTTGAGTAAAAGTGTTGGTTTAAAAAGAGTAGGGAATTTTGTGTAAACTTTAGAGACAGAAACTATTTACAAGTCCCTAGTAGCCTTGAGGACTTAATAAAGAGCCATTATATTCAGCTGATTTCATTTCTAGAGTCTTATCACAAAATAACACATTTTTCTACCCAGACTCTCTTAAGTTTCTGGTTTTACTTTATTTACTCCATTCAGTTGTCCACAGCCCTCCTCTGTGCTTACCCAGATACCCTATGCAATCTCAAAGTAGGAAGAAATTTACCTAATATAAATTACATAAATCCTAGCACACGTTCTCTCTGATTCCCGCTCTTGCCTTTTTCTGACTTTTCTATATCAAAGAATCTGGGGTATAATACAGGTGGATTTAATATTCTTCTAACTTCTAGTTAACCTCGGAGGTATAATTTGTAAATTTAATGATTAACGGCAAACAGTCTTCTATGGAAGCTCTTCAAGTATACTTCTATTTTTAGAAGGATAATTAGTGTTCCCCCCTCCAGTGGAAATCTGGGTTAATTTCTCTGCAAAAAGATAAGTATATTTTCCTAGCATAGCAAAAGTTAAAGTAACATGAGGTAATGACTCTATTTTAAAAAATAAGAGTTTCATATCTGAATATAGATAGAATCACATAAATATTTGCACTTGATATGATTAAATATATAAAATCATCCATTAGAATTTAGCTCGAAAGGATTTGCTTAATTCTTCATTGATGGCTTATAGTTTGCTCATTCTAGCCTGGTCTCTACCTTATGTCTGCTGATTTTTTCATCTTTTGAATGTTTGTTCTTAATCTGATGTTTCTAATTGTATTGCATTTTTTGTTCATAGATGGACTTAAGTATCTAGCACAAATTGATTCCATTTTTTGTTAATATCATTGGTTACGTTTTGTGGCAATTCCAAATTTGAGCAGGTATTCATTCAACAACTACTGAATTATCATGTACAAAAACCTATTTCCTGAAGGATGTGTGTGCCACAAACTAAATGTCCATGTTGGTGACCGAAAACCTAAGTGCCTTACACGAGAGGGCAGTCAGTGCAGGAGTGCGTACTTGGTGGGTGAGGAAACACGGGGGAAGCAACTTGCTTCCCGCCCACCTACCACGGTTATGCAGTTATAACAGAGCTGTCAAGGCGAACAGGTGGGTGGTCTATAGGGCACACACGGGCACAATTCTGGAGCCTTTGTTCGACGTGAAACCAAAGTCACGGGTTATAACTAGAGAGATTCTAACCTATGCAATGGAAAAAATTTTGAACTATAATGGGATCTGTACTTTTAGAAACAGCAGCAACAACAACAAAATCCCCAAACATTGCAAACCAACTGAGGTTTTAAGTCAGTTAACTTCATTGTACACGGTCAGAAAGTGAGTGGTTCACTGTCCGCTGACCACGAGGGACACAGGGCAGCAGAGCCACTGTGTACACGTCCTGGATGAACTTATTCCAGGCTCAGCGGTAAAGATTTTGTTCTGTGGGTGATGAAGCTTCTTTGTAAGTGTTGAGCGGGGAGTTAATAGCAGAAAAAGAGCAGTGACTACTTGCCGAGGATTTTAGAGCTATTTCTAACACTGCTCTAAGGAACGCAGCATTCGTCACTATCTAACACCACCACCAGCGTTATGAAATAGCCACATTGTACTAATGAATTGAATTGATCATTTAAAATAATATAATGTAAACACTACAGAATGTTTGAAAATTGTATTGTGAAAATGTGCATTAAAATGTTAACCATGTTTATCTTTTACTTTTATTTATAAATATTAGTTGTCTTTTTTTTGAGACTTTGGAAAAAACAAAGAAAGAAGTTAACTGATCAAAGTATTCTATAATAGACATATTCCTATCTGACAATGGGAATGTTACTCTCTTTGCATTATTACTATTATTATTGCTTAATATTTCGTCACAGCAATCGTCTGATTTCTGAATGTATTTATCTTCATTCGTTCTTTATGAGGTTTTTGTTCTCAGTCCTTATGTTAAACATTGTTATTGTCATTAAATTTAGCCTTTTTAATTCTGTGAAGGCAAAAGTGGAAATCTAATATACACTTGTATAAGTAAGAAAAATGAAAAAAGAAAAAAAATTTAAAAATAAATGTTAATAATGTTTGCTTCTGGGTGGAATCCACATAAGAACCTGAATAATCTATAGCCTTGAAAACTTGGAAGGTAATTCCAGCGATTATTTTATTTCAGGGCCTATTGCCTCTCCTTCTGAGAGTGACTTTACTAGTAATTTCTTTGATGCTGGACGTTAAGGTAAATAGTTTTAATATATGCATAGTACGATATAGAGTTAATATAGCTACTATAAGTAGACCAATTCTCTTTCACTTTATAGTTTAAGATGCAGATTAAAATTGATGTTTCAAAACAAGTCAGAAAAACCAACCTGAATTTCCTCTAAAATTAGTGTAGATGTTGAGGAATAATCATAATTCACATGTTTTCAAAATGTTTCAGAGTATTATAAACTCTTGGGGTCCAATACACCTATGAAAAAACCTTTCCCATTCTAATTTATTATCATGAAAGAGTTAATGAACCCCCCCAAACAGTAAACAATTCATTATTATTATTTTTTTAGCATGATATAAAGCATGATATAAATGAAAACTATTGTTTTTCATTTTCTATAGTTAAGCAAATATATTACATGCCGCTGCTAACAGAAAACACACTTAGACATTTCCTAAACAGCAATTCCATTCTTAAAGAACAATGATGAATGTTCTTTCTTTAGAATCAGAATAAGAAAGTACTTGACTACAAACCATTCAATCTGGTGTTATTAATTATGCAGACAATTTCATCATTTAATGGAATTTAGATAGCCTTGCAGGAAGCATTGTGATTTAGTAATAGAGTGACAATTAGCTAAGACATGTATCATGTATATTTTATCCATATTTCTAGGCATCAATCTTGATATGTTAGAAGTGTGAAGGATGAAAATGTATTTCAGTCATTTTGGAACACTAACAATGTCTTCTTTAAAGAATGGGAAACGTTCTGTCAAAAAGGGGACATTTCAGAATAAAATATATTTTATAACAAAACCAAAATATCTAGAAGCACTTTGTGCGTGAGAGTAAGTTGAACTACATGAAGGAAAAGAAATCATTTGAAAATGGTGAGAAGTTAGTAGCTGTTCCTTGGAAACTGATCTTTTCCCCTTTTGAATTCCCCGAGCACTTTGGACTTTCTCGTAGTACACACTAACTTATCGCTGGTGTGCTACAGTTATTTGTTCTTGTTTTGCTCGTTTAAAGAACATTTGCCTTGAACAGCCAATGGCATCAGCTTCAAGGAGACCTAAGTTAAAATTCTTGGCTTATTTACTTAGAATCATGGGTCTCAGTTTTCATATTTGAGAAATAGAGAAAAAGAACGTTTGCAGTGGTCTTCATATAAAGGTAATTTGGGTAGAGCGTAAGCAGTATAGAAAGAATCCCAGGAGAGTGATGTTACTGCATGTAAGCTGTCTTATCTTCCTCTGTCTCAATCTGTTGTTACTAGTGTCAAGAGAAATGCCTGGTTCTGAGCAGGGTTATTAATCATTGTCCAGAAAACCTGAGAAATCAATTAATAATGGTAGAATCTGAGAGTGAATGTATGCCGTTTAGATTCAATGGGTCAGAACATTAATTAATGAAGTAAACAGGCTGTTATGGTATAGACATTCTTTCAAAGAAATGGTGATAAAATTATGTCTTAATAGATTTAGGCATAGCTGTAAACAGTAGAAAGCAAAATTTAAATAAAAATGAGATAGAAGTTCATTGCTTGTCACAAAGAAATTCAGAATTAGGTGCTCCCGTGCTGGCATGGCAGTGCGTGATGTTAGAGACTCAAACTCGGTGCCTCCCAAATCTCTGTGCGGGTCACAGGTCACCTCACCACCCCAGAGGGCTGCTCTGGATCAAGCACAACATCTGACCTTAAGAAGAGAAAGTCAGGAAGGGCAGGGAAAAGCAGGTGTCGCTGTGCGGGGCATCACTGTGACAACCCCGTCGGCTGGAATTTTGTTGCACGCCCACGGGTAACGATAAAGAAGGTTGGTAAAACTTGTCTTCCTTTGGGGCAACACATGCCCAGGTTAAATTAGAGTTCTACTACCAAATGGAATGGAAAAATAAATATTGGGGCACACGGAGCTGTCACTGCAATGTATACATTATTGTATCCACAATCTATCTCAAATATTTTTAAATGAACTTTGCTGTGTGTATTTGAGGTTTGTCCCAGGACGTTGAGAGACACATAGAGAACGTTAAGTGGTTACTGTAACTATTGTTTATTAAGGGTCACGGGTTACAGTGATTACTATTGCTTAAGATACATGTTAGTTATTGTTAAGATAAAGATAGGTATAGTTCTTGCTTTTAACTTTTATGTATAAAATGTGATTTGGGAAATGGAAGAGTGGAACAGTCTTGGAGAGGCTACTCTCACTGTTGTCCAGAATTGCTGACCTCTGACAACTGAAGTTTGCTGGTCCTGTCCCCGTCTTTGCACAGTGGCTGGCGGTGACAGGAGGCCAGACCCTCTTCTTCTGGTAACACTCTGGTTGTTCAGGGAAGACTTCTCTGAGCTGGAACATGATGTGCCCTAGAGGTAGGGGCCACATGGGCTCAGGTGCTGAGCTCAAGATACATTATTTAATTACATGAGGGGAAATGGGTCAGAGATTGGCAGCATCTATTTGTGTAGGAAGAAGTAATGTCACTCACCAGGCTGTAACTTTTCAGGCACCCTTGAGGATTTGGGGATGGATCCAGGATTTTGTATTCACTGGGGACATATCCATTGGAAGCAACAGAAATACTCTGAGCAGAAAAGTAACTGGATCCATAGTGGGACGTAAAGGGGCAACCGTATCAGTGGGGCTTTATTTCCTTCTGTTCTGGTCCAGCTCTGTAACACATGATCTCTGTTTAACGGAGGTAAAGATCACATCCTATTACAGAAGCTTACTCTCCTGTCTTAGCAACTTTTTCCTTATTGGCTATGTTATAAAACTCCCAGAAAGCTCCTGGAGACCAGCTTCTAGCCTCTACTCATCAGTGAACCAATTACTATCACTAAACAAGTGGGGATCCTCTTTGAAGTTGCCTAGAGAAGATTTTCCTGTTATCACCTTCACAAAGCACCAGCACTGGATGGTTTAAAGCAGCAAACATTGATTCTCTCATAATTCTAGAGCGTGGAAGGCCAAAGCCCAGGGGTCCACAGGGCAGCCAGGCCAGGCTCTCTCTGAAGATTCTAGGGCAGAATCTGTTTGCGTCTTTTTCTTTTTCTGTTTTGTGTCTTTTTTTTCTAGTTTCTGGGGTTGCTGGCAACTCTTGGCATTCCTAAGATCATCGGAAACATCAGTCTGATCTATCTCCATGACCATGTGACACTCCCATGTGACACTCCATGACCATGTGACACTCCCCATGTCACCTTCCCTCTGAGTGTGTCTGTCTCCAAGCAAACCATAATGGTTAAAGCCCATCTTAATGACCTAACTTCATTAAGAGCACAAAGATCCTATTCCCAAATAAAATCACATTAATCACAGTCACAGGTACTGGGGCTCAGGACCTACACATGTTTTTAAGGAGAAACAAATCAGCCCATGACAACTGAGCGTCAAGATTGAAGCCTGGCAGAACCACACGCCTGAAAGCACAGGTGGTGAGAATACCACGGAGTCATTCAGGCTCTGGGGACACGACACAGTGCATCTGGCTGGCTTAAGTCCTACCTGACCTTTACCTCATTATCTCCCATTCTTGCTGTTTTATAAATTCAGCCTTAACCTAAAAGTGTAAATCTTGGGTAGTTTAGGGCAATTGATTTAGGAGATTAACTTTTGAATTGGAATGTTGTTTTGGGTCTCAGGTAATGCTGATTTTTGTCTATTATGGGTCATGTGTTATGCTGATTATTGTTGTTTAAGACAAAGATTAACATGATTTTTACTTTTAACTTTTATGTATAATACTGTGATTTTTTAAAAATGGAAGAACAGAACAGTCTTAGAGAGGCAACTCCCACTGTGCTCCATAATCGCTGGCCTTCTGACAAAAAAATTTGGTGGACCTGTCCCTGTCTCTGCATGTTGCCTCACGGTGCCAGGCGCCTGGACCTCTTTGTCCGTTAACATACCCCTCCAGGAGGGTGAAAGTAGATATCAAAAACAAAATGCAGATATTTTTACATAAAGAAGGAGTGGTGTGTGGGCAAACAAAAACTATTGTTGCCATCAGTCATCTGGATTGAACAGAAAATAGGAACACAGGTTGATACCCAGCTGAGTTCTCATCTCATCTCTACTTTTCATGAGCTTTGTGAGACAGGAAATTTTCTTAAACTTTCTAGGTCTCAATTCCCTCAATTCCTCGTGGCATCTGTACCATATGTTCTGAGTGAGGATTAGAGATTTAATACTTTTAAATGTGTTGACACAATGGATTACAATACTGCTCACTTCGAATCATCTCTCCTGGCTTCATTATCAGCACGTTTAACTGCATTCCATCTTTGGGGTCCTTGCCCATACTCATGGACGCACCTGTTCTCACATAGAGAAAGTTTAAAAATTCATCCAGCTATTTACAAAAACCAGCATGAACGTGTTCACAGTTTTGAATGGTAAAGACTTTCTGAGGAAAGAAAAACTACAGTATGGGCGAAAGGGAAGGCCTAGGGATTTAGAGAAAAGTGGACTGGAGCTATTTGCTAAAGAATCCAATGCTTACCTTTGAGGAGGGCTCCGGCTTTCTGAGAAAACTCATTTCCATTACAAAGGGGGATGGTATTCCCAGCCTAGAAGCCAGAGTTTACCTTCCAAAGGAAGGCCAGTGGGGACCAGAGAGCGAGGCTTTCTCTCATTCTCTCTCTGAGGAGGAAGGTGGCAACGTTATAAACGGCCAGATTCATAACTGCGGGGCTCTTCTCTTATTAAACATCCTGCATACCTAGGGTGACATCTGGCTTTCCTCATACTGCTCCCTGAGGGACTGGGGTGAGGGCAAGTGATGCTGTCATTATCTGTAAGTCATAATAATCGGCCTTGATCCAGATGCCCCTTGGGTGCATTCAGGGTGATACAAGTATATGTTATGAACTTATTAATGTAACAAATGTTTCTCGATGCAATAAGAATTATCTACACTCGCTCAACAGAGAACATCTGTCCCGTTGTTCGCTTTTATTTACCCAGCACTACGTCCAGGGCTTTGGTTAATGGAGGTGCATTTCTTTCTATGAGGCCCAACTCTCATTGTCTAACAATTTGTGAGCAATTTAATTTCCTCAGATAATTTTTCTTTGACGATAGAGGTAAATTAGGATCATTTGTGACCAAGTCTCCATTTAGAATAGGAAGGAAAAGACCCCAACGGTCTTCATTCTGTGAGACACACAGACAAGCCCTCCCTCTCTTGGCAGGAGAGGACGTCCGTGGTCAGCCAAGCCCGTTCAGTCTGAGCTCTACCCACTGCTGGGAGAGCGTCCAGCACCCGGCCACCGTGTCCAGGAGAAAGACTCTGGGACCCTCCCCTGACTTTGCAGCGCCTCTCTGTCCCCTCATGCATTTAAGTGGATTTGGAGATTTCACTGAAGCTGAAGCCATAACGAGGTTCTCTTTGCCAAGCTTCAAGCTTCAGCTTTCTCCCAGACACAACTTGGGTTAATTCTTGCTTTACTGGTAATGGATTTCACTTCTGTGGATGCTTTGGATTTATAATCAGAGTCAGGCAGGATCCAAAGAACCTCCATGTTTCAACCTTCCTGCTGGGCTTCGCCCTGGAACACTTGACATCGGCCTGAGGCCAGGGAATAAGGCAGAATTTTTAATCTGACCTCCGGCCCCAGGCTGCATCCAGGGACACAGTTCTTTCCAAGATCTGGGTTTAAATGGTTTAGATAAACACTGTGATTAATAACCACATATCCACTTGGAATAGGATCAAGGCAATTCCTCAAAGGAAAGGGGGATGTGCTGGGACCAGCAGACAGTGCAGAGAAAGTATGATGGAGGGAAATAAAACTTTATGACTTCATCTGCTGTTACTAGAGGAAGAACGTCCAGCAGCCTGTCACTGCCAGCCACTCTGCAGAGACGGGGATACGTCCACCAAACTTCAGTTGTCAGAGGTCAGCAATTCTGGAGAAAAGTGTCAGTAGCCTCTCAAGACTGTTCTGCTCTTCCATTTCCAAAATCACAGTTTTATACATAAAAGTTAAAAGCAAGAACTGTACTAATCTTTACCTTAAACAATAATAATTAACACTTATCTTAAACAGTAGTAATCACCATACCCATGAACATAATAAACAGTAAAATAATTGTCATAACTCATGGCCCATATAACAACATTCCACTTCAGAAGTTAATCAAGTGCCCTAAACTACTCAAGATATTCACTTTTAGGTTCAAGGTGAATTTACAGAACAAACAAGGATGGAAGGCCTTAGGTGAGGGTCACAGAGGACCTAAAGAGCCAGAGCAGCTGTCCCGGCCCAGCCCCAGCCTGGCTGACTCCATCCCATTCTCACTCGACCGTACTGCACTTTTACCAGTGAAAAGATGATTCCTCTGGTGAATTATGTCAGGCTATCTAAATATTATATTTTAACCTTTGTATTGCATGGGGAATGGCTTTAAAAGGGTAGGACGTTTACCGTTGCTCTAAAACCTCCCTGTCTCTTTTTGGGAATCAAACCTGTATCTCCGCCTCAGGCCAGTGGTCAGGAGGGGCAGGGAATGTCCCTGTTCTTTGACCCAGAGAAAATGGCCCGTGGGAATTATCCAGACCAAGGTCTATGAGATTCCCTTAACAGAAGTGGGATGAATCAGAACCACCCACTAGAGCAGAACAGCAATAGCCTGAGACTGAAAACCCCTCTTGTAAAAGCTCTGAATTTTTCTCACAAGCAGGGTATTGTTATGTCAAGACTAGAGTCTGGGCTCAGCACCTGTAGCTCAGTGGTTGGGGTACTAGCCACATATGCAGGGGCTGGTGGGTTCAAACCTGGCCTAGGCCTGCTGAACAACAATGACAACTACAACAGCAAAAAAAAATAACTGGGCATTGTGGTGGGTGCCTGTAGTCCCAGCTACTTGGAAGGCTGAGGCAAGTGAATTGCTTGAGCCCAAGAGTTTGAGGTTGCTGTGAGCTGTCATGCCACGCACTCTACAGAGGGCAACATAGTGAGACTCTATCTCAAAAAAAAAAAAAAAAAGACTGGAGTCTGCCAGCCTCTTCATTTTCCAATAAATTAATAACTTTTCCTGCTTTCTCTTCAAACTACTTCTCCCCATTCTTTTGATGTGGCCTTGGGGATAAGTAACAAATTTTCAGAAACACTTAGAAACATCTTATTTAAATTTTAAATCCTATGTCCCCCAAACTATATTATGATGATATTTTGAGTACAGGGTAAACTTCCTTAGAGCTTACAAATCTTGTGAACTTGTATTGCTTTCAAGATACTGATAGTTATTACCATGATTAATTACCATGTTAGTATTCTAAGTCCACGGCTCAGTTTTGTGAGTTGGATTAAACTGAGTCCACCACAGAAATTGGAATGCAATGTAGATTTTTGACATACTCATATTTCTGAACTACAATCTGAGTCTGAAACACTCGGTGTTACGTCATTGTTGATTTTTTTTTTTAATTTACCAAATTGAACCAAAAAATACTCTGAGATTCTATTAGGAGGAGTGTTTTCTGAGCTCCTTTATATTTGACAGCATGCCATCTTTGCCATCTGTCTGGGGTAGTATATTTTTAATTTCTATAGAGACACTGGGTTTATATAACACATAGGGAGCTCTTCATAAATAGGAAACTTTTGGCGGGGACAATACCTAGAACAGCATAGAGGCTCTGAGCATTGTTGAACAGATGCTTGTTGCATCAATCCATCAAGGAGTTATTCTCTTGAATTCACAGTTTGGGAACGGTGCTCTTTCTACATGGGAATGCCTTTCCCCTTTCCTAGTCCACCTAGAAAACCTTTATTTCTTTTTCCAGTATGTGGATATGTAATCCTACACTGTATCTTGGAATTCTGATTTACTATCATCCGTGTGTAAAGACGTTAGAGAGAGTGTGTGTGCAGGTGCCCATCTGGCAGCACCACACTGCCCACCCTTGTATCCAGTCCAGCTGCCAACTTGTCCTGTATACACACAACGTTTGACAGGCATCTCACTATTGGCCAAAATAGAAGTTTCTAATTTCTCACTTTCCCACCTTAATCCTCATGATGTTTCCATTAACAAGTAAAAAATCTCAAAAAATATCTAGAAGAAAGTTCTCAGCGTGTTCTATCGGCTCTACCTGCAAACGGATCTGAGATCCACTCACTGTTCTCCATCGTTCCGGCAGATTCCTGACTCTCCGCTGCCATCTTCCTCAGTTACACTCCTTCAGTAGCTTCTAACAACAATCAGACCAAAACACAGTGGGGTAGGGACAGTCTATTCAATCAACTGTGCTGGGAAAATTCTGGATCACTCTTGTAGAGGAACGAAACTGGATCCCTTCCTCCCATCATACACCAAAATTAACTCGAGACAGAGTAAAGATGTAAATGTGAACCCAAACCTATCAGAGTAGACGAGTATCTGGGGATAATTATCCAAGGCACTGGCCGAGGTCAGGAATTTGAAAAGACCCCAATAGCAAATAACAGAAACAAAATAAATAAATGAAACTTAAACTAAAAAGTCTCTGCCCAGAAAAAAATAAATAATTCACAGAGTAAATGGACAACTTGTAGAATTTGAGAAAATATTCACAAGCCATACATCTCACGAGGACCTAGTCGGATCCCTCGTGTATAAGGAACTCAACTCAGAAAGAAGTCATACTCCATTAAACAGTGAGGGAAAGATATCAATAATGTCCAAGAGAAGAGAAAGAAGTGGCCAACAAACAGGGGACACAATCCTCAACATCCCCTATCACTGGGACGTGCAAATCAAAACCACAGCAAGGCGTGAAGCACACCCTGCCCTCTGCCAGAAGGGCCATTTTAAAAAAGTCAAAAAACAACAATTCTGGTGCAGAGGTGTTGAAAAGGAAACATTTATACACTATTGGTGGGAAAGTAAATTAATATATGTTGGGGTCCATATAGCATATTTTGCCATGTTTGGCTCAAACTTTCAGGGAAAAATATCTTTCATCTTGATTTTTTAAAGAGGCTGGAAGCAGAAGCCGCCCTCCAGTGTGGAACCCACTTGTCTCGTGAGAGTCGCGTTGCCAAGAAGCCAGAGGGAGCGGGGGCAGCAGGGGAGAGCAGTCCGGCCTACCTGAGTGCTGAACCTCCCCCTACTGTCCCTTCTGGGGCCACCTTTGTCCCCACATCCTCTTCTTTCCTATTCCTACACATGACCATCAGTGGGAACACGGCCATGGCTCCTCTGTAGAGGACACAGCCCAGCAGGGCTGCCCCAGGCTCCTGAGGTCAGTCAGTTCCTGCCCTCTTTTTTACAAGATTCTGATAAAAGACTTGGACCTTTCTGTCTTAATACCCACTTATTTTACATTTCCACATGTAACAGTTTTAAGATTAATTTTGAGATATCTGAAAAGTTAAAAATTTCACTCCAGCTAAACTGGTTGTTTCTCACCAAATACCAACTTCCCATATACAGAAAGTGCTCTGCACGAGACTCTCCAAATACATGAGATAACAGTGTCTAATTAAAGACGTGGGCGTTGAGAAGCTGAGCCAACCACGTGGGCTGAAAATGCCTCCCACGTAGGTGTAATATGCACCGTCATTTTTCTGCCTGCCCTTTAATTGTACATACCTCAAAGTTGCTTCTGTGTCTGCGTCTCCATCTGAATAAAACCCCCTTATTAACATTTCTAGTTGACCATTACTTTTCCTCGTGTGTCTATGTTAAAAAGTATTAAGTGAATGAAAGATGATAATATTAACGTGTCTTTTTAGAATCCAGGCTTTGGGGGTGACCTTAAGTCTGCCATTCATATCCTAAGTTTTACCCAAGGTTCTGAAACACTCAGCTATGGCAGGAACCCTGGTGGAGGGAGGTGGCTTCCTGCCCCAGCACTGGCTCTTTTGTTTGCTATGAAACCTTGAACGAGTTCCTTCCCCTCGCTGGGCCTTAGTGTGCTAATTTGTACGAGATTTTCTGAATTCATTTTGCTCAACTTTTTCACTCCTTTGATATTAAAACATTGCTTTTATTTTATTTTGTGGGGGAAAGCTTTGATTTTTTGTTCTTATATTTTTAAAAATATTATGCAGTGAAATTGGTGTTTGGGGTGCAGCTTTATGTAAGGTAACACCTTTATGTAAGGTAATAACCATTTTCACACCCAAACCCTGCCAACCACAGGTATATTCTCCGTAACTATAGTTCTGTCCTTTAGAGATTGTCACACAAACGAAATGGTTTGGTAGTTAAACATTTGAAACTGGATTTTTTTTCATACAGAATACCAGAGAGACTCCTGCTACATACACAGTAGTTCATTCTTTTTAATTTTAATTAGTAGTCCACTGATGGATGTACCTATACTTTTGGTATCAGTTCACCCACTGAAAGGCAGCCGAGTTCTTTCTAGTTTAGGACGATTATAAACAGAACTCTATAAAGATAAGTATGTACATGAACAGAGCTTTTATTTCTTTGGAGTAAATGCCCAGGCGTGAAATTGCTGGTTGATATAGAAGTGTAGTTTTAGCCCTATTAAACAATGATGAGTTATTCTCCAAGTTGTAAAAATTTCCATTTTATCAAAAATTATATGAAAGTATAGTATATTCTCCCAAGTGCTTCATATATATATGTGGGTGTGTGTGTATATACACTTACATTTAATATACATATACATCCAGTGAACACATACATACACATATATACATATATGCAAAAATGCATATACACATATATGTTTCATGCATAGGCACACATTTATGTTTCTACACACACGAACATACATGTAGATACTGGCCATTCTAACAGGCATGTGGTTGTACGGCATGGTTTAAATGTGGCTATGTGTGCAGGAAGATGATATTGATCATGTTTTCAAACTTGTGTCTGCCGTTTATGTAGCTACTTTAGTCAAGTATTTGTTTAAATTTATTGTCCATTTTTAATTGGTTTGTTTACTTTTCTGTTGAGTTTTGAGAGTATTTATATATTCTGGGTAATAGTCCACTGTCAGATACATTGCCATCTCTAAATATTTTCTCTCAGTCTACAGAGAATCTATTCATATTCTTAGCAGTGCCCTCCCCTCTCTCAACCCCACAGGAAAACAGAGTTTTAAAGTTTGGGTTAGGCCACGGTCAGGGTCTCGTGCCTGTAGTCTGAGCATTCTTGAGAGGCCAAGGCTGGTGGAACACCTGAACTCAGAAGTTCTAGACCAGCCTGAGCAGAGTGAGACTCTATCTGTACTAAAAATAGAAAAACTAGTGGAGTGTTGTGGCTGGCACCTGTAGTTTCAGCTACTCAGGAGGCTGAGACAAGAGGATCGCTTGAGCTCAAGAGTTTGACGTTGCTGTGAGGTATAAGGCCGCAGCATTCTACCCCAGGGTGACTGAGATTATGTCTCAATAAACAATCATAATAAAGTAAAATAAAATTTTGGTTAAGTCCAATTTAACATTTTTCTCACGGATTTTGCTTTGATGTCTTGTCTAAATTCTCTTTGTCAAACCCCATTACACAAAGACCTTCTCCTGTGCTTTCTTTTAAAAACATTAAAGTTTTACATTTTACGTTATATTATCCATTTAGAGTTAAGATTTTAATTTATATTGAGAGCTATATTATCCATTTTAAGAGTTACCTTCATGTAATGAAGGAAGATTGAGATCAAGCTTCCCTCTTTTTTATTGCACATGGCTATTGAATTTTTCCAGTACAGATTGTTGAAAGATTATATTCTTTCTCCACTTAATTACATTGCACCTTTGTTAAAAAATCAATTGGCCTTATTTGTGTGGATCTATTTCTGCATTTCCTATTCTGCTCCACTGATCTATATGCTGATTCCTTTGCTAATATCAGCAGGCTGTGTTCACTGCTGTCGCTTTATAGTAAGACTTGCAACATGCACTATGTTTCCTCCGACTTTCTTCTCATTTCTTCTTTTTCATAATTATTTTAGCTATTTCAGTCGCTTCGCCTTTCCCTTTCCTTGTAAATTAAAAGTCATATTTTATATATTTGCCATGACAACAAAAAATCATGCTTTGCATTGTTGGTATAAAGCCTATTTGGTCATGTGTATTTTTTACGTGACTATTGCTGTGTTGATAACTGTATTTTGTCAAGTTCATGAGCTATATTGGCCTTTAGTTTCTTTTATAGACTGTTGTTTTATTTTGCTATCAGGGTAATGCTTTAGTTTATAAAATGATCTCGGATGTTGGGTTTTTTTGGGGGGGGTCTATTTCCTTGAAAAATAGTTTACTATTTGTGTTAATTCTTACTTAAATGTTTGATAAAAATCACCAGAGTTACTATAAATCTAATTTCTTTTAATAGTTACAGGAGTTCAGGCCAGGCCGGGCACAGTAGTTACTATAAATACTATTAATTTTTATAGCACAGAGTTACTATGAATCTAATTTCTTTTAATAGTTATAGGAGTTCAGACTCACGCCTGTTATCTTAGCACTTTGGGAGGCTAAGGCAGGTGAATTGCTTGAGTTTAGGTGTTAGAGAGCTGCTGGAGCAAGAGTGAGACCATAACTCTACAAAAATAGAAAGAATAAAAAAACCTAGCTGGGCATAGTGGTGAATGCCTGTGGTCCCAGCTACTCCGGGGGCTGAGACAGGAGGATTGCCTGAGCCCAAGAGTATGAGGTTGCTATAAGCTACTATGATACCACAGCACTCTACCCAGGGTGATGGAGTAAGACTTTACCTCAAAAAATAATAATAATACTAGTTACAGGAGTTCATCTTCATTATTTTTATAATTTGTGGGTTTTGAGTAAGAAGTCATTTCATTTAAGTATAAGAAATATTTACATTTATTTTATTTTTGAGATAGACTCTCACTATGTTGCCCTCTGTACAGTGCTATGCTCACAGCAACCTCAAACTCTTGGGTTTAAGCGATTCTCTAGCTTCAGCCTCCCAAGTAGCTGGGACTACAGGTGCTCACCACAATACTTGGCTGTTTTTTCTTTTTGTTGTTGCAGTTGCCATTGTTGTTTAGAAATCCCAGGCTGGATTTGAACCCACCAGCCCTGGTGTATGTGTCCACTGCCCTAACCACTGAGTACAGGTGCCACTGAAATATTTATAGTATTATATTCATTATATTGGTGGATTGTGCACTGATATCCCACTTTTCATTTCAGATATTGGTTATTTGTATCTTCTCTGCTTTTGTCTTTAAATATTACTAAAGATTTATGAATTATATTGATCTTTTCAAAGAATCATCTTTTAGTATTATTGTTTTTATTTTCGTGCAGTTTTTTTTTTTTTTTTTTTTTTTTTTTTTTTTTTTTTTTTTGTCCAGGGCCAGGTTTGAACCCACCACCTCAGGTATATGGGGCCAGCGCCCTACTCCTTGAGCCACAGGTGCCACCCTTGTTGTTTTTATTTTCAATTTTATTTATTCTATTCTTAGTTTTATTCTTTCCTTTCTGCTCATTATAATGTCTTTTTGCTTTACGTCCAGATTTCATGTTCCAGCCCACCGTCTATGGGTGATGGTTGAGGTGCTGATTTAGTTCTCAAAGCCTTTGCTGCATTGTTAGAAGGTGGTGCGTGCATGTCAGCTACTGGCCAGTCTGGGACCTGGGCCATGAGTGACTGGCTTCCAAAGTCTTTGCCAATAGCCTATTAATGTCTAATATATTTGGTGTTGTCAAAGAGATCAGATCCATTCACCCACACACAGCCCTGGAACTGCTTTCATTAGTTAAGCATCCTTAAAGGGAATCAGCCCATGGCACAAAATAAAGGGTAAATGAGAATATCTTGGCTGAATGAAGGAAAGATAGGAAGGCCTTTGGAAGGAAGAAACTCTGCTCTGGAAATAATGAAACATAGCCCGGGGCCTTTATTATTGCAGTTTTTTGTTTAGTTCATCTATTTGCCTTTCTAGTATTTTATAATATTTTAAAAAATCCTTTCATTTAGAAATAAACATAAAACCCTTCTGAGACTGATAAAATACTGAAAGGGTGGTTGAGATGTGGGCTGCAGTCACAAAAAGAATGAGAAGTAACCACATGTCGAAAATTGGTGAAATCCAATTATTTTTGATGATACCTGCGGCCAATTATTTTTAATGATATATTTCTTAGAGATTTTTTATCCACCAACTCTAAAGTATTTGGATTGTTGCCATAGGATAGAGAAAATATCTAATCAGGAACATACTTTTCCTTAACATTTTACGGTTATCCTTTCTAAAATGTTTCTTGCCTGAGGCATGACAAGACATAGCTTAACACATCTTTTGATGGTGATAGAGATAATTTATGCAATATGTATTCTTGTTAGGTTGTCTAAGCCTTCTTCCTGTAAGTCACAGATTATAAATAGTTCATCAACTACTACTATGCACTTCTAGAAAAGCTGCTGAGAGCCTGTCATAGGTAGACTAACTGAATGGTAGGCATTTTTATTTTGAAGTCAACTGACCAGGATTTAAATCCCAGGTCAGCTACTGCCTTAGTCTGTTTGGGCTTCTGTAACAAAATGATAATTAGGTTCCCCTGTGCCTTCTGAGGAGACAGATTGTGTACAACATTATGGCTACTTACTTTCCGTATGACCATGGCAAATTATTTATCTACTTTAAACTCACTCTTGTGTGAAATAATAACATAGTGATAACATTCAGAATCTACCTTATAGAGTATTTCTTAGGATAAAATAGTTGTTTATAGAATGCTTAGTCTAGAACCTAGCCTGTAACTTGTTGTAAAAACAAAACAAAACAAATCTTAGGTAGTATATTACTTAAAATAAAGTAATTTCTTGGACCCCACACACAATCCCATGAATACAATAAACCATAATTAGCCCCACTGTTGAAATAACTGTAAATACCTACCGTATTAAATCAGTCAATATGCAGGCACAGAAACAGATTTTATAACTTTTTTTCAGTAACAGTTGCTCATAAAAAGAGTTACTTATATTTCCATTCGAAGTAAGAGATTCAAATCCTTCTAAAAGGGATGCAAGCTGTTTGAGCTCCCAGAAGTTTTGGCTCTCAGACTAGTCTACATTCTGCTCCTAGTAATTTGCAGAAGTGACCCTTTTTGCCCAAATTTTTGAGATCAAAATAAGCATGTATGTTATACATGGGTAGTATGGCCTGGGAGCGGGGGCCCAGTGGGCCTCCCATGGCTGCTGCATCATCCTTCCTGGGCTCACCCAGTACTCGGGTTCCAGTCTGGGAGGATCTGGGATCCGGTGGGAGTGGACCACAGCAGCCTCGGCAGAGGGGGGACGTGGTTGTGGGGCTGGTGGTGCAAGCCACAGCTTTCTGAGTGGAGGGATGAAGTTTGAGGCCTGCCTGTGAGTAGACCAGGAGCCTTGTATAGGTCCCAGGGACCTGCCTGGCTGCCATGGGCCGAGTGGCCTCTGAGGCTCCCACCTCACTGGCCACAGCTCCTGAAATGGTCGAGAGAGAAGGCCTCCTGGGAGTGAGGAAAGGGCACCTTCACAGAGTCCAAGAGACAACAAGAGGTGGGTGCCATCTGTGCTTTGTTCTCCTCAAATGTGTCCCTCCCAGCCACAAACCGACCACTTTCTCAAGGAGCATTTTCCTAAAAGTGTGCAGAAAACATGTGTGCATATTATCCATGGAATTGCATTTACATGGCTGGCAAATGCTGTACTGTGTTTAACAAACGATTGTATAGGATTTCAGCATTTTTACTTGTCACCGGCTGCACTGACTTCTGCTCCAGGTGAGCTGGTCTGCGTTCTCTGCTTCTGTCTCTCCAGCTTTTAGGATAATGACATGTCCTGTGACCTCAATACTCTGATAGATCTAAGAAGTCCTCGAGTATTAGCTTGTTTTTTTTT
>NW_003852422.1:5485323-5546131 GCF_000181295.1 Otolemur garnettii
TTGTTGTTGTTGTTTGTTAAAATGACAGGAGTGACAACTAAGATCTTTATGTATCAGAGTGGAAACACATCTTTGTATCATTTACAAAGAAGATTTTCAACATTTACATTAATTATCTTCTTTCTCTTGCATTCACTGAAGCCTGCAAAATAATTTTACAATTATATCAATTTTAATTTTTTGTTGGCATTAAGCAACAGAAATACTCTGGTGAATTGGAAGAATGTTGAAAAGCTCATATAATCAGCACGTACCAGGTCAATAGCTAATATTCGCCAAAGGAGCCAAATGCTTATGGATGGCTGGGATACCTTCACAGAATAAAGCTACAGGAGGTGTATCGTCAGGGCGGCGTTGCTGATAAAACTAGGACTACCGTAGTGTAATCTCACATTGTGGTCAGCCTTGGAGGATGCCATACCAGCTTCCAGGAACAGATTATAAATGCTTTTCTCTCTTCCCATTGATGTTTGATATTTTTGTCCTAAATGGGATTATATATCAGTAGTGATACATTATCAAAACAGATGATTTAGGTTTGGGGCAAACTGTAGTTGGGAAGCACAGTGACACTGACCAGTCTGTGCCTTGGCTTATTATTACACGTTGCCAGTCTCCTGAGATCCCCTCTATTCTGGAAGGCTTTGCACAAAATTGATGGAGGCAGAGAGTTGCTGATTGACTTATTTCCTCTAGGAGTCCAAGCAGAGGAAACACTTTTAGAGGTTTAGAAGCTGTGATTTTCAATTTAGAAATGCCAGTATGTCAATAGTCAGGATGAAGACACCTGGGTGACAATAATGTGATCAATTTTAGTAAGATACGCTTATAAAGTGAAAACACACAGGCCGGAGCAGGGCTGAGAGGTTGGCAGTGCCAGTCATAATAATGCCTAATACATATTAGCAGTTTGGTGCTGATATTATTTTTGTAAGAGCACGGAGCCCAGTCCATGGCTAAGAGGCAGTGCCATTTCTCTCTAAAAGGATTTTCAGTAAAGGGAGAAATGGATTGTCCCCTTCCCTGTATCATTTTTTTTTCACCCTTTTTAAATTCACCCTTCTCTTCGAACTGCTCCTATTTCATTGAATCCCTTTCATTTTCTTTTCTACTTTAATGGATTTCACTTATACATTGTTAGCTGTATTTTTATTTTTTTTAGGTCTACACAAATGAATATTCTCGTTTCTGTAATAGTGTCGTATAATTAATTATTCAAGGAATAATTTAAAATGTTATAATAGAGGATCAAGAAAAACATACTGGATTATGCAGAACAATTAAACTTCAGCTAAATTTCCTGAAATGACAAAGAATAATGTTACTATTTCATTAGAGAAAATGATTTTAAGCTCTTTGTGGCATTTGTAAAAGAGTATTTTCTAATTATAACATCTCTTTAATGAGTTCAATTGACCAAGTAATGGCTTTTGATCATAATTATGTATTGAAAGGAAGAGAATAAATTCCTGAAAATTATATTCAACTTTTAAGACATTTGTCATTCTGCTGATTCACTTGCTTTGTTTAAATTATCAGGTTTTCTTTTTTATGAGAAAAGCTACAGGAAGGGAGGAAATAATTTGAGGAGCACCGCTGGTTGTGTTTGCAGACTTCGATTGACAAAAAAGTCACAGTGGCAACCCCAGCGAACCATGCAGAAAAGCAAATTGCCCAAAATAATAGTTGGTCACGCTTTTAGTATGGTAATTTAACTTTTTGTTCAAAATATACTTAACATTCAATCGTAATTTAACCACATCACTGTATATCTTGAGAATGTAGATACAATGGCGACATTGAGAGAGGACTTTGATAATATTCTTTTCTTTTCTATTCCACGAAGGTATTATATGTCAGTGGTGGTTCTAAGTTTAATATTTTTACAGTAACAACCCTCAGTGAATAAATTATTAAATTAAAAAGTTTAAAGCCTTTTCTTCCACCCTACATTTCAGGGTCTAGAAGCCTTTCCATTAGTCTATGAATGATCCAGTTGTGAGTGGCCCTCGGGAGCAGAACTTGGGCTTTCACACTCAGAGTGAAGGTAAAGCAGACTGGGATTTGCAGAGTTCCAACTGACGTGATGGACAAGACTTTCGCATAGGCTGGTGAAGGTCAACATGGAGAAACACAAAGGCTGGTCTAGAATATTGTCTCCAAATCACCTGGAAGGTGGATGATTTCTGAGATCCCTGAAGCTTCTATCCTGCTCATCTCAATGGCTATTTCTATATTTGGGCCTCATCTTTCTCATAATCAGTATTATTGCACTCCTCAAAATTTCTATGGTAAGCTTGATTGATATATAATTTGTATATCATAAAATTCACATTCGAAAGGTAAATGGGTTTTTAGCGTAGTCCCAGGCTTGTGGGAAGGTAAATGTGTTCTCAGGGTAGTCCCAGGCTTGTGCAGCCTTCACATCATCTAATTTCAGAACATGTCATCACTTCCTGAAAAATCTCCAACACAATCCACTGTCGTCCTCAGGTTCCCCTCCCAACCCTGGGCAATCAGTGTTATTTTCTGTCTTTTGGTCTGTGCCTGTTCTGAACATTTAATATAAATGAAATAATTCAATACATGGCCTATTTCACTTGGCATTAAGTTTTCAGGGTTTACCCAAGTTTTAGCAGGTGCCAGTATAGCCTTCCTCATTAGGCTGAATGATCCACTGTAGTGCTTTTGCTATTATGAAGAAGTCGCTCTTTGGCTGCTGGGATTATACATATGTGAGTTTTTTCTGTTGGGGGTATATACCTAGATGTTGAATTGCTACACCATACAGTAAATCTGTTTAAATTTTTGAGGCTCACTCTCTCGATATATTGACTGCAGAGCAAAAGTGTTTAATTTTGTTGAACTTTAATGTATTCATTATTCATGTCTGTATGAATTTATTCACGTTTCTGTGCTTCTCTCCTCATATCTACCAAAGGTTGTAAAGGTTTAGTCCATTTTTTTCTTCTAAGACTTTTAAAATTGTGCCTCTTAGTAACATTTACTCATGCATGGTGTGAGGGTGAAGTCCAATTTCATGCCTTTCTATGTGACAATTCAGTTGTCCCAGCAATATTTATGGAAAAGTCTCCTTTCCCATTGAATTGTCTGGGCACCTGTGTCAAAAATCAGTTGGCCTTAAATGCAAGAATTTATTATAGAATCCTAATTCTCTTTCATTTGTCAGTATATCTCTCCTTGTGTTAGTACCATGATGTCCTCATTACAATAGCTTTGTATTAAATTTTGAAACAGTGCAGTATAGGTTTCTCAACTCTGTTATTTTCCACAAGATTGTTTCGGCGATTGTGGGTCTTTTGCATTTTCATGTGAATTTAAAGGTCAGTTTGTGAATGTTGTCGTAAATTCCACCCCACATACACCATGTTTTATAGTCTCTAGATCTCATAAAACAAACAGCCCTCAATCAACCCCCCCCAAATAGCTAAAAGGTAAATACAGCCCAGCATCTTTATTTATACAAAAAAAAAAAGAGAAAGAAAGAATAAAGGAAATCCTTTCCACTTTTCCAAGAGCCTCCAACCACAGTATCTTCAGAGACACAGCTATGAAACAAACTTCAAAACACAACATGTACAGTCCTCAGCTGCTCAGGCCAAACCACCCCCCATAAGATCAACAATGACTTCACAGTTTTCCTGATCCCCTGTGTATTTCCATCTAGTTCAAGAGTACATTTAACTAATTTGTCAGAAAAATCAAACAAGCTTCTTTCCTCAGAATAATATTAGACCATCTACTTCTGGTGAGAAATGAACGCTATGGTTGATAATCTTTCAAATTTCCACACTTCAAGATTCAAAAGTTTAATTTTCAGATTTACAATTACAATGAATGCCTTTAAAATATATAAATCATCTTGTGATGTGTAGGGGTCAGTAATAACTACGTGTCAATAGAGTAGCACAATCATTGACTGTATTTGAGGAAATGTATGGTATACGCATTTCACGTTCCTTCTCTGCACCACCTTAGGTAGAAGGCATATTCCTTTCAACTGCCTTGATTCTGTTACATAAAGTAAATTATGAAGGAAACTTAAAAAAACTAAGAGAAGGTAATGGTGGTGCATCAGTTTATTTTTTAACATTTTTTTTCCCTCCTGGATGACACCAGGCAGAAAATCTCACAGCAAATAGCATACATTTTGATTGAAGCCAAAACTAAAATTTTGCTTCGGAATAATTTAGAGTGTGCTCCAAAATGAAAACAGCTGCTTGCTTGGGTGTCTGAAGATTTCTGCAATAGAGCAAGGGAGAATAGCCTTGAGCCTAGGAAATATCATAGCAGATGCAAAAATCCTTAGTAATTTCCCCATGAAGCATCTAGCAGAGATCTACATGGTTTTCTGGTGAACCTGCCAGGATGCATTATGAACAAAGTATACCCTACAGATACCTAAACAAATTAACATGCTGTATGGAATTATTTCACAGAATCCAATTACAGTCTGTAAATTTTCTGCCAAAGATAAAAATTTCAGTTTTAAAAATAATTTATATGAAGCCATTTTTGAGACAATAATTAAATACCAAGCCTAATTGTCTCTTAAGGCCATGTTTTTCTTGTGGTGATAAAACCAAATCATCAGGGTTTAGCTCTATCAGGAGAGTCTTGTGATTTTTCTAGGGTTATTTGAAACAAATTTTAATAAATTCCTTACGGATAAGAGCATGTTTGATAATAAACACTGAATAAATATGTGGTGAATGACTTATTGGAGGTGAATTCGTGTGTTATCAATGGGAGGAAGCACAGACAAGGTCATATCACCTGGTTCTATCCACTAAGTCAGATGCCAGCCACTAGAGGATAAAGCTTTCCTCCTGTTTTGTATTTAAGACATAATTTTAGAAGGAATTAAAGGAAAATTTTCCATAGATTTTGGAAAGCAGCGATCAGAGAGGGGGGAATCTGGAGGCATAGAGTGAGATTTGAATCCTGGTTCCATTACACAGCAGCTGTTGGTCTTTTGGCCAATCAGCTTCCCGGTTGCCATTTTTTAAAATAAGAGTAGCACTGATACTCAAAGTTGTCTCTAGAAATAAATGAGATAATTTAGGTAAATCACTGAGCATTGTGGCCAGCACAAATTAAATACTCAATAAAGTTTAGATATTAATATTCGTGTTATTCTTCTTGGAGAACTTTACTTTGGTAAAAGTTGTGTTATCGCATCCCATAAAAATGAAATAACTTTCTGAGATATAGTGTGTTAAAAATAATATATTTTTCTTTCCTTTTGCTTTACACTGTGGTCAAATCATTGCAAGTTTAATTTGTTGCTGCTTTATTTATCCATCTGGCATTTTATTTTCTTCACTCTCATTGTGTTGAAATGAATGGCCATATTAAGCTCTGCTCTCAGGATTACACAAGTGAATGTCCAACTTTCATTTGCAAAGCTAATGATTTTGACTCCATATTGCTTGGATGATAAAACTAAGCAAAATCTCTAACATTATTATACTACCATAGCTACTTTGGGAAAATACATGCAATGTTATATCAGAATTGAATTGATAAGTAAAATGTTTTAATGGGCCGGCCCAGGGTCTCATGCCTGTAATCCCTTAGGAAGCTGAGGCAGGCAGATTGCCTGAGCTCACAGGTTGGAGACCAGCCTGATGCAGAGCAAGATTCTGCCCCTAAAAATAGCTGGGCATTGTGGCCGGTGCCTGTAGTCCCAGCTACTCAGAAGGCTGAGGCAAGAGGGTCTCATGAGCCCAAGGAGGTTGCTGTGAGCTGTGATGCCATGGCATTCTACTGAGGGCAACAAAGTGAGACTCTGTCTCAAAAAAAAAAAAAAAAAAAGAAACAAAAGTTTCAATGACCATTGCAATGTCAAAAAACAAAACAAATGTAAAAATTTTAATAATACAAACTATGACTAGGGCTTTTAAGTCTTTATACCTGAAAGAGTAACAAATCTGTGAGCACGCCAGCCTGTGTTCACAGCAAGCGTGCCAGCCTGTGTTCACAGCAAGCACTCCAGCCTGTGTGAGCACGCCGGCCTGTGTTCATAGCCCTATTGTTCTGTTTATTTCTGCAGGTTTTTGCAGAGTGATGCATTTTGCTGAAATCCTAATTTATAGAATAAAGAAGCAAACACCAGTCACTCAAATGCCAGATATTTGATATGAATAGTTATACTGTGTTTCATTATCATAAGATTTTATATCTTAGAGAAGTGTCTTATCAATTATCTTATTTCTTCTTCACAGAAACCTTCTCAGCTGTGCAGGAATACTCATGATGTTATCCTCATAATAAATTTAACAAGGCCTGGAACTAATCGAAATCACAAACTGCCTGATAGAACAATCTCATCTGTGATTGCGCCACAAGCCCTGAAGCTTCCACTCCAAACCATTCTCTGTCCTCTCGTCCCCATCTCTGTGACTGTGACTTAGTTCAGGCCCACATCACAGCGATTCAATCTCTTCACTGGTCGATTCCAGCTGAGTTTGACAACTTAAAGAAAAAGAATGGCAATCCCCAGTCGCCTACGTCTTTGCTCAAAGCACAGACAACCACCACTTGGTGATGTTCCTCTTACAAGCTTTCAAATCTCGAACGTAGGTCATATGTCAGGTAATCAAACTGAAAGGTCGATCCTGTGGGTTGCTATGTCACCATTAAGTGACAAGTTACAGGTTTCAAAAGAGCGAGAATCCGGCATGGGAATGAGAATGATAGACATATGGTAATTTTAAGATGACTAGAGATTATCTCACACCCTAAAAGTACCACCCAAACTAAACTGTCTAAAGCTAAAATGGCTCCTAATGAGTGGGAAGTTTCTTGATTATCTCAGCCAAGTCAGGTGTCCTTGGCCACGTCAGGGTCTTGCACTCCTGTGGGTCTGTGTATGAGGTCCTTGCGGTGGAGATGGGGACGGGGGGAGCTGCTGAGTTGAACCCAGTCTGGCACCGGGTGTCAGATCATGTGTTCACTGAATCCTGTGGATTTTGTCTCAAACCATCCATCTTGCTGCTCTTGCCTTGTCAGTTCCTGGCTATATTTGTATCTTTCTTGGTTTTCCAGGAAATCTGAGACTGCTCTGCTGAGCCACTTCAGACTCCAGAGAAGTGCAGTGGGTCCTTTAAGGTCCTTTATGTCCACTGCGTCAGTGCATGAATAAGTGAGCGTGCCACAGCTCCCTGGGCTGACGGAGGACGTGAAGCTAGGAGAGTCCCTTGACTAACAGCCTGGACAGCCCGAGTGTGTGAGATACACACACACCCCCCCCCCATATACGTGTCTTCATCTCCTGTGCCCGTTCTGAGTCCTTCTCTCTCTGAAATTCCCACCCACAGCCCTCCCGCTGGGATTCAGCATTGGGTAGTGCAGAGACTGCCCAAGGCTGTTTCTCTGGGGTACCACAGTCTAGGTCAGGGTCAAGAAAACTTTCTCTAAAGGGTCAGCTGGTAAATATTTTCAGCTTCGTAGTCTCATCACCACTAATCAACTCTGCCATTGTAATGCCGTCATTTGTAAATGGATGGAAATTTTCCAATGAAACTTTATTCAAGAAATCAGTCTGCAGGCTGAGTTTGGCCCTGGGGGAGTCCCAGCTTGTAGGCTCCTGGAAGGCTCTGACTTCATCTCTCTCTCTGAGAGAAAGCAGGTTTTGGTGTTTTCTCCCAAACCTTTATGCCTCATGCCTGAGACTCTTGAAATTAAAAGTCAAAAAAAAAAAAAAATAGAAAGAAAGAAAGAAAAGAAAAAAAAGAAAGAAAGAGAGAGAAAAAAAACAAAGAATTCATGTCCTTTTCCTCCCTATACTGCCATAAACTTCTCTGAGGCTCCGATGTCAACTGCAGCTAACAGGGGCAGGGGAAAGACTGCAGGTGTAACTAGGGAAACTGTGGGATAGTCGAGCAAAGATTTCCCACTGTGCTGTTCTCAACTGTACTTTCGTTTTCTTTCACCATAGCTCTTTAAAAATTTTTCTTTTTTTAATTTTTTTTTATTTTCACACACACATGTGATTATTAGGTTACTACTTTTTGCCTTCACAGAATTAAAAAGACTTAAAATTTAACAACAATAACAATGTAAAATTCTTCTTATGTGATCAACTCAGCTTTGCATTTAGGACTGTGTATTGTTGGCTGTTCTCCAAGCCCTTGAGGAAGGAAAGCATTTGGAATCAGTCTCATCTCTCTGATGCAGAGCTGAGTAATGATATTTCCATGTCTAAGTCAGAGCCAAACCACATAATTAAATGCTTTCCAGACTGTTTCAAATATCTTGATATAGGATCACGGTGACAACTTTGCTCATGTGTTTTTTTTTCATTGTTTTATAAGCCATTTCTCACAAACATGCCTCATTCATCCTAAAAATATCGTCAAAGTTCAAACTATTTTTGCTCTCATATTACTTTTTGAAATTAAAATTTTTGACTCATCATCCATTAGCCAATCTGTGGAATAAATAACAAGGTCGTGTATACTTAGTTTATATGGTAATGTTTTTAGTAATAACTTTAGATAATATATATATAATATCTCTGTTATACTTTTCAAAAATCAGTGATTCCTCAAATTATGCCTAACTCACAGAATATTAATTATTCATTTGCTATCTGAAAATTTTGCAAATATTCAAAACTTATCAAAAACCTATTTGATTTGGTTTTAAACCAAGAAAAATAACAAAGGGAGTCAACAGCTTCCTCATTGCTTCCCAAAACATTCACTCATTTTCTACTAAACAGCCAATGGCATGTGTATAAAAGCATTCATATCTCCCCTCCATCCCAGGGAACTGAGTGGCTTATATGAAACACAGCCATTCGGCCCACTAAGACCCTGTGTGCCACACGCAGCCAGTCAGTTTGGTGGCAGCTCGATGTCCCCAGAGTGACCAGTACAGAATTGCCTGGATCTGCCCCAGCCGTGTTGGTATAACAGCTGGTCCAGTGGTGCTCCCACACTCCTGGAGACTGTACTGCCCGGATCTGCCCCAGCTGTGTTGGTATAACGCTGGTCCAGTGGTGCTCCCATACTCCTGAAGACTGTGTTACAGATGTTCCCAGCCTGCCGTACCTGTATGCTGCCTGACAGCTGGCCCAGCAGTAACCACACCTCCTGCGAACGCTGCTACAGAGATGCTTGGATGGCTGGAGCTTCACCTGTGCCTGTGTCAGCCCTGTGTTCAGTCTCCCAGTCTCTGCCTCCCCAGAGAAACCTCCCCAGAGTCACCTGGCTGGCCAAAACCAAGAACCTACCCTCACCTTAACGCCAACCCAGCAGCAACCCCTGTCTCATTAAAAAGACACTGGACGGCTGTAGTCTTCTGTGCAGTACACACCCGGCCTGACCAGCCTGGCACCCCTGCCTGTAGCAAAAGTGTGACAGCATCATCCCAAACCTCAAACGCCTAGGCCACTGAGGAGGTCACAGACATCACTGACGGTTATTATACCTGAGTAAACTGCATGGAAACTGTGCTGGGAAGTCTACCCAGAACCAAAGCCGATGCACCCTACCCCACCAACACCTTAGAACTTAGCTACACAAGAGTCTTTCCCTGGTGGGGCATGGGGGAAGGGGAGAGCAGACAGAGAGAGAAGAGGGAGGGGATGAAGGAAGGGAAAAGAAAAAAAAAGAAAAGAAAAGAAAATAGCGACTAATTCTCACATAAACTGGATTTAATTTTGACCAAAGTATGTTACTTGAACATTAATTTTTAATTCAACCTGTTAATATGTTGTCTAGGATATTGGTTCCTCATTTATAAGTGAAATATATTTGTAATTTCCCTTTATAATAATATATTTTTTCCAATTTTAATATCAGGCGTATCCAGATGAAGTAGAATGATTTTGAAGTATTTCTTCTTTTTTTGTTGTCTATAAGATTTGGTATGATCTGTTTTTTTAAAATTATCTTTTATTTTTATTTATAAATATTAGCTGTATATTTTTTGAGACTTTGGAAAAAAATTAAAAGTTAACTGAGGACTCCATACTGAACCTCAGTCAAAGCATTCTATGATAGACATATTCTTATCGGACATTGTGAATGTTACTTTTTTGCATTATCATTATTATTATTATTATTGCTCAATATTTCATTGCAGCAATAGTGATTTCTTTTCTGAATGTATTTATCTTTGTTCATTCTTTATGAGGTTTTTGTTTCTAGTCCTTATCTTAAACATTGTTATTGTTATTAAATTTTAAGCCCTTTTAATTGTGTGAAGGCAAAAAGTGGAAACCAAAAAAACACGTGTATATATTTATATAGACAAAATTTTAAAAAAAGAAAGTTTTTCTCTATAAAAGCTACTCTTAATACAACTAGACAAAGAAAACTATCTCACTAAATATTCAGATACCACCATTGTGACCCAAGAAACATAAAAAGGAAATATGACATACCCAAAGGAACGTTTCTGTAATCTATCTCCCCCCAAAACACATTTATAAAATACCTGAAAAGGAACTCAAAACCCACTAAGAGACAAGAGAACACAGACAAATAATTCAATGAAGCAAGAAAAAAAATTATCTGAGTCAGACATTGAAGAAAAAGCTATTAAAAAAAGAAAATGAACAGAAATCTTGGAGGTTTCTGTTAAATTAAATAAATAAATAAATAAATAATATAAATAAAATTAATGAAATAACAAATACAATCAATAACAAGCTACAGTAAGCACCAAAAGATAAAGCTACAGTAAGCACCAAAAGATAAAGCACCAATAAATAAATAAAATAAATAAATAAATAAAATTAATGAAATAACAAATACAATCAATAACAAGCTACAGTAAGCACCAAAAGAATTTCTGAACTTGCAAATAAGCCATTTGAAATAGTCACAAGAAAAACAAAAGAAATAATGAAACAAAATGAAGAGAACCTTCGGCAATTCCACGGGAAGCAAACAGTGTTCACATCACAGCCAATGCGAGAGGGAAAGAGGTGGATAACTGCGGAAAACTGATTTCACAAGATAACAGGTCAAGCTTCACAAGCCTTCAGAGAGGTATGGAAATTCAGACTGAGGAGACTCAAAGAGCCTTTAATTAAATTTAATTAAAAGAGAGTCTCTTTATGGGACATTATAAGCAAACTGAAAAGTCAACAAAGTCTTTTCTATTGGAGATTTTTGAAAAGAGTCAAATCACATAAAGGAAAATTCCTCATTGGATTATCAGCAAATTTCTCAAAAGAAACCTGGCAAGCCAAAAGAAAATGAATGATATAACATTTAAAGTGCTAAAAGAAATATAGAGACAGATAGATAGATGATAGATAGATAGATAGATAGATACATACATACATACATACATACATAGCTTTCAACCAAGAATACTCTATCTAGGAAATTTATGCTTCAAAAGGAAGGAGAAATAGAGACCCACTCAGACAAGCAAAGGCTGAGGGAATCATCACCACTAGGCTGATTTTATAGGAAATGCTATAACTGGAAATGAAAAGATGACAGTTACTATGATAAACACCAAGAAAGTAGAAAACTTACCAGTAGACGTAACTTAATAAATAGAACTTAGAATACACTAGTGTTATTGGTGCTGTTAAATCTTTCAGCCCTCTAGTATGAAGGTACAAAGTCAAAATGGTCAAAAACAGTAGCCAAAATTAGTGGCTAAAAACCACACAATAAATAAAGATGTTAATTAAGGCAATAAAAATATAATTGTATGAAACAGGGAAAAAGTCCAGAGCATTTTTTTTGTGTGTGTGTGAACAGAGTTAAGTTGTTCTCAGCTTAAAATAGTCCTTTATAAATGTAAGATTATTATGTCGGCCCCATGGTAACCACAAAGAAAGAAATTGCAGCAGATACATATAGACTGAAATGGAAGAATGATCAAAGCAATTCCATGCAAATGGAAACCAAATCAAGCTGGAGGAGCCTCAATTATATGAAATAAAATAGGCTTTCAAAGCCAAAACTGTTGAAAGAGATACATAAGGTCACTGTATAATGATGAAGGGATCAGTTCAGTAAGAGGCCATAACAATCCCCATTGTGTATGGACCCAACCTCGCAGCATCCAGATATACATGTGCTCAATACTAATACGAAGCCAGGAGGCGATCTAACTCACACCCGCATAGGAGAAAAACTCATTTCAATTCAAGTTAGGGGAGGAGGGCTGAGGGAGGGGACAGAGGGGCAGGGAGCGTAGGGTACTCCCCTTTATGGGCACAATGTAGGGGTGTGTAGCGCACCTTCTGGGTGTGGGACACAACTACAAGGGGAACTCTACTTAACAAACACAAATATTGTGACCCAGTTGTACCCTCAGATTAACGTGAAGAAAACAAGCAAAAGACAAAAGAAAACAAGTGTTGGTGAGAATGTAGAGAAACTGAAACCCCACAGACTGCAGGGGGAATTGTACACAAGGGCAATTATGAAAAACTATGTGGATGCTTTTTAACTAAAAAATATAACTACCATATGATGCAACAATCCCACTGCTGGGTAAATATCAAAAAAAATATCATATCAAAGAGATATCTGTGCCCCCATGTTGGGTATAGCACTTGTTACACTAGGCAAGATAGGATCAGCCTAAGAGTCCAAAACAGGCTAATAAATAAAGAAATGTGGTACTAGGCTATGGAATATCAGTCAAGCATACAAAAATGTCCTGTTATTTGACCTTAGAGGACGTCAGATTAAGTGAAATAAGCCACCCAGAGATGGACAAGCTGCACAACCTCACTCGAATGTGGAATCTTAAAAAAAAAAAAAAAGAAGTGTTGGTGACATAGCAGCTGACAGAACGGGGTTAGCAGAGACTAAGGGTGGGGCATGGGAGGAATAACGTATATTACACAGTACAGTGACTATGGCTAACAGCAAATGCTATGTATTATAACTATACTACACTAGCTAGGAGAAAGGATTTTGAATATTCTCACCAAAGAAATTATAAAATTTATGAGGGTATAAATACACTGAGTACCCTGACTGGATCATTACATGAAATATATGTATATTAAAACATCAAATTTTACCCCATGAATATGTATAACTATAATGTATTAATTAAAATTTTTAAAAAGATATCATATTACAGTTTGAGTCTTTAACATTTCCCTTTTAGTAATTGACATATCAATCTGGCAGAAATTCTGTAAGGATCTGAACAGTGCTATCCATCAGTTGGATATAATTGACATTTATGGAATACCTTATTGAAAAACAGTAGGACACACATTCTTCTTGGTGTCCCAAGACCATCCAAAAAGATGGACCACATTATGTACTATTAATCTTAACATCGCAACAAATTTAAAATAATTGAAATCATATGAAGCCTGTTCTCAGACCACAATGTGATTAAATTAGAAAAATATGAAAAATACTTTAAAAATCTCACAAGGCACTGCTGTATCTAGTATATAAAACATGGGTCAAAAAGAAACCCAAGAGACATTTCAAAGAACATATTTGAACAAATAAAAATGAAATACGAAAAGTTATGGGATATAGCAATGCTTAAGGAAGGTTAATAGTGTTAAGTATGTATATTAGAAGAGAGAAAAGTGTAAAATTTCAATAATCTAAGCTTCACCTTATGAAACAAGAAGGGTAATTTAAACCCAGGCAAGAAGAAGAAACACAATAATAGCAATTGGGACAAAATTTTATGAAATTGAAAAAGGAATATGTTAGAGAAAATCTGTAAAAACCGAAGCTGAGAGGGTGGTGCCTGTGGTTCAAAATGGTAGGGCATTGGCCCAATTTGCCAGAGGTGGTGGGTTCAAACCCAGTCCCTGCCAAAAAAAAAAAAAAACAAAAAAACTTGAGAACAAAACTGAGAGTTTTTGAGATTGTAAATTGAACTAATAAATCCATAGCTAGCCTACCCAAGACAAATAGAAAAGATACTGGTTATTAGTATCAGAAATGAAAGATGGCTGACTGCAACTGAGCCAATGGACATTAAAAAGATAAAAAATTTATGAAAAAATTTAAGTCCTCATATTTAATTTTTTTTTTTGCAGTTTTTGGTCAGGGCTGGCATATGGGGCCGGTGCCCTACTCCTTTGAGCCACAGGTGGCACCCTCTCATATTTAATTGTTTAAAGAGGAATGATACCAATGCCCTATAATTTTTTTCCTGACTCATCATATGGGGTAGCGTTATCTTACTACCAACACCAGATAAAGATACCACGAGAAAGGAAAACTACGGACCAACATCTCCCTAGAACACAGATGCAAAAGTCATCAAAAAAAATGTTACGAAATAGAGTAGAATAATGTTTTAAAAACTTATACACCACAACCACATGAAATTTATTCTAGGTTTGCAAGGCTGGTTCAGCATTCAAAAATCAATGCTCTCCACCACATCTTCGGTGGCATAATAAATAAAACCATGTGACTATATTCAGAAACACAGAAAATAGAAAAATCTAACATTTATTCATGATAAAAAAAAACTCACCTCTATTAGTTATCAGAAATGGTATATGAATTATAGCAGACTGATATATTAATAAGCATACAAGAAAGATAGTTGACATCTTTGTCAGAAGAAATTTACAAAACAAAACGACCCTGAGATACCGCTACACACTTTCGGGGTTGGCTCAATTCCAAAACGATGATCTGATGTGGTAGTGAGGGTGAGGAACAGGAGAGGCGCTCATACAGAGCTGGAGGGAGGTGAGGACACAGCCACTTTGGAAGCCAGCACGGCAGTTTCTCACAAAGCTACCGACAGTCTCACCACACTATCTAGCAACTGTACTCATAGATATACCCAATTGATTTGGAATCTACGTTCATACAAAAACCTGAACGTTAAGCTTTCTAGCAGCTTTACTCATAATCACCCATACTGGAGGCAATCAGTACATCCTTCTAAATGAATGGACGCAACCATTGTACAGCCTTAAATGCTCATTGCTTAAGGAAAGAAGTCAATTTGAAACGCTTACAACAGGTACGGTTTCAGATTTGTGACACCCTGTAAAATGCAAGACTGTAGACACAATAAAACATAGTTTCAAAACTTGGGAAGCCATTTGCAAATACTTAAATTCTCAATATTGAATTCCTTAATATGTCATTGCATTTTTTTTATCTTACTTAAAGTTTAAGATGAATGTTATACACATTGTTACTACGGGGTGAAAGTTCTTTAAGTGTCATTATATTCAATAGAAATTCTACTGAGCAAATAATCTTTCTTTACTGAATTTATGGAACAAAATAAAAATTACAGCTTGTGTAACATCTTCGTGTTGAGACAGCCACGCCCTAAGTGGGCATTATAATAGAAGTTTTATTTTGTTAATAATTTAGGACGACTTTGTGTTATGTCGGATGCCTTTGTCTTGTGACTGCTTTCTAGATCCGTGTGATTCTTAGTCTCCTGTGAAGGCTGAAGAGTAAATTTTCAAAAATACATTTGTAAAATTTTTTGAAGAGTGGGAACATCTTTTACAGTATTGCTTCTGGAAATGGGACATGATTCGGTTAAAACAAAATCTCCTGCTTAAAAATTCCAAGAAATGCTAGATAAAATATTAATTTATTAAATTCTGGAAATATATGACTAATTTCATAAAAAAGGAGAAAATATCTAGGAGTCAAAAATAAAGAGGAAGCTGACACCCTGTGGCATGATGTACCAGGGACTTTGGCTGCTGTGAGGACCTTACCGGTTTTGGTAATGGTCTTAGTGGTGTACGCTGTTTCCACAAATTCTTTAATATTATTTCCTTCCAAAAGTGGGGCCTCATTTCTATCCCATGAGCTATCTTATAATCCTGTTTAAATTTTTCTCTTCAGTTATCATAAAATCACCTATATTATCTATTCTTTTTAACAGTAAAATACAAAGTCTGTAAGGCAAAAACTTTGTTGCATTCAACCCTGGGTCCCTAGTGCTACAACATACACTGTCACAGAGCGCATATACAAAAGCCTGGTCAAATAAATTAGTGTAGCCATATGCTATGTATGCAGTGTTCATGCCAATTTGCATATAATACAATCGTAACATTTAATGCTAATCACAGATATTTACATCAATCAAATTTAATATATATACACATATATACACTATATATACACACACACAGTATACATACACATACACACACACTGTATATATGAATGTGTATATATACATATCACAATCTCAGTGAACTACATTACAGATAATGCTGCATTTGGATATTACCAGCCTTAATATGAAGGAATAATGCAAAATACTATCGCAATGAAGATGAGAAGTGATTGGGAAAATAAAAAGTGAATAACATGAAAAGGTTTTGCCTACAATTGTTCATAATAAAATTAAACTAATAGAACTTTAAATGACACTGTCATGTATTTTAATAAGGCAGTAACACCCATGGAAAATACCATTGCATAGATTTGACTCTGTTGATTCATTTTCTGTAGACACTATAGGGTAAGGAAATAATTGCGGCTTGAGGTTTGATTTTATGTTTCTTCCAAGTTCGTGCTGTTACTATGCCAAGTCCTTTCCTGTTGTCTATAATGAGTTTGCTGTGACAAGTGTCTTTTTCAATGGAGTCTGTGATGCATTTACTTGGCTGTGCCATAGAGTTATTTCACTTTCACAGCACTTTTTCTTATTAAAGCAAACATTTTTGTCTATGGATCTTGCTGGGTTCCATGATTTATTAATATGATTCTGACAGATGACTACACTGTATTTATATTTTAAAGGGGATTTGTAGTTGGAATAATTATATTGTTACCGTAATTGCTACTATGTCTGTTTAACAAAATTCCACATTAAAAATAATTGTTTCAGCTTCATCTCAGAGTGTCTATCTCAGCAAGGAGTCATTAGCAAATCAGAGCATACGTTACTTTGTTAATTTGGTGTCACTCCTGGAACACTTTCCAAATTTGACATTCTTTTCATTTATAGTATTTTAGTCTGGGACTTGGTGCTGTCCTACCACCTGAGTCCCAGAGCAGTGCTCCATGCCAGGACACCTGCCTGTTATGTCCCCCGCAGAGCCCCACGTGGCATCATGTTGGCAGCTTGCACTTCCCCTTCAACAAAGGAACGTACAGACTGATGTAGGGATGGCAGAGGAGGAAGTTTCTAGAACTACAAAATGATGACATTATAAATGGTAACAAAATGACTATAAATATTGCAGATAAACTGCCCAAAATCTAAAAAAAAGAAAAAAAATTTGTACAATTCCACGGCTCTGTTTGTCATAAGTAAGGTAATGTAAGGTTAGTGCAGAGAATGTAATATTTGAAAATGGTAAGCATAAGAAAATTGGAGGCAAATATAAGAATATCACTTGTAGAATTACTTGTCATATTTTTATGGAGACAAATTGTATATTAACTGAATTTTTTTTATTTACAACATATACTAGAAATGCAATTAAGAGTATAACTCGTTATGTTTTTCTTTATTTCATTCCTAATTCTTCCAAATCTACTTATTCACCTAACTGGGTATGCCTAGTATTTTTACAGCAATATTATTGGGAAGAAAACACTGGATGAGCTGGGTTTCCTGAGAGATAATATTTTTTTAAATTATCATTAGAAGAATTCCAAAGTCAAGGAGAAAGTAGAAATGATTTGTGCCATGGAATATTGCCACGTAAACAAAAGAACCCTTTAAATGTAGACGTTTAAAGTATGCTGGATGATAAATGTAAAATAAAATGAATAAATTTGAACAATTTTCAGCTTTTGAATGTCTGTGCTAACAGAATGTGACAGACAAGGAGCATACTTAACCCATAACTTTAATTTTCCGAACATATATACACCTGTTATTTGGAGGGCTTCTCTCCAGTACGGTCAGGCAGAAGGTGCGGACACCCCTACCTTTGTGGTTCCCTTCAAATTTCAAACTCTCATCCTGTCTCTTTCTAAGAAGAATCTGCTCTGCCACTAGATGGTGACACAAAGTTAAAGCAGCTATGGTCCAATCCCTAAATAAAATCCCATAGCCGACAAAGCTATTGGTAAGTGGGGAAAAAAAAACACATTAATTTAATTTTCATTACTCTAAGTCTTAACTAACATTTAAAATGCATTCACACTGTGTATGTATTATGTGTTTATTTGGAACTTAGAATGGAATTTCCAGCAGCAATAATATTTATAATTTTACTTAGTTTTCATGTCAGTAAAAAACCATATGTAATCCTACCATAATTGAGGTCTCATACCAACATGCTGATACTTAAATTTACATAAAACTAAGAAAGTTCTTCGTTATAAGAAGTTGTAATTACAAAGGGAAACAGATCAAATTTTCATTGTCACAGCAATGCTGCCTCACAGCAGAGTCTGACCAAAGTGCTTCTAACCTCTTTCCTCAGCACAATGTTGTCTAAAAACATGTTTCCTCAGCTTGGTGCCTACTGGAGGGGATTAGAGCCCAGCATCAGACAACGAAAAAGAATGGTAGAAAAAGATATTACTATATGGATATTAAAAGCGTTTCAATAATATACGTTACAGTTTTACTTAAAACGCTTGTCAACCCGTAATTTATTTTTCAGAAAGATAAAAATGGAACATTCTTAACTTATAAATAGTTCCTACAAATAAGGGGAAAGAAAACCCCTAAAGAAAGACTAAGTAAACGAAAAGATGATTTGCTGAAATCACGTCTGGCTAACGCGTAAGCGCACGGAATGATGCTGGTCATCCCTGGTAACCGGGAACCACAGGAAAACTACACTTCTTTAGTCTTACCGAACAGATCGATAACATACAAAGTTGGCAAAATACTAGAAATGAATATGGAAAACGTGTTCGGGAAGACCAGTTTGCTTGTGTTTATAAAATGTTCTCAGCAATTACATCACCTAATCTGAAGAACTTTATATTATTCAACTAGAGATAGGGTAGAAATGTGGTCTTGTTCCTTCATTTTAAATGTTTAATTTATAATTAGGAGGAAACTAGCTTTACATGTAACAAGACCTGACACCCAATCAACAAAAGTAATTGCTTAAAATCTGGGAAATAATAGTATTTCATACATTTGTATTATCTATATCTTATCATTTTATTCATGAGTAAAATATCTTAAAGGTTATACTATAACAGTTAAAAATAAAATCTGATCGTCCAGGTTGACTAAGATGTCACCTTGAAGCTTTATAAACTACTGTTAACAGAACCACTTTATTATAATGACATTCTGAAATATAAGTATACAGATTTAAATTGAGTATGGTCGTTTTAGTCTTAGGTAGGTTTATTTTAAATATAATTTTTTTGAATGTTGGCTGCTAACTAAAAAATGTTATAATACAAGTAAAATGTCAAAAAATTAACAGTGCAAGCCTTGGACAGTCCTTTTAGAGATACGGACATCCTTATCGTTAGCTCTGAAGCCCTTGGTCTCGTCCCACATCAGTAGTTTGGCCATGTTGTGCATTTGCTGCTAATTATTTATTTTATTTTCTTTATATTTTGCATTTAGAAGTATGCTATTTTCTTGGTTGTTCACCGCTTTGAATAATTTGACTCAAACTAAAAATATTGTCTGGAGGCTTTCTTTGTTCTCTCAAAATTGTACTGAGAAAATGCCAATCCGTGTAGTCACAGGTGATTCATCCTCACTGCTATGACAGTACGAACATACCAAATGCATTATATTTATTCTGCTATCAGTTGTTGGTGTGATTTGAGTTTCGTTCTTGGTGTCAGTTTTGACACACCGTGTCTTAGTGAACCTGTGTCCTGGGCCTGTGCGCGGCCACCTCCCTAAGTCGAGACCAGCTGATTTGCAGGATCACATCTCTCCAATCTTGCTGGATCATGACACATTATTTTTCAAGTGGTTTCTGTGTCGCACATTCACAGCAGCAATATCTAAAGACTTGTGATTGTCCCACATCCTTTCATAGACTTGGTGATGCAGAGATTGTCGTAATTGTCAATCCGGTGCGAGTAGAATATTGTCTCGTGTGGTTTAATTTGCATTTCCCTGATTGCTGATGAGCTGGTGCTGCTTTTCATATGTTTATTGACCATTCTCCTTTCCTTTCCTGTAAAATTCAAGTGTTTAGTTGAATTCTCCCTTAGGATTGTGTGATTTTGTTGTTTTTTTGTAGACTTGCCTACGCATTTACATATTAGGAAGAATACAAAATCTGTTCAGTTCTATGGGAGGGAAATGATTTTATTAGTCTGTGGCTGTGATTTCCATGTGATTTGCACTCTATATAATGAGCAGGATTTCTTACCATTAATAACTCTCAAACTTAGGCTGAGCTTTGTTTGTGGCTTACACATGTTGAGCTACTTTATATTAGCAATGCTCTTCGTTCAGAGTTATAAAGAAATTCTTCCAGTTCGCCATTCACAAATTTTATTGTATTTCTGACATTGGACTATTAGATCCTTGGTAAGCCTAGAAATGGGTTTGCTTGTGGGATAAAAGGGAGGTTAAGCTGTATTTCCACATGGGTGGTCTTAATTTTGACTATTTCTATAAAAAATCCTATGCTTTCTTGCCTTGCTATACAACATCATCTTTGGTAAATGGCATTTTTCAATATTAATGATATTTTGGTGAGTTCATTTTTCCCTTCCGTACTGAACTTATTCCATCTCTGCACCAATATTGATTGCTAAAATCCTAATTACTAAGCCTATAATACATAGTCTATAATTATATATCATACATAAATAAAATGGTTTTATGTGGCTATCTATACTTGTTTCCTGGGCTTCCATAATAACATACGACAGGATGGGAGGCTTAAATAACAGAAGTTTATTTTCTCAAAATTCTTGAGAATAGAAGTCCCTGACCCAGCTGTCGTCAGGGCTGATTTCTGACACCTCCCTTCTGGGCTCCTGGATGGTAGTTTTCTCCCTGCGTTTCCATGTGGTCTTTCTTCCCTGCATGTCTACATCCCTAATCCCCCATGTAGATTTCATCCGTAGGGATCTGCAGGGACTATGGCAGCAGACCGCTCAGGGCAGACTCATCCCCTGTCCCCCAGCTGCAGACCACTCAGGACAGACTCATCCCCAGCCCCCCAGCAGCAGACCGCTCAGGGCAGACTCATCCCCAGCCCCCCAGCAGCAGACCGCTCAGGGCAGACTCATCCCCAGCCCCCCAGCAGCAGACCGCTCAGGGCAGACTCAGTCTCTCCCCACCCCGCCCAGTCAATTCCTGTGATCATTCTGAAATTATAAATGTATGCATGATAAGTTTAACTCTGAATCACACATCCAGGATAAATTACTGTTATTTTACAGAAAGAAAATTAAAGTTCAGCTTTATTGTTCTTTTACAAAGCAATTGATAGTAGGTGTGTAGGCCAGAATTAGTAGCAGAAAGCTGGGAAGCATGAATCCCAGAGTGTCACCCCTGTCCAAGAAAGAAAAATACTTTAAAACACTTCCCCTTGGTAAAAATATTTAACAAAGAAGAATTGATTATGATGATATTTCAATATATAAATATTGTGACTTTTTTTTCCTAGAAGTGGATAATTTGAGTTGACCTCAATGAATACTGGGACAAAACTCCATACCTGTATGCATGTTCCACAGACATTTAAATAAAAGGTTAGTGCTATTTAAAATAAAGCAAGGTAAGTTCCCCAAACAAGAGCAATAGAAATCAGCTTAGAAGTATGAAAGAGTAGCATTTTATGGGCAGCGCTTGCGGCTCAGTGAGTAGGTCCCTGGCCCCATATACCTAGGGTGGTGTGTTCAAACCTGGCCCTGGCCAAACTGCAATAAAAAAAATATAACCAGGTGTTGTGGTGGGCACCTGTAGTCTTAGCTACTCGGGAGGCTGAGACAAGAGAATCACCTAAGCCCAAGACCTGTAGGTTGCTGTGAGCTGTGATGCCACTGCACTCTACCAAGGGTGACAAAGTAAGAATCTGTCTCAAAAAAAAAAAAGCATTTTATATACACATGTCATAAGAATTTATTGTGCTACTGACAAATATTTAAGTAAAATGTCAGTTTAGAAGAATTGCTATTGATTTAATAACTCATAGTATTATAATTTGAATAAGATTAATTAACTAATAATTGACATAAAATGAATACCAAATATATAAGGATTGTTGTCTCAAGAAATGCTAAGTATTTAAAATTTCTAAGATGCTTTCTCTTCCCTTAAAAAATCACACAAAAATTAAAGACATCAAAAAGAACAACTGAAGAATCTTCTTCCAAATGGTAGCTAATTTTTTCTCTATTTAGGATCCCAAAATCAACTATCAAGATTGAACTGATCTGTGCATGGTTGAATACTTGAAATATTGAAGTTAAATTACTTGACTTAATTTATCAATCATAGCCTAGCTAGCATAGGGCATATACAACCTTTGTTTAAAATATTTGTAGCAAAGATATGAGTTTACAGTTTGGTAGTTACATACCATTTGATACTGAACAAAATTGCTATAATCCATTATCAAGTATTCCTTGAAAGTAATTTTATCATTCTATTCTCATAAGAATCAGAAGATGTCAGTATCTTTCTCTGATTAATTCATCATAAAAATATTAACTATCACCTGTATTAGAATGGCATTGGGGCTTTTGTTGGTATTTGCTGCTGGATTCAGTATAGAAGAAAAATGTACAAGCTCAAAATTATCTTTGTAGTTTTTGCTAGAAAATCACAATACATATTTTATTGTTCCTGAAATGTAATACCGGAAATATGTATGAATAGGTATATTAGGTCCAAAGAAATACTTAATTGAGTGATTTCATGGAGTGCTGCTATTCAAAATCAAAATCTTTGCAAGATTTTATGCTTGGAATATACCATCACATTTATAAAGATTTCACATTAATGGTTAGACGTATTTCCCCACCCCCCAAGTAGATAGTTGTACCCGTCTGCCTAACCCTTCTTTAACCTATGTTTTTCTATGGAGCCTAATTAATTTTTCGGTTTCTTCCTGCAGCCATTAAATCTACTTGCCTGTTCTCCTTAAAGTGTGCTTTAAGTCTTTGCCAATGATGATACACTCTTAACAACTTCACATTCTTCTGTGGTTTCCCAAAAATGCCACCGCTGCTTGAGTCTCCTTCCTTCATCCTCTGTGGACAGACACCTGACGACCAACAGGGCAGGTTGGCTCGCAGCCTCCACCAAAACTACCCTCGCCTTACCCTTTCTCTCTTTCCCTTTCTCTCTTACTCTTTCTCTTATTTACTGCTTTCATTTATCCTGTTTATTTGTCTAGTTTCTAGTGTTCAATTCCAGTGAAGAAAATTTTGTGTGATAGAACCTCATTCTAAGACAGATGTGATTAGAATTTACTAATAGTATCTAAGGAAATTTCACAGGCCAATTAATTGACAATTGATTTTGTCATTTAGAAATGAGGACAATGTGAAACTTATAATATATATGTGTGTGTGTGTACATATATATATTAATATATAAACTGCAAAAGTCCATTGCTCAAAGTAGCAGGATAAGCACTTGGCATCCATCCCTTTTATTCTTTCAAAGCTTGTGCTTGTAGGGTGGGGGGGGGGAGAAACACAATAGTGCCATAAATATGGCAAAGGGGCCAACAGCCCTCTGCAGATTTGAGGGTTTTCTGGAGGACGGACAGAAGATGAGTTCAGGCTGACAGATGCATCTCTCACTGGGAGACAGCAGATGGGAGCAATCCTTTCTGGAAAAGCTCTCAGTCATCAGATAAAAGTGCAGGGGTCTGAGGGAATCACCGGCTATTGTGTTAAAGTTGTTTGGGGTCCGCTCAGGAGAACTCAAATGTTTCCCCCTTCCTCTTTGACTCTCAGCCCTGAATCATTCTGTGAACCACTTTTTTTTCAGAGGAGGGCTACGCTAGAAAGAATGTACAGTAATTCCAGACTCACTGTCATGGAGAAAGAAGAAACAAACCAGCCTTGAGACCCTGGGATAAAGCCCACTTGGTCATGTGTGTAATTTGTTTGAGCTATTGCTGGATTCAGTTTGCTAGGATCTTATTGAACATATTTGCATCAATATTCCTTAGAGTATTGGCCATTAATTTTCTTTTCTTGTTGAGTCTTTTCCTGGTTTGGGGATCAAGTTGACATTTGCTTTATAGAATGTGTTGGGAAGTATTCTTTCTTTTTCTATGTTTTAGAAAAGGTTAAGTAATATGGGTACTAGTTCCTCTTTAAAGGAACTAGTTTGGTAGAGTTCTGATGTGAAGCCATCTGGTCCTAGACCTTTCTTTTTGGGGAGATTTCGTATAATGGATGCTATTTCAGTACTTGAAATAGGCCTGTTTAACAATTCTTTCTGGCTAAGTCTAGGGAGGTGGCATGCTTCCAAGTATTGATCGATTTCTTTTAGATTTTCATATTTTTGAGAACAGAGTTTTTTGTAATATTCATTAAAGATTTTTTGAATTTCTGAGGAGTCTGTTGTTATTTTGTCTCTGTCATTTTGCCTCTCTGACTAATGAAATCAGAGATTTTACTCTTTTATTTCTGGTTAGGTGAGCCAAAGATTTATCATTAACCTTTTCAGAAAACCAAGTTTTTGATTCATTAATCTGTTGTATAATTCTTTTGTTTTCAATTTCATTTAATACTGCTCTAATTTTGGTTATTTTTTTTCTTCTACTGGGTTTGGGGTTGGAATGATTCTCTCAATTGATACAGAAAAATCTTTTGATAATATCCAGCATCCTTTCATGATCAGAACACTTAAGAAAATTGGTATAGAAGGGACATTTCTTAAACTGATAGAGGCCATCTACAGCAAACTCACAGCAATATTGTATTAAATAGAGTAAAATTGAAAACATTTCCACTCAGATCAGGGACCAGACAAGATTTCCCACTGTCTCCACTGCTTTTTAACATTGTAATGGAAGTCTTAGCCATCACAATCAGGCAAGAGAAGGTGATCAAGGGTATCCAAACAGGGTCCGAAGAGAAACTTCACTCTTCGCAGGTGATATGATTGTATACCTGGAAAACCTCAGGGATTCAACTACAAAACTCTTAGAAGTAATAGAGGAAGACAGCAGCATCTCAGGATACAAAATCAATACTCACAAATCCATAGCCTTAATATATGCAAACAATAGTTAAGCTATTGAAAAAACAGTCAAGGACTCTATTCCATTCACAGTAGTACCAAAGAAGATAAAATATTTGGGAGTTTACCTAACAAAGGACATGAAAGATTTTTATAAAGAGAACTATGAAACTCTGAGAAAAGAAATAGCTGGAGTTGTTAACAAATGGAAAAACATACCATGCTCATGGCTGGGGAAAATCAACATTGTTAAAATGTCCATACTACCCAAGCAATCTACAGAGTTAATGCAATCCCTATAAAAGCACCTCTGCCATACTTTAAAGATCTGAAAAATTAGTACTTCATTTTATAGCCATGGAAACAGAAAAAACCTTGAATAGCCAAAACATTACTCACAAATAAAAACAAATCAGGAGGAATATGCTACCAGACTTCAGATTATACTAAAATCTATAGTGATCAAAACAGCATGTTATTGGCACAAAAACAGAGAGATAGATGTATGGAACAGAATAGAGAACCAAGAGATGAACCCAGACACTCATCATCATTTGATCTTTGATAAACCTGTCAAAAATATAAATTGGGGGAAAGATTCTCTATTTAACAAATGGTGCTGGGTAAATTGGCTGGCGACTGGTAAAAGACTGAAACTGGACTTACACATTTCACTTCTAACAAAAATTGACTCTCACTGAATAAAAGACTTAAACTTAAGACATGAAAGTATAAAGATTCTTAGAGAGAGTGCAGGGGAAATACTTGAAGAAATTGGCCTGGGAGAATACTTTATGAGGAGGACCCTCCCGGGCAATTGAAGCAACACCAAAAATACACTACTGGGACTTGATCAACCTAAAAATCTTCTGCACAACCAAGAACACAATAAGTAAAGCAAGCAGACAGCCCTTGGACTGGGAGATGATATTTGCAGGTTATGTTTCTGACAAAGATTTGATAACCAGAATCCACAGAGAACTCAAACTTATTAATAAGAAAAGAACAAGTGATCCCATTTCATTGTGGGCAAGAGACTTGAACAGACACTTCTCTGAAGAAGACAGGCGTATGGTCTACAGACACATGAAAAAAATGCTCAGCATCTTTAATCACAGAAATGCAAATCAAAACTACTTTGAGATATCATCTAACTCCACTAAGGGTAGCCAGCATTACAAAATCCCAAAACTACAGATGTTGGCATGGATGTGGAGAAAAGGGAACATTTCTGCACTGCTGGTAGGAATGTAAGCTAATACATTACTTTTGGAAAGAAGTTTGGAGAACACTCATGAATCTAAAAGTAGACCTGCCATTCTTCTACTAGGTGTATAGCCAAAAGACCAAAAATCACTTTGCAACAAAGATATTGCACCAGATTGTTCATTGCAGCTCAATTCATAATAGCCAAGTCATGGAAGAAACCCAAGTGCCCATTGACCCATGAATGGATTAATAAATTGTGGTATATGTATACCATGGAATATTATGCAGCCTTAAAAAAGATGGAGGCTTTACCTATTTTATGTTTACATGGATGGAGCTGGAACATATCCTATTTAGTAAAGTATCTCAAGAGTGGAAGAAAAGTATCCAGTATACTCAGTACTTTTATGAAAGCAATAAATAATTACTCATACTTTCTTATTGAAGATAAATCACAACTATAGCCCAGGATGAAGGAAGGAAAAGGAAGAGGATGGGAGTGGAGAGGGAAGGTTTGATAGAGGGAGGGTAAATGGTGGGACCACACCTATGGAGCATATTGCAAGGGTAGAAGTCAAATCTATCAAGTATAGCACATAAATGTCCTAACACAATAGTTAAGTAAGTGAGGTGAAAGCTATATTAATTAGTTTTATGTAAGCATTCCAAATTGCATAAAAAATCAACACATTGTACCCCACAAATGCATAAATATATTCATGATCTATGTGTATATGTTTTAATAAAAAGAAAGATAAGGAAAATAAAAAAGGCTTCTATACCCAGGGGCTTGTCATATTCTTAACCAGCTAAGCAAAACCTTTTGTTGATAACTGCAGAATTTTCACTGTCACATATAAGGTCTGATAATTAAGTTCACAAACTCATTCAAGACAAAGTGCTACATACTTCACCTCTGAATATTACTGTGCTCATCTCCAAGGCATCCCCTGGGCAAGCCGTACACTGATACCAGCGCCTAGTCTACCCTTCAGGGCAATGCTGGGACTGTTTCTGGAATGCCCTTCAGAGCTATTGTCCTGTGAGGTCTGACATGAAGTTTGCAAGCTTACCCTAGAAACAGTGCTTTGCAGGGTGGATGAGGTTCTGGCATCAGTCATCAGTAGTGTTCAGATAAAACCACTGCTACTTCTTTGTTGCAAACAATAATCTAATACTGATACATTGTTATTAACTAAACTTTATGCTTTATCCTAAATTTTTACTTTGATGGCATTCTGTGTTCTGGAATTTCATCCAGGATACCGTATCATATTTAGTCAACATATGTCATTAGTTTCCTCTTGGAAATTTTTGTTTTTTTTTTATGACATTGGAAGATTTGAATAGTCTTGGTCAAGTATTTTGTAGGATGCCCTCTGTTGGAATTTTCCTGGTGTTTTTACTGTAATTATATTGGGGACATGGAGTTCGGGGAGGAAGAGTGAAAAAACAAAGTGAAATTTTTTTCACATAAATAAAATAGTATCACCGTGGCTTATCCTGTTAAAGTTGGCCTTGATCACTTGGCTGGGCTGGTGCTTGTCTTTTCTACCTTACAGTCACTCTTTGTGTGGCCCCTTTCATAGTTCTTTCTTTGGAAATAAGTCACTATGTGCAGTCCACACTTAGGAATTTGGCCATCAATTCTCCTTCTTAAGGCCAGGTTATCTACATCAATTATTGGAACTTTTCTATGAAGAAGGCTTGTCTTTTATTTCTCGTTTATTAGTCTACTTAATCATTTATTTCTATTAGCTTGGATTCAGGATATTTATTTTATACTTTGGATACAGAGAGCAGTAGTATATAATTCACTGTGTTATCACATTGTTCCAACCTTGACCACTGGAAACAATTCAGCTAGCTCTTGTGCTTCTTTGATATACGCCCATCAGTGTGTGTGTATGTGTGTGTGTATGTGTGTTGTTTTGTACATTTTCTTATGTTTTGTTATTACAAGATGTGCCACTCCTTGTACATTTCTCATCCCCAAATTAGAATCAGGATCTCTCCAAGGAGTCCAGATTCCTTTGTCTGGGGAATGTAAATTAAAATAGCAAATAGTATCTTAGTATTTTCATGACAGCAGTTTGGCCTTGCAGATCTATTGAAAGGGCCCACGGGACTTCCAGGCGTCTGTGGACCACACTGTTATTAAGTAACAGGAACTGTGTAAGGACATAGGGGTAACATTCACTGTAAGTAAACAAGAGTCCTGAAGCACACACACCAGATCCTGAGGACACTGATGCAAGGCTGCATTGAGGGAAGTTGCCAGTTCGTATTAAAAAGATAGTCACGAGAGAGTTCTCAGATACTCCTCAACTCCCAGACCAGCAGAAAAGTTCTCACTTGAACCTATAGTTAAGCTTCTGTGGCCATTTAAACTATGTTGATCAAAAAAAGTAACAAAAAATATATACTTACGTACTTGGAAAGTTTTTTGGAAATAATTTAATGATCTTTAAAAATTTTCACGGCACGTGTAAGATCCTCGCGTGGCACACAGATAAAAAGTCACTGTCCCAGAACAAAGAGAAGGACTGAAGCAGGACAGCGAGGGTCCTCAGGTCTAGACTTTGTGTCACAGAGAATAACTTTTCTAGAAGAAATTATAAAAATTCTTAACTAATTATGACACAGTATTTGATAAGTGCTGACTTTTCTTCTAAACAGAATTCAGGGCATGGCCTTATGAGTAATCCTCTTTCCAAATATTAATAATGTAGAGACACTTGAGTTGAATTGGAGAGATAAATATGTCAGTCGAGTGACACGCTTTTCACTTTTGATGATGTCACGTCAGATTGGATTATGGAGGCATAAAATGTTACCACTTTAAGCAGGTGTGTTTCCAAATTCCAAATATAGGAGAGATTCATTGCAGAGATTGACCCTTGACTGTGGAATAGGATAGACCCACATTCTTGTTGCAGGGAGAATTTAAGAATAGGAGACATTCACTTCCTTGTTGCAAAGACAATTTAATTATCTACTTAAAACAAATAAACAAAATGTGTGTGTGTGTGTGTGTGTGTTTTAAGCTTATCTAATAGGGAAGTGACTCATGGGAAATCTCTTGATATTCTTTGAGTATAAAAAAAATTTTCTCTTATATAGATAGTTTTAAAGGGGAATGAGAAGGGGGCTCAATTTTTTTCTCTTATTATTTCAAAATGATCTTGACCTTGTAGTCAAAAATGGATGAGAGATTGTTTCTTGGAAAAATGTAATACTAATAAGATATTCCATTTTAAATATACTTAATTACTTTTTAAAAGTAGGTTCTCCACTCTTCCTTTGAAAATGGTTATTAAAACAAATTTACTTCCCCAGATTTTCTTTTTTTCCTTTTTTTTAATTGTAACATTAAATTATTCAATATGGTCATATAATTAATTTCTTTCTTCTGTGCTTTCCTTACAATATTTTGAGGACAAGCTATTTCAGTAGCCTCTTTGAATCCACAACCCAGGAGATAACTGAGTAGAACTGTATCTCCCTGGATTTTGCAGATGGAAGCCAGGTTGTCAGGTGCTGGGAGGAACACTGTTGTACCAGGGCACCTACTGCACAACAGCAAAAACACACTAGTCTGGTGTCTTCCAGTGCTGTTGAAGACACATCCAAAATGATTCAGAAATTAACCCCTTCACATCTTCTTGCCTCGGGATGGCTCACTTTTATTTAATCTGAGTTCTCATCACTCAACGTGGGGCACAGAGGACCTACCAGGGCCAGCTTCATGGACATGCCATCTGCCCAAGCACACAGGGCTCAGTTTGTTGCGCCCTTAACTTAGTTTAATGTTCTGCTGCCTTAAAATTCTTAAGAATATTTAAATATGCATTTAAAGTTGAATTTGTATATATATGGAAGTGATTTGTATAAGTAATATTTTTTGAGAAAAATTATTCTGTGAAAATTATCAGTTCTGGATGTACTAACAATTTTATCTTGAAATAATTTATAAAAATTTAACCCGAGTTTATTAGGGCCCATAAAATAGTTTTGAGAGTTTCAGTAGCAGTTGTGTCAGCAAAAATATCCTCCTCAGAATGAAAAGCTATCCAAAATATTTGGGATCTTGCCTGTTCGAGAGCAACTAGTGTCACATTGGATTATATCAGCTGAAAATGGCTAAAATATAGATTTTGATGACCTAACTAATTAATTTATAGAAAAGGAAGTCGGAAACTTTATGCTCAAATGTGACACCACGTTAATAGGGTATTACTATTTACTGTAGCATGAAACATTATAATAGTAAAATGACTTTTTGGTAATTTGTAAGCTTATGCTGTTACTCATTTCTGTTTATTACCTCAGTACATTTTATAAGCAACAAAATATTTTTAAAGCAAGAAGAAAGTTTGATATTTGTTGATTCATTTCCTTTAACAGCACTGTTTTTCCTTTTTTTTTTTTTTTTTTGACATGGGGCTTTGCATTTCATTTTGCAATGGGCCTAATGAGTGATCCGTGTGTAGCTGGCCCCTGAGCCACCCCAGAGCTTTGCTTTCAGTTTTTCACAGAGGATCTGTGTATCTGCGGGCTGAGTCTGGAAGCGTCCTCTCCTGCACTCAGCCCTGCGTCCTGTGACCTCTCCTCTGGCTGCCTGCTCTTCCCAGCCTGGACATCCTTCTTTCTTCTCTTCCCTTGAGGACTACAGACACGAAACTCACTGAGGAGGAAGTGAAGCCTGTCCCGAGTGATCACAGCTCTGTACAGGAAGCTGCTTCATTTACTGCTGACCAGCCAGCGTGTTTCTAAAGATGCACCAGCCGTTGCCCATGGGAAGGTGTTCTTGTCCCAGCTTTCTGTCACTCTTGCCAGGCCATCTTCTTGTTCTCTGCCTTGGAGCTTGGGGGGAAGATTCCGCTGTGCACTTTTGGAACATTTTGGAGATCTGAAATTATTTATTTATGAGAAAAAATAAAACCCTGTATTGACCCCCTCCTCTCTTTCTTCTTTTTATCTAATCTTTACTGGGATGGATAAAAGAAGACATTCTTCCGCTGTCAATTAGTGCTTCTCCGAGAGCCCAGCCAGAGTTCTGAGAGAACTTCTTGTGGCCAGTGATCATAGTTTTTTCAAGGCACTTGGATGTTTAATTAGTCTGTTCAAACCAAACCCTCATCTCAACCAGTAAACAGGATTATATTTCTCGCATTGTTTTATACTTCTTGCTGCTCTTAATATTTCTAAAGGGTAATTTAAAAGTATATAAATTTAAAATTTTGACTTATATATGTCACTGATGAGATGAAATAGAGGTACCTGGATCTTAGCCCAAGTTCAAATTCTGTCAGCCGCATTTGATAACTGAGTCACCTTGGACAGTTCATGTTCTCTGTCTAAGCCTCAGTCACTTCAGACTTCATATGCAAATACCATAGGGTTAATCACAGCACCGATCTTTCTCAAAGTCACAAGGAAAATTAAGAGTATGGGGGCTAAGTTATTTGAGATCATCATTAGATAATCAATGCTGATTTTATTGCTGGGCACATAGCAAAACTCAACTAATTGTCAATTGAATAAATTGGCAGATATATGTAAATATTTAAATAAAACAAAATGGCAATCTATAATATATAGTGTTAATATTTATAGTAATGGTCATTATAATTGTTTTATTAGTTATTACCATACCCTTCTTTGGATGTAATTTTCTTTCATGAATGTGGCACATACTCATAAACCTTGAATGTTCACATAAGAAAGACTGAAAAATCACACATTAGCAATTTAATTTCATACCACAAGGAACTACGAAAAGAAGGAGAAACCAAAGTCAAATCTAGCAGAAGAAAGAACAAAGCTCAGAGAGAACTAAACAAAATGGAAACAAACAAGCAAAAAAAATGGAAAAGATCAATGATGTCAAAGTTTGCTCTTTGAAAGATAAACAAAAATGATAGACCATTAGCTAGATTAACCAGAAATAGAAAAGACCCAAACAAGCGCAACCACAAATGAAATGAAAATGCAGACATTGCAACTCATTTATAAAAAGGAATGAAATAATGTCCTTTACAGCAACTTGGAGGAAACAGGATGATGGTGTCCTAAATGAAGTGTCTCAGGAGTGGAAACACAGGCACCACATGTTCTCATAATAAGTGGGAGCTACAGGAGAGCACAGACTGTCACCATGTTGTGTAAAGGACCTTGGAAACAGAGTGGGAGGGGAAAGAGGGATACAAACTTACCTACTGGGGACAATGTACATTATTCTCATGATGAGCCCACTGAGGGCACTAACTTCAGCATCATACAATTCATTCATAAAAAAAACACTTTAAAAAGCTTAAATACATCACCTGCTGTACTGTAACTACATGTATCAATATATTTAATATAATACAAGAATATTACAATATAATTGAGAATGTTACATGTCTTAATTTTCATGCATCTCAAAACTTTCATAATGATTTATGTATTAATATTAATAATAATTATTTGCAGGGAGAATGGGATCTTCGATCCCTTGGCAAGGGAAAATACCTCCAGAAAAGAGGAAAAACAGAAATAAGCTGAGCAAGGCAGAACAAAAACAGTTTAGCTATCTTACTTTAAACCAGCAGCTAAATTACTGATCTGAGCAGTTCCTGCTTTTACTAGAAGCCTGGCCTGTGAGGGCCACAGCGTACAAACACCCCTGCTGGGTCTGTAAGCACTCTGAAGAACAATGGCTGTGGAGGAAGCTCCATGCAAGGCCTGGGAAGGAACATTAACCAGGCTGACCCCTTCCCTGCCAGCAGTCAAAGCAAATATCCCTTGTGGGGATTTGTATTACAGCCAGGGCAGAGATTAAGGGACCAGCCTGAACCCTGAAATATAGGCAGGAGGGCTTATACCCTAATCATGGAGGGAAATGCCTTCGGGTAGAGATCAGAAAAAATTTCTTTTTTTCCACTGATTCTTCAGAGGATGACTGACACCATGACATCTGCTCCTCAGAGTAACTGGGGAGTGGGTGGGTGGGTTTCTAACCTCCCCCTAGGGAATTTGTGTGACTGACCACAGACAGGAGGCTGCCCCCACACAAGGCTCAGGTTCTAGATTTTTCAAGCCTGCTCAGACCCTTAAAGTTAATGATTATGGATAGAATAAGAACTAACATGCTCACTCGGAGAAACTGCTGATGTTTTTGTTCCCTTCCTCAGCTCTCTATCTGGGCTAAAGGAGAAAATAGCCTTTAATAAAAGTTGAGTGGAACAAATGCTCAGGTCCACTCCCTGGAACCCTACAAGCTAGCGGTGGTCCCCTGTGTTCCCACCTTTGAAAACTCTACTCTGTCTCCTCTTTAACTCTCACCACTTTTAACTTTTTCTTCAGTCAACCACTGACAGTTTTGCCTGTTCTACAGGTCTTAAAGGACGACCCTTCCCCCAGGGCAGGACCCCAGCAAGCATTATTTTTATTATAATTATTTGCATTAGTTTTTGTCACTGTTCTTTAGATTTCGTTTTCTTTTATGAGCATGGCACAAACTCAAGGTCATTTTCTTTCTTTCTCCCTTCCTTCCTTCCTTCCTTCCTTCCTTCCTTCCTTCCTTCCTTCCTTCCTTCCTTCCTTCCTTCCTTCCCTTCTTTCTTTCTTTCTTTCTTTTTCATTGTTGGGGATTTACTAAGGGCACAAATGACCAGGTTATTTGCACTAGCGAGGCAAAGTTCATCTTATAATTGTGCCCCACCCCCAAAAGGTGTGTCACACACTGTATCCCCCCACCCCTCTTTCCTTCCCTCTCTGCTCTCCCCTTCCGCTACCACACACCGTGTACTAGGTCATTAATTATCCTCATATCAGAATTGAGTACATAGGATTCTTGCTTCTCCATTCTTGTGATGCTTTAATAAGAATAACGTGTTCCACTTCCATCCAGGTTAATACAAAAGATGTAAAGTCTCCCTCTTTTTTGATGGCTGAATAGTATTTCATGGTATACATATACCACAGCTTGTTAATCCATTCCTGGGTTGGTGGGCATTTAGGTTGTTTCCACATTTTGGCAATTGTAAATTGAGCTGTGATAAATAGTCTAGTGCAAGTGTCCTTATGGGGAAAGGATTGTTTTTCTTCTTAGTACATGCCCAGTAATGCGATTGCAGGATCAAATGCAATCAAGGGAGGTCAAATTTGAGTTTTTTGAGGATTCTCCATACTTCCTTCCAAAAATATTTTATTAGTTTGCAGTTCCATCAGCAGTGAAAAGGTGTTCCCTTCTCTCTACATCCACACCAGCATCTGCAGTTTTGAGATTTTGTGATGTGGGCTTCTCTCACCGGGGTTATTATGATATCTCAGAATGGTGTTGATTTGTATTTCTCTAAGAATTAGGGACAACAACCATTTTTTCATATGTTTGTTAGCTATTTATCTGTCTTCTTTAGAGAAGGTTTCCATTCATCTCTCTTGCCCAGAAATCTAAGGGTTTGTTGGCTTTTTTCATGTTGATTTCTCTGTAGATCCTAGTTATCAAGCTTTTGTCCAGTTCAAAATATGCAATTATGCCTTCCCATTGTGTAGGTTTTCTATTGCTTTGGTTGTTGTCTCCCTAGCTGTACAGAAGCTTTTCAGTTTAATTAAGCCCATTTGTTTATTTTTGTTGTTGTTGCAATTGCCACAGAAGTCTACATAATATCTTTCTCCAGGCCGATATCTTCCAGTGTTTTTTGCATGCTTTCTTGAGGACTTTTATCATTTCATACTTTAAATTTAGGTCTTTCATCCATCCAAATTTTGTGAGTGAAGAAAGGTACAGGTCCAGTTTCAGTCTTTTACATGTGGATATCCAGTTCTCCCAGCATCATTTATTGAATAGGGATTCTTTTCCCCACTATATGTTCTTGTTTGGTTTATTGAAGATTAGGTGGCTGTAAGATGTTAGTTTTATTTCCTGGTTTTCTATTCAGTTCCAGATGTCTATGTCTCTATTTTTGTGCCAATACCATGCAGTTTTGATCACTATGGCCTTGTAGTGTAGCCTAAAGTCTGGTAGGCTGATGCCAGGGGTTTGCTTTTATTACTAAGAGTTGCCTTAGATACATGAGGTTTTTTCTGGTTCTATACAAAATGAAAAATTATTTTTCCCAAGTCTTGAAAATAGGATGTTGGTATTTTAATAGGGATTGCATTGAATCTGTAGATTGCTTTGGGAAGTACAGAGATTTTAATAATGTTGATTCTTCCCAGCCATGAACATGGTATATTCTTTCATTTGTTAAGATCTTCTACTATTTCTTTTCTTTCAAGGTCATTTTCTTATCTGTGAGATCATCTTCCTTGATACCCTGACACTTTGTATCAGCTACTCTTCAAAGTCAGGAACCATCATTCATTCTCAGAAGCTTAACACTTCTATTTATTCCTGAACATTGTAACATTCATCTCACAAGTTCACTGATGAGAACATTTACATTCAAATCTCCTGGGGAATTCAGTAGGTCATATCTGTAACCAATCTTCATTTAGCTAAATTCTACAAAGTATTCACTGCCACATTCCCTATCCTCATGACTCAATCAAATCTCAGTTACCTCAAAAAGCAACACCTCCAGAAACCATCATCCTAGAGAATAGGCTTTCCACATATAAATTTTGTGGCGACTCAAATATTCACTCCATTATAGTAGGTAATCTTAGAATAATAAACTCATGTTCCATGCAATCCACTGTTTCCTTACTCCACCATGGATGATACCTTTAACAAGTCATAGCAATCTTTTTCTTTCTGAACAGAATGAGGGTCATACAAATTCTTCTAAACCAGCATGTTGAGATGGCACTAATGATACTCAGTGCTGACATGAACCTCCACCACCTTCTGCATGCTCTATGATGACAGTGACAGCAGAGTGGAAAGCACTCTCTCACTCTAGAGCACTGCTGGTCAACAGTAGTATGATGGAATGGAGTAGACAGCCCTTACTTGATAAAAGTTTTTGTTTTTTTTTTTGTTTTTGTTTTTTAGACAGAGCCTCAAGCTATCCCCCTGGGTAGAGTCCCGTGGCATCACAGCTCACAGCAACCTCCAACTCCTGGGCTCAAGCAAGTCTCCTGCCTCAGCCTCCCAAGTAGCTGGGACCACAGGCACCCACCACAATGCCTGGCTATTTTTTGGTTGCAGCTGTCATTGTTGGCAGGCCCAGGCTGGATTCAAACCTGCCACCTTAGGTGTACATGGCTGGCACCTTAGCCACTTGAGCCACAGGTGCCAAGCCATTGATAACAGTTTTAAATAAAAAAATTCCTTTTGAAGTAGATCTATTGCCCTTTTAATAGAGTGAATCTTTGGAATTGTTGGACAGCATTTGGTGATTGGGAGAGGCAGGCAGGCATGCTGAAAAGTGAAATATTCAGGCTCCAAAAATAAAAGTGACACATCTTAAAGTCATAAATTGGGAAAAATTAAATATATGCAACTCCTAGTCCATATATCTGGAGGAAATGGGTACATTATTACAGATATTATTGAGAATTAGTTAATATGTTTGTGTACTATATGCAGGGTGGCCATAAAGTTTGTGTAAAATTTAAATAATAATAATAATAATAATTTGCAAAACACTTTAATATACAAGGTGGCCACAAAGTTTGTGTATAATTTAAATAAGTACTTAAATTATAAATACTTTAAATTTATATTAAACTACTTAAATTATAACTACTTTAAATTTATATTAAAGTGTTTTATAAATTACAAAGCATCTTAACAATATTATTAATTATTATGAGAGAAAAATTTATGCTTACTGTTGTCTGTAAGAGTATATAACATAATCCAAAATTCAAATGAACTTATTGAACAATATTAAGATGCATTTTAAGAAATACTTGCCTTGTACATCTTTCCAATGAAATTTTGCATCCTGGGGAATTAGAAACATATGTTCAATAACCACAGTTTTGAAGTAAAGTGCTTTGAAATAATTATCTCTTCATGTTAACACCCAAATCAACTGTAAACTCGCCTCTTCAATGCAGCATTTCACTTGATAATTAGCAGCTGTATGCTAATCACATTGGGAGCTCTCGATTTCCTGAGTATGCTAATTTAAAGTTCTGTTGAGTGGTGACTTTGTTTCATGGGAGCCTAAAATATAAGCCATATAGAGTGCGCCATACAGCAAATCCTACTCTCTGTTCCTGGAGAAGAGAACCAAGTGCCTCTGTCCATGGTCCCTCCAATTAGGGAGAAAATTGTTGTCATTCTGAGTTATTTCAACAGGGACTGAGAGTTGAGCACTGGAACTCACGTGATTGGGATCTCTCCAATGAGCCCAGGACAACCTGAATGCAAAAACAAAGCTGAGAGCCAACCAGCAGTCACCAGAATCAAATTAGCATCTGGCTCAGCTGCACTAAGGGATGAATGTAATAACTGAGCATTTGAAAAATGTATCATTTAACTAATGCAAATATGATGACAGTTGAGTGTTGGTGGACCTCCTAATGGGAAAAGAAAAGCATTGTGGATGCTTTCCAAATATGTGGGAGATGGTGGTGGAAGAGCTGATGGCTGGAGTGGGAGTGGGGCTGCCTGTGACACCCTTCTCACTGGATTGTCCAGAGCTTTATTGGATTTGAGCTTCTCTAGAGCTCTCACCTGACCCTTCTCTGCAGACTTGTACTCTACCTAAACAAAAGGAGGATGCTGGTTTGGGATTATGCACTGACTAACCTCTCCATTCACAGTTCTAGTCATGGAATACAACTTTGAAACCAAGACAGAGAGAATGCTTCTGAAATAACACAGAAAAGCAGTTTCTGTGCCAAAACTAAAAGACATATGGTTGAGAAACTAAAAGAAGTATTTACTTTTTTCCTATCCTCCATGATAAATGTGTGTGTATACACACACACACACACACATATATATATGTGCATTATAAGTTTCAATGAAAATAATGCGTATTTCTAATATTTATTATGTGTGAACTTGATGTGGTTCCAGAATATATATTTTTATGTATGTATACACACATATACACTTAAAGGAAAATATAATTTTTATTTCTCATTTTAGAAAAGAAAAAAATAAAATCCCTCCCAAAATTTAAAATAATTTATATGAGGTTAGCTAGAAGTTAAATGGTTTTAGCTCAGTTTGGGACAAGCCCTCTGGATCTAGGAACTATGTATTTGGACATTATTTCTCTTGTTACACAAATACATGCATACATGCACATGCGTGCACACTACCGAGGCTGATTGACACTTTCTAACCAAGTTTAATGTCATTCTATATAATACATGGATGCTTAAAAAGAGAAGAGAAAGAAATTTGCTGCAAAAGCAGTCTAGGATGGTATAAATTCCATTATCTTTTTCTTCAAGCAGCTTCTTACCTAAGTATGTAAGAATTAAAATTCAAAGCATAATATGTGTCATGTGGGACAAAGAAATTTTTAATGGATTCATGAAAGTCTTGCCAATTTAACATCAAAAGGCATGTTTCATTGCTTGGAGAGAGTGCTGCATTAAATTTCTAAAATTTTATTTAAATCAGGTTTCATAAAAATTGCACCTACAATTCTCCTTCTCATCACACACGTTATAAAATCTAAGGGAGGGAATAACTTTATAATAGATTACCAAGAGAAGCACTGATGTTCTGCTATATAGCTTAGGAAGAGTGAGATTTGGAAATAAAAAGATGCATAGGCTGTCCTCCACTTCATTTAATATTTTGTATTTTCCCGACCTATTTTCCAGAGGTTGATAGTTTTCATTTAACTTACATGGTCTTAAATAAGGAACAAAATTAACTTTGGGGATGTAGTGCTTCAGGAAAACCAGTGATTTTATTTAATAGTGAGGCTAATTCATGTTATCTACAAATATCGTATATTGATAGATAAGTATATGTTGATTTTGTATTCAAAAAGCCTCAGAACTGAAATCTAATAATACCCACAATATGTATTTGAATAAAAGTCATTCATTTTCTTATGCATTGCATTGATCATTTTTGCAGTTGTTTATGCTATACAATCACCATGCTTGCATTTTATGTTACCTTAACAAGGTATAAACCAAGAGTTCTCTGTCTTAGAAAATGTATCATTAAAAATTAAGTGATATGTGCATCTTCAATCAGCAAACTTTTATAAAATTCTTACTATGACCAACAGAACATGCAGCACAAGGGTACAAAGATTAGCCAGGCATGTTAGGGTCTCCAAAGAGATTAAAGTGAATAGGCAAATGGCAAGGCATTCATTAGCTTTGTGACAAGTAATTGATGGTGTTTGGTGGAAGCTCATTATAAGCACACCTAACTAGCCTGAAGAGTTAGAAAAGATTCCCTAAGGAGGTGAACATTTGCTGCAGATTAAAATATGAGTAGGAATTATTTTAACAAAAAAACAGGGAGGGGGGTGGAATCTGGAAGGAAATTCTAGGCAGAAATATTTCCCTATTCAAGTCACCTATGAGTAGAGTTTGGCATCTTAAACTCGCAGTCTCCTCATGTATTGTTAGAAATGACTCTTGAATGAGTTGTGATGAAACATGTTTCAAATGAACTATTAAAAGTATTAAGATTTTATAAGCTTATGAAACAGTAGACGTTACTATTAGCATGGCTTATTTAAGTAATTTCAAACAGCAGGTATGTACTGCATGCTTATTGAATAATGGCTAGAGATGAAGGTGGAGAGAGAGGCATAGACCAGATCACGAAGATAGTAAGTAATATGCATTGACAACTTTTGTTCCAAAGTATCTTTTCAAGGATGTTTTGATAGGGCCCAATATTGAGAGATAGAACAGTTCTTTTCAATACAGAAAGCATGTTTGTTTCTTGGCCAGGGAAGATGTTTCCTTCAGGGCAAAAGTTAGGCAGGTTACCAGCTACCAGTTTATAAGATAGAGAAAATTCTAAACTTGACATCCATCATCTGTGATGTAGACCAGCTGTGCATGCAATACCCAGCTAAACCTAACTTTACATCCTTTCCATGTGACTTTGGAGGAGGGGAGACCTGGTGTAAAATTAAGGTTTCCTTTTTTGGAATAACAAAGTCCTCTATGACCCGAGAACATAGGTCTTCTGTTAGCATCCATGAAAGAGTAAAAGCTAATTTGTTAGCTTTGAAGAAGGGTGAAAAAGTAAGAGAAAATTAAGGTGAAATCACAGAACGTTCACAGATCCTGAAAGTTTTAAAATTCTTATGTTATTAAACATTCATCACATGCACTGAATATAGTATGGTAACAGGTTTAAAATGTGGATGTGGATATGAAATCCTCTAGATATGTTCATTTCATCCATTTGAATGTAAAACAATGATGTAAACAATAATGTTAGACAACATTTTTTTTGATTGACAGATAAAATTCTGTGCATTTATTGTGTGAAATGCAATGTTTTGATGTGTCTAGACATTGTGCAATGAATAAATCTAAATAAGTAACATGTGCATTATCTCACACAGTTATCGTTTTTTGGTGGTGAGAACACTTAAAATCCACCATCCTTGCATTTTTCAGGAATACAATATATTGTTATTAGCTATAGTTGCAAGGGACTGGGGCAGTGGTGGCATGAAATTGGGAAGATTTTAATCCAAGGACCCAAAATTTCAGTGAGATGACAATTTAAACAAAGGTGAAGGGATTCATATTTTTCAAAATTATTTTAGTGTGTACACAGACTACATAGCTTGAGATCTGATGTCATCCAAATAATTATTTAACCATTCTCTTTTCACAATTTTCATCTATCAGAAACTTATTTTGTACAATTTAAATTTCAGTGACATGGAACTGAACACACAGAGCTTTCTTAGCCTCTGTGTTTTACAATGTCCTTTCCTTGCCCTCACTCTTGAATTATAATTTGGCTGGATATTGATTTCTAGTTTGACAGTCATCTTCTTCAGCATTATAAATATGTGATCCATCTTCTTATTGCCTGGGCCCTTAATGAAAAAACATGCACCAGGCTAAATATTGTTTCCTTGTAGGTCAGTTGTACGTTCTCTCAGGGTGCCTTTCAGGCTGTTGTTATGCTCTGAATTTTTACTAAGATGTTTGTGAGAGTAGTTTTAATTTTAGTCTCTCTTCTGTAAACCTAATGGGTTTTTCAATCTGATAACACATATTCATAAGTATATTAAATTATCACATATTTATTTTTTAATAATTTGCACTCATCAGTATCTATGCATGTCTATGGAAATTCTATTATAAAACAATGACACTAGTAGATGGGAAAAACTTGTGCATTTATAAAACAATACTTAGAGCAACTATGAAATGCACTGTAGGAAGAGATATAGTAAAAAAAAGTGTAGAAAAATTAAAATAGAATTCTGGAAAATGGCTAAAGTAACCCAGAAGAAGGCAGGAAAAAGAAAACAGCAAAATTAAAAACAGAACAATAGAAAATAAAATGACATATGTGAACATTAACATATCAATAATTGCATTAAATGTAAATGGTCTAAATGCACTGTTTAAATGACAGAGATTGGCTGAGTAAAATTTAAAAAAAATCATAATCCCCAGTTATATACAGTCTATAAGATCTAATCTCAAATATAATTATAAAGATAGCCTGAAAGTACAAAGATGGAAAACATATTATGTAAATATTAATTAAAATAAATAAGTGGCTAAACACATGTAAATGTTAGATATCATTAGACTTCAGATCAAAGAAAAGTAAAAGAAAACAAGGGAATTTATGTAATTATAAAAAGTTTAATACACCAAGAAGACATAGTAATTCTAAATACATATGCCTAAAAAAACAGATCTGTAAAATATGTAAAGCAAAGCCAAGAGAAAGGCGCCAGGTGGCAGGTTCAAATCCAGCCTGGGCCCACCAAACAACAATGATGGCTGCAACAACAACAATAAAAAAAGCCAGGCATTGTGGCAGGTGCCTGTGGTCTCAGCTACTTGGGAGGCAGAGGCAGGAGTTGAGGCAAGAGTTGAGCCCAGGAGTTGAGGTTGCTGTGAGCTGTGATGCCACGGCACTCTACCCAGGGGGAGAGCTTGAGGCACTGTAGGAAAAAAAAAAAAAAAAAAAAAAAAGAAAGAAAGAAAGAAAGAAATAAGAAAAATCACAAATCTACAGCTATAATAGGAAAGTTAACATGCATCTCAGTAATTAACATATTAACAAACTGAACTAATAGAGTCTATTTTCTCTGTCCACAGTGGAATCAATTTGGACATCAATAAAAGAAAGATCAGAAAATCTTCAAACACCTGGAAAGTAAATGACAAACTACTAAATAAGCCATAGTTCAAAGAAATATTCTCAAGAAAAATGTTGATAATTATAATAATAATAATAATAATTATGATAATAAATGAAACATGAACACATTGAAATGAATGAAAAAGGTCACACAGCACATGAAAATCATAAAGCACAAAATAGCAACCTTAAATGAGAATATTGATAAAGAACACAGTCTCAAATCAATAACCTAAAATTTTATCTCCAGAACCTAAAGTAAGTGAAAATAAACAGAGAGCAAAAGGAAAGATGAGCAGAGAAGAATGAAAGTAGAAACAGTTGGTGGGACCACACCTATGGTGCATCTTACAAGGTACATGTGAAATTTGTTAAGTGTAGAATATAAATGTCTTAACACAATAACTAAGAAAATGCCATGAAGGCCATGTTAATCTGTTTGATGAAAACATTTCAAATTGTATATAAAACCAGCACATTGTACCCCATGATTGCATTAATGTACATAGCTATGATTTAATAAAAAAAAATAGAGAAATTTAATGAGGCATATTTTTGATAATTGAAAAAATATCAATGAGTTTGACAAGCCTCTAATACTACTGACAAAGGAAGAAAAGAAGTCGTGGTTTTCCAGTATTAAGAATGAAAAACACGGTATTACTGCTGACACTGCATAAATCAAAAGTATAACGTAAGTAAAGGAATACTACCAACAATTTCACATACACAAATTTGACAACTCTAATGAAATGAATCAATTCTTTGAAAAACACACTTACAACTCGCCGGAGTATGAAGTAATCTTAATACCACCATAAATGTTCAGGAACTTTAATTTATAATTTAAAAACTTTCAATAAAGAAATCATCAGGCCCAGATGGTTTCAGTGGAAAATTATACCAAATGTTTACAGAAAAAATAATAACAATTCATCATAATCTCTTTCAAAATATAGAAGATAGAACATGCCACAATTTACTTTATGAAACTTTGTTTTGATTATAATACTAGAAAAAGGGTGTATTTAAAAACTATAGGTCCCTTTTGAATGTAGATGAAATAAACAACTAATGAAATATTAGAAAATAGAACATGTCAATATCTGAAAAGAAGTATAAACCTTCATTAAATAAGGTTTATTCCAGGAATGCAAAGAGGCTCAACTTTTGAAAATCATTCAATATAGCCCATCATATTAACAGAGTAATAAAGAAAACATGATGATAGCATGTGGTAACATGGATAGTTGCATTAAAAGCTTTGGGCAAAAGTCAGTGCTCATTCACGATAGAGTGTAACTTCCTCAGCTTGATAAAAAGTAACCACAAAAACCTGCAGCTAACATTACATTTTATATTGAAAGTTCAAATGTTTATCTCCTATCATTGGGAAAATGACAAGAGTATTTTTTTTCCTCACTGTTCTTGTTTAAAAATGTTGGAAATTCAGGCCTCTGTAATGTAATAATTATATTCAGGCCAGTGTAATTGAGGCAGTCGAAGAGAATAAAGGCATACAGATTAGAAAAGAAAATAAAAAGTTCTTATATGTAGGTGTCAAAATGACCTAACGAGAAGATCCCAGTGGACCTACCAACAGGAGCCTTCTCGGACTCTGGAATGTGTTTGGTAATGTGCATGATCTGAGAGATGCTTACAAAATCATTTGTTATTTATATAAACTAGCAATGACCACACGCACACTGAAATTAAAACTGTGACATCATTTAGACTCTCTCAAAGGTGAAATACTTAGTCGTAAACATAGCAAAACATATACAGGACATGAGGACAGAAGATGACACAATGTTGATGAATGAAATAAAAGAAGATTTAAATAAATGTGGAGACATGCCATGTTCATAGTCTTAAAGGTCTAATTTAGAAAAAATTCCAATTCTCTCAAAATTAGTATCCAAAGATTTTATCCAGTCCTCCCGGACCAGAAGGGTCTGTTTATTATTCCCATATTTCTCTGTCTTCTTGCTGTTTTCCCTAATTCTATATAATTGCATGATAGAATATTGAAATAGTACACAATCTAAGAGGTTCCTAGAAACTTAAACCTGATTTGCAGTGTGAGTTGATTCCAATAGCATTCTTTTTACTATGTACAATAGTCATATTTATCTCTTGGTTGAACCCTAAAAAGGGAAGTTTGGAGACCAAAAAAGACTGAGACCCTGTGTGTTTTCTGCGGCTTCCTCTCCTCACAACCCCCATGGGCTAAAGCCCAAAGACTACCTTGCTCCCCCCACCCCACCAGAAAGTGTAGGCTTCAGACTTCTGTTTTTACATACATTTTATTACCCTTTACTTAATTCTATTCATCTGGCTGAAGATGAACAGCCAGTGAAATGCAGGATTAAGAGACAGACATGAAAAAATGATTGTAAATCTATGGATGTTCCTCAGAGACATTGTGGGCTTGGTTCTAAGACCACCACAATGAAGTGTCACAATAAGCCAGTCACACAACCTTTTGGTTTCTCAATGCATATAATAGTTGTGCCTACACTTTAGTGTGCTAATAATTATCTGAGCCCTCAATGAGTCATAATCTTTCAGCTGGTGGAGGGAATCGCCTTAATGTTGATGTGGCTGCTTACTGATCAGGATGGTGGTTGCTGAAAATTGAGGTGACTGGTAGTTTCTTAAAATAAGATAAAAAGGATACATAGGCTGACTACTTTTCCTCTCATGAAAGATTTCTCTGTAGCTTGCAAGGGTGTATGGTAGCATTTTACCCACAGTAGAACTTCTCTTAAAATCAGAATCAATCTTCTCAAACCTTCCCACTGTTTATATCAACTAAACTTATGGAATATTCTAAATCCTTTGCTGTCATTTCAAAAAGGTTCACAGCATCTTGAAGGGTAGATTTTTATTCTCAGAAACTTCCTTCTGGTTCATTCATAAGAAGCAAATCCTCACCCATTAAAGCTTCATAATGAGAGAGCAGCTAAGTCCTTCCGGGGCTGCTCCTAATTCTCGCTGTCTTGGTGTCTCCAACATGTCTGCAGTTACTTCCTCCATGGAGGTTTTAAGTCTCTCAGAATCATAGATGAGGGTTAGAAATCACCTTTTTCTGAACGCTTTTTAATGTTGATATTTAGACCTCTTCCCTGAATCACAAATGTCCACAATTTAGAATGGTGAATTCTTACCCAAAGATTTTCAATTTGCTTTGACCAGCTCTATTTGAGGAATCATTGTCTATGGTAGATACAGCCTTACAAACATATTTCTTAAGTAATAAGACCTGAAAGTCCTTTTATTTGTTTTTCCGAAGTCTCAAAAAAATAGACAACTAATATTTATAAATAAAAATAAAAGATAACTTGAAAAAACAGATCATGCCAAATCTTATAGACAATAGAAAAAGAAATACTTCAAAATCATTCTGCTGAAAATGAAAAAAAAATAATAAGAAGTTAATTGATGACTATACTGAACCTCAGAGTCAAAGCATTCTCTAAGAGTCATACTCTTATTTGACAATGTGAATGTTACTTTCTTTGCATTACTATTAGTATTGTTGCTTAATACTTCTTTGCAGCAATCGTCTGATTTCTTTTCTGAATGTATTTATCTTCATTCCTTTTTTATGAGGCTTTTGTTTCTAGTCCTTATCTTAAACATTGTTATTATTGTTAAATTTTAAGACTTTTTTTTTTTTTTTTTGCAATTTTTGGCCAGGGCTGGGTTTGAACCCACCACCTCTGGCATGTGGGGCCAGCACCCTACTCCTTTGAGCCACAGGCATGGCCTAATTTTAAGCCTTTTTAATTCTGTGAAGGCAAAAAGTGGAAACCTAATAATCACATGTATATGTAAAAATAGATAATAATAATAAAAAAAGATTCGAAAGTCAAAATTAATTCTCAATCCACAGGCTGTAGAATGGATGCTATACTAGCAGGAATGAAATCAACAATAATCTGTTTGTTCATCTCCATCAGGACTCTTGTGTGACCAGGTATGCTGTCAACAAAAAATGACATTCTGAGAAAAGATAATTTTTTCTAAGCTGTAGGGCTCAAAAGTAGACTTAAAACCATGCTTTGAGATCAGCTGACATCCAGGCTTTGTTGTCTGATTTATAGAGCACAGACAGAACAGACTTAGCATAATTCTTTAGGGCCCTAAAGTGTTTTGGAATGATAAATAAGCATTAGTTTCAAGGCTTTAACTGAAGTCACCAGCTGCATTAGCTCCTAACAAGAGAGGCAGTTGGTCCTTTGAAGCTTTGAAGCCAGGCATTGCCTTCTCTCACCATGGAAGTCCCAGGTGACATCTGCTTCCATTGAAATTCTGTTCAGTGCAACCAGATTCAACACTGATCTTAGCTTCATCCTTTGGTTAACTCGCTGCAACTTCCACAGCACTTGCGGTGTCACCTTGCACTTTTATATTGTGGAGATGGCGTCTTTCCTTAAAATCCGTGACCCACTCTTGCTAGATACAAACCTCCCTTTTGCAGTGTCCTCACCTCTCTCAGCCTTCGCAGAGTGGAAGAGCGTGAGGGTCGCGATGTGGTTGAGGCTTTGACTTAAGGGAATCTGGTGGCTGATCGGATCTTCCATTCAGACAACCAAAGCTTTCTTCCGGTCAGCATCAGGCTGTTTCACCCCGTTATTGTTTGTGTGTTCTTTAAGCAGCACTTTTAATTCCCCTTGAGAACTTTTCATGGGCATTCACAACTTGGCTTACTGTTTGGCACAGGAGGTCTGGCTTTTGCACTCTTTTGGCTTTTGACATCTTTCCTCGCTGAGTTTAATCGTTTCTAGCTTTTGATTTAAAGTGAAAGATGTGCAACTCTTTCTTTTGTTTGAACACTTTGAGGCAATTGTAGAGTTAGTAATTGTCTTCATTTCAACACTGCTGTGTTTAGGGAATAGGGAGGCCCAAGGGGAGGGAGGTGAGTGGGGAAGAGGCAGCTGGCGGAGCAAACACACACTTTTGTCAATTAAGTTTGTTGTCTTAGATGGTCATGGTTTGTGGCACGCTAAAACATTATAATATAACATCTAAGATCACTGATTACAGATCACCGTAACGGATATGATAATGAGAATGTTTGATAATTACTAACATGTGACACAGGGACACAAAAAGAGCACATACTGGTGGGAAAATCGTGCTCACAGACTTATAAAACCAATAAAATAAAGCATGGTAAAATAAGATATGGGTATACTGATTAGCAGTGTTCTCAACATATGGAATATTTTAATTTAAAACATGAAGGAAAAGGGAGGGAAATGGAGAATTCAATAGTTGCTAAGCTCTGAATTTCTAAGTTGAGTCATAATGAATGTAGTAAAACGTTATCTTTCTTTAAAATGTATTATGAAGTATATTAGAGTTCTTCAGAGAAACAGAACCAGTGGGTTCTATATCTATATGCCGTAAAACCTCCATAGTTGACCACTTCCTACGTTGACCACATCCTTAAGTTGTCCTGATTTTCATAGACTGGACATGGATCACGTGTACACGTCAGCACAGTAGGCTTAGCTCCATATGGTGACCAGTTAATTATAGTCCCTTGAATGATCAACTTACAGAAGCTCCACTGTGTGTGTGTACGTGTATATACACACACCCACATACAGATGTGTATTTATTTCTCTATCTATAGATAAATATATAGATGAGTTTATTTTGATGCATTGACTCATAAAAATATGGAAGTTATGAAGTCTCATGATCTGCTGTCTGGGAGCTGAAGGCTCAGGAAAGCTAATGACGTCTAACCCTGATGCCTTAAAGCTACCACAGTGAAAGGTGTAAATTCTAAGTCTTGAGGTTGAGAACCATGAACACTAGTTTCTAAAGGCAGAAAGGAGGGGTCTCCCACCTCCAGAAGAGAGCGGGCAGATTTTCTCTTCTTACACTCCTTTGTCCAGTCTTCTCCCTCAATGGATTGGTGATGCCCATCCACACTGTTGGGGGCAGAACTTCGTAACTCAATCTAGTGATTCACATGCTAATCCTTCCCCAAAACACCCTGCTGGACATGCTAGAAACAAAGTTTTACCCGTGGTCTGGGGATGCCTTTGTGCAGTCAAGTTGTCATATAAAATTAAACATAGCATTAATATTCTTAAAAATGTTTATAAAGTTATAAGAATTGCATAATGAACTCCTGAGTACTCAGACGTCCGTTTTTCTTCCTAGATGACATCCACCTTTACCCACCTGCCCCTGCCGTGCCCAGAGATGACCATACACTGTTGCTGGTATCCATCAGTCCCAAGAATATCGGGTTTCCACTACATCTGTATGAACTAAATTACATGAGATAACGTGTAAAGTAATATAACTGTACAAAGTTGGTAATCTGCCCTTCAGAGACACGACCTGTCTTGGTTTCTGCCTTCTGTCACTGGCTCTTGGCGTCACGTGTATCATGGTTGCCCTTGTTGGTATTTTTAGACCTAGTATGTTCCTTCTCAATGCTGCATGGTACTGTATTCTTAACTCTACCAAAATGTATCTCTTCTCTCTTTGCCATAAATTACTCTGGTTCCACTTCAGGCAGATATAAAGAATTTTACTATAAATATTTCCATGTAGATCGATGCACATTGGCATAATGCACCTAAAAAAACATAGAAAAGTCTAGAATGTGCACATAAGACTAAATCATTTTTTTTTTTTTTTGGAGTTTTTGTTTTGGCCGGGGCTGGGTTTTGAACTGGCCACCTCTGGCATATGCGGCCAGTGCCCTACTCCTTTGAGCCACAGGCACCACTCCGGCTTATTTTTAAAATACTAATTATTTCCTGTGGAAAATGCAACTGTTATTATGTGCAAAGAAATATAAAAATGAAGGAGACATTGCCCCTTCCCTTACTGAGTTTTCACACTCAAGGAGAAAAGCCTGAAAGGAATTGAGTGGTAGACGCACCAAAGTAACTGAGTCCATTCTGTTGTGTTGTCCATCACATAGGCCGGAGCCAAACTCCACCTGGAATGACTTCTGGACGGAGTCTAGAAAGATGAGTAGCTATTTTCAGATGGATAAAGTATAAATTCATTCCTAGAAGAGGAAGAAGTAAAAAAAGATAAATGAACAAATTCGGAGAGATGTGAATTAGCACAGTGCACTGCCAGAAGTTTGATGGGAGTTAAATTTAAAGGGTTTGGGATAAAAAAGTGAAAGTGGAATTTTATTTTGCTTGTAAGTATTCTGAAAAACAATTAATGCTAAAATGAGCAATCATACCTTTAATCCTTGAACAGTTTAAATCTTTATATAATGTAACAACTTTTACCTTTGGAGTAGTGTTGGTTAATTTCCAAATCCCAGGGAATAATTTTTTGGAGAAAAAATCCAATTACCCCTCTTTTTACTTAATGGTCCTTTGAGCACCATCACATCTTGACGTCTTATTAGTCTGTAAATTGCTCTAGCAGCCTCCTGGCTCAGTGAGGGTGAGAAATGTGCTGCGGCCGCCACTGTCTCCCCAGACACAGCACAGCTTCCAGGCTATGCAGATGCTCCGAAAGTTTCTGCTCTGGATAAGAAGGGAGCACACCCTTCAAAATGCCTGGGTAGAGCCTACCAGCTAAGACGATTGTGAAATCAAATGTATCGCTTGTATTCTAACTACATATAGTGACAAGAAATTCATTTTTCACAGATTTATGAATATAATATAGAATTCAAAAGCCTATGCTGGTCTTTTAAGAGGCACAAAATTGTTACAAACAAGAAAAATTAACAGAATGCATATATTTATCAACAGGATGTGTATCTTATTTTTATACTGTTTTTTCTTAACATTATCTCTAATATATATTTGAAGTCTTCTCTTTTAAAACCACTGTATAAAATAATATGGAGAGGGTTGGACCTCACTATCACCCTTTAGCACATTCAACTTCTGTTCCAATGTTATCAATTTTGGAGAACAAATCTTAGTACTGGAATCATAAACCAAGAAAAAACATTGAGACAATATTGTATAAAAATTAAAACAATTCCTATGCTAACAGCTATTATGAAAATCAAAATCCTTACTAAATATATTATGCAAATAAGCAGCTGGTCCAAAAATTAATTTATGTTTAATAGTTAAAGAAGAAAGTTGATGTTGGAGGGGAGAAAAACCCACGGCACCTGCAGTATTGGGTCCTGGAAAGGCAAACATAGCCTCGAAAACATTCAGCTTTCCTTTGAAGGCTTTTCCTGAATTCTGAAGCCCAGGTGCCAGCCTAAAGAGCTTTGCTGGAAACCCCTGAAGTGTAAAGAGAAATATTCATCAGCATAATTGTGGCAAGGAGGAAAGGTCAGGGCTCACAACTCTGTAAGGTGGGGGCTGCATTCTCCCAGTGGGCTCTGAGTTGCAAACTCTGTCGGAGGACGTCTTTAATAGGAGGTAACTTCAAGGCCTGCTAAAATCACCCAAACTGTCACTCAGCCTTGACTCAGGTCAGTTATGTAATGTAAGCTTCAGAGAAAACAAAAGAAAACAGAAGCACCCGCTGCAATGACAATCAATAAAGCTAGACGGAGTGAGGAGTCAGGTCTGAGAAACAGAGATGTAAAATGACTCTGAATGGGAGAGTAAAAGCTTTCATGGAAAACGGGACAATACATGTGAACATATTTCAGCAGAAGCCCTGAAATTATGAAAAAAGAGTGAAATTGATAATCTAGAAAGGAAAAATCACATAGTAAGAGGGATAAATACTGTGAAAAATTCACTGGACACAACCTATGATGTGTCTAATGTCATAAGACTAGATAAAGCTGAGGAAAGAATCAGTAAACTTGAACATAAACCTCTGGAAATTACACCAAAAAGCAAAGAAAAGAGGGGATAGGGCATGAAAAAGGCAGAGAACTTATGGACCATAAGATAATGTTAAATGATATAAGATAAGCGTGAATTGGAATTTCAAAAGGAAAAGAAAGAAGAAATATTTGAAGATATAGTGTGTAACAATTTTCAAATATAATCAAAACATCAGAAAACCACAGAGAAAAGCAGTTCAGAGAGGCCCAGGAAATGTTAGCATGGATTGTATTTAGAATATTGAAAACCCAAAGAGAAAATCATAGAGACAAACATGAAAAAAGAAAAAGAAAATCTACAGATTGTATGAGACCCTCCAGGCACCATCTGACCAATTTCTCTTGCATAACTTGATGGCCTCGTGTGCACTCACAGCCATTAGTTCTTGGAATTGGCCTACATAGAGGATTTACTGGGCCCAGGCCGCCGTGTGTGTCTTATGGAACACTTCCTTATACAACAGACACAGGGCTTCCAGGGGAAAACAGAAACGCACGAGACAAGAAAATACAACAGACAAACATACAGTGAGAACAAAGAAGGCAGCAGAAGCTGAATAGTTTAATAAGAAGTGTTTACCAGGCGGTGCACACTGGGACCAAAACTATAATCACCACATTCTTAGAAAGCAAAATAAATTCAGCAGCTAGATTCAAAGAAATTAGAGTTCAGGCTGTTCTTGAGAGACTTTCTGGCAAAAGATTGATAGGACTTTTGACTCTGGAGAACAAAGGACCTGGTAACGCCCCGGGTTTTCTGCGGACCCCACCAAATGCTGCCTGATGGGGGTCTGCGAAACAATCTCAGGAAGAGGAACCTTCATATTTAAGAGTCATCCAAGTAACAGCTGAATCTAAAGGGTCACTATATTCCTCTGCCGTGCAAGGTGGTACTGTGTCATAATACATAGTCCTGGGCAACAGATGGAAAATAACATTTGTGAAGGATGGGAATGTTCGAAAGGTCTAGACGCTGAGGATGCGATTCCAAGTCTATGTGGTCACTTTGGTGGACTGGTTGTCAAAATCTACTGAGTTGAAGCTACACGCAAGCCAGAAATCACACAGCCTGTGGGAGCTCAGAGGACACGTACAGAAGTCTTCCCAGCAGTGTATTCACCATACCCTAGAGCTAAAGGTAACTAAATGGTTCACACACATTAGAATGAATGGATACATGGTAATGAATTTATACAATAGAGTATGCTGAGATAATAAAGGAAACAGTGAACTACTGCTGCCCACAGAACTATGGGTGTTTCCTGTCAACGAGTCAGGAGCATATGTAATATACAGGCACATAAAAGAGTGAGGACTATGATGCCTTGGTATAAAATTTCACAACAGGGGAACTGTACACAGGACGCTAGGAGAGTAGATCGTATTTACATTTAAGGGTGGGTGTTGTAAGAGGGACCGCGAGACGGCCTAATCAGAAGTGTCTTATGCTTCATTTCTTTATATGGGTTCTCTTACGTGCGGATATCTGTTTTGTCAAATTTCCTTGAACTTCACAGTTATGTTTTGTGCTACTGAATGTCATCTCCTTATTCTTAGGCGTCTTCTAAGAGTAATTCTAGCATTCACATTACGGTTAGATTAAAGAGCTTATTCTCATGCTGAGAACATTAGGCATTTAGTAAATGTTAGATATTGTTACTGATTACAGTGGCTCTTACTAATTCACAGAAACATTAGCAACCTTTAGAAAACTCATTACTGTGACAGTGTTGAAACCTTCAGAGACAGATAATTTCTCCTTGGAAGTTGTGGGTGTATTTTCTATGAAAAAGAGGCTTTTTGTTTTCTGTGATTTTTTTGCTTAATTCCTCAACCATAAGGTGCTCACAGATGCTTAATTAGTGGCATGCATCGTGGAGGACACGCTTGGTGAGACTCTGTGAAAATACCACACTCTGCTCGGCAACTCAGACTTTCAAATTCAGTCCCCTTCTGGACCACTGGCATTTATTTTTTTGATATCTCCTCTAAAAGATCACTCACTTTGGTTTTTATAAAATGGATTTCTGGGACTATCTGGATCTCTCAAATAAATAGAAATCTCTTCTTTTTTCTGAAATACTGATAGCACCAATGGAAATTACCTTTGGTCTAGATGTCATATTAACTCCCAGGTATTTATAGGAAACATTCACCTTTGCAACTTGTTTTTCCAAGTATGATTTTTATATATTTTTATATATTGTAACATATTGTAACATATATGTAATTTATATATTGTAACATATATTATATATATGTACATATAGAGAGAGATTTTTAACTCTCTCTTTAACTGTTTCTTAGGAAACATTCACCTTTACAACTTGTTTTTCCAAGTATGATTTTTAAATATTTTTATATATTGTAGCATATATATAATTTATATATTGTAACATATATTATATATATGTACATATAGAGAGAGATTTTTAACAAAAAATATGGAGGCCTAATATATTCAAAGCACTGTCCTAAATTGACGGAATATAAGTAGATTTAAGATAGCATACCTAGTTTCCAATTCACAGTGTATATATGCTCAGGCACTAAGATAATAGGAGAACACTTATAATTAGGACTCAAATGAATAAAAATATTTTAAGGTCTATACAGGATGCTGCTAATTTAAAAAGGAAAATATAGGGTGATGCTTGTGTAAACAGGAGAGTGTCAACACGGAGTCTTGGACTGCGTGTAAGGCCAGGGGATAAGAAGAGTGAATACGCTGTATCAAGACACCAACCAAAGAAAACAGTCGGTGCACATTAGATATAGTGGGAAAACAACAATAGGCTGTTTTTTTGCTGAATCAAACGACATAAAGCAAGTCAGAACTACATTGGAGATGGCTGTAAACATCAGACTAAGGACTTGGACATTTATTCTGTAGGCAACACGAATTTATGGAAGCTACAAAGTTTAGGGAAGATCATGGAGGTGGGAAATTGGTTTGAGGGACTAAGTTGGGATCCGTTAGAAAGTATGTGAAATGTGCAACTGAAATCAAATAAAATATTGCCCTATACAAATGTCTGAGTGTCATCGTTGAGTATTTGTTGGTAAACAAACGTGTCTAGAATCCGGTTCTTTGAACCCTGTGAAGTTCCTAAAGTGCACCAGATAAACAAATTCTTAGAAGGTTCAGTCTGTAAATTCCTCACTACTATGGTCTGGCCTCCCAGTAAGAATAATCTAGGCCAGACTCTCCCAAGTTCTTCAGTTCAAGCCAAAGGCAGTCCTGATTCTGAACCTGACACCGAGGGGAGACTTGCTCAGCCCCAGCTGTGGGGAGAGAGAGTGAGCGTCGGTGAAGAAAACGTCCCTCTGGTCATCATCTGTCCAGTCACAGGCAAAGGTCGTGTTGACATAGTCAGAAGAAGCTGACTCCTTTGGAAGAAGGAGAAAGAAAGAGCAGAGAGTGAACGACTCTTCTTTCTCCCCAGAAGGAAATCCTATCACTGTGACCTAAAGGAATTGCCAACTTTGCCATCTGAAGGCCCTTCTTGGCCACCAGCAGTGGTGACCTTTCCTTGAGAAACATCTTCATGGAACTGTTCCGTTTCACCTCTAAGGTTTCCCATCCTACCTCTTTGGAGACGGGGTCTTTTCGTTTGATTTTTCTTCTCCTCCCATGGGAGGATGTTAAAGGAATATCAAAAGGACACCCCTGCCCGCATAGGCTGTGTCCGAGAGTCTGGGCGTGCAGTTCCTCCCTGTTCACAGAATTTACTGCACATTTATGAAGCATGGAGGAAGCATAAGAAAGGGCATAACTAAGAGACTGGACTCTGAAATGAAATAGCCTTAGGTTTGAGTCTGTTCTGCCGCTTACTGTGTAACTTTGAGAAAATCAATTAGCCTCTTTAAGTCTGTTTCCTCATCTGTGAAACGTGAGCTCCTCATAATGACTCCCTAACCGGCCTCTCGCACACTCCGCAGGGCCGCCGGCCCTCGCTTTTTTTCACTGATGAATCTCTCCCACTGACAACAGTGTGTCCACCATGAATATTTGTTGAATGAATCCTAAGAAATGCTGAGCATAATGCCTCCAAAACGGAGATCACATGATGATGATTATGCCTGCTATGATTTCATTATTATTTATGAACAAAGCAAAAACAATCACAGTAACAATATCTCATTTTAAAATATGTGAATAGAACACTGCTAATTTTTCACTGCCAGGCATAATTCTGGCAGCTCGTTTCAGATGAACATGATGCATGATTTAGGGAACTGTGTGTCTCTTCTGATTTTACTAAAACATTTATTTCAATTATTCACATATAGTGTTTTATTAAATTCCACTTAGGAACAAAAATGGCAATTCGATAGAGATTATTCTGACAATAAATTGTGAAGCCTTTGCTACTTTCTATGACCAAGGACAGATAAATGAATACTGTGGTATTATCTGGTCCTTAAAATCTGAAAAGAACTTTCCTGTGGAGTTGTCTGTTCTGGGATCATCATGATTTTTCTTGATTGGCCGTTCTTATTAGACAGTATTTGCAATTTATTCTAAAGTTATTGGGCTATTTGGATTTTCTGACTCTTTTTATTTCAATATTGAAAATGTATAAATCAAAAATTGTAATTAGTCTTTTATTCTTTTAATGATCTTTTTAATTTATGAATTTTAAAATGTTATTTTCTTAGAAAACCATAGGCAATTATGGAATATTAATCTAAGGGCAAGGGAGGACTTCAGTGGACGTGGTGGGTTAATGAACGTGCAGTGGCTCACAAGCCGCTTTGCACTGGAACATTCATCCCATCCTCTTTGATTTGGTTTCCGTGGTTCTCATGCAGCAAGCACATTGTATGTGGTTAATTACTGATAGCATAATACCTTATGAATCACTTGGATGTTAATAGATCCAGGAAAATACTTTCTTAAAATTTGCTCACCACCAAAAAGGGCACATTTTGCAGCATAATTTTAACATATAGATATATTTGGATGAGGTATTGAACCCAAGAAATATCCATTGATTAATTGCTGAGTGCAAGAAAAAGTAATACGTAAATCAGAAAATGTTTTAAAATGGAAAATAACTGTAGTCATATACCTGATATTTTAATCAATAAGATAACTATGCTGAAATAATAGTGCATGTCAGAAACTGATATGTGTTATGAAAGATTTTTTTCTTTTTGAGACAGAGTCTCACTTCGTCAACCCCAGTAGAGTGCCATGACATCATAACTCACAGTAACCACATACTCTTGGGCTCAAGAGATGCCTGCCACAATGTCCTTCTATTTTTAGAGACAGGGTCTTACCCTTGCTCAGACTTGTCCTGAACTCCTGACCTCAAGCAACCTGCCTGCCTTGGCCTCCCAGAGTTCTGGGATTACAGGTGTGAGCCACCACACTCATCCTGAAAGAGATTTCTTATAAAATTATTGGCAATCTTAAGCAAACTATTGGAAAGGTGGAGAAAATATCTGAGAAAATTCAGGTTAAAAGTGAGAGCATGAAAACTGAGCTTTAGTGGGACATCCTGAAAAGCATGTGTGGAGCCAGTCAGGGGTGGGGGGTAAAGAAGCAGTCTTAGGATATACACTTTGCGACTGTAGGATTTTAGGGCACTGGAGAGAATGACAATGGTGTTCAGTGGGATTGAGACTCTGCAGTGTGTCTGAGACTTCTTCACGCAGCCAGAGCTATTAAGAGTTGCCTTGCTGATAAATTGTGATACATGTACAACATGGAATATTATGCAGCCTTAAAGAAAGATGGAGACTTTACCTCTTACATGTTTACATGGATGGAGCTGGAACATATTCTTCATAGCAAGGTATCTCAAGAATGGAAGAAAAAGCATTCAATTTACTCAGCCTTAGTATGAAACCAATTTATAGCTTTCTTATGAAAGCTATAGCCCAATTATAGCCCAAGAAAAAGGGGAAAGGGGAGAGGGAGTGGAGGGGAGGGGGAAGGCTGGGTGGAGGGAGGGTAATTGGTGGGATCACACCTACGGCATCTTACAAGGGTACATGTGAAATTTACTAGATGTAGAATATAAATGTTTTAACACAATAACTAAGAAAATGTGGTGAAGGCTATGTTAACCAGTTTGATGAAAACATTTCAAATTGTATATAAAACCAGCACATTGTACCCAATGATTGCAATAATGTACATAGCTATGATTTAATAAAAAAAAAAAAAAGAAAGAAAGAAAGAAAGAAAAGAAAAAAAAGAGTTTCCTTGCTTTAGAATTCAGGCAACGGGACTCAGACAGCGGAGATTCTACTTAAACGATTTAGAACAAAATGAGTTTACCAGTATTGGCTGAATCAACTGATTAATATAATTTAACCTTTAAAGTTAGCATGTTATGGCAAATTTGACATTTTCTTCAACTAACTGTGGTCAAAAATTGAGGACCGAGAGTATTTCCACTATGACTAAAAACCAAAAAAACCAAACAAACAAAAAATAAAACTTTCCCAAGGTCTAAATAGGATTGTTTGGAAAAACACTGTACTGTAAAATATTAGACATTTTAAGAGATCCTTAAAATTAAATAAATATCTATTATTTAGAAAGAAAGTCAAATTTTTAAAGGAATACCTGATGGTTGGCTAATGATGAGTTTATAAACGGGGCTCCTTCTGTTCTCAGAAGAGGAGGAGGGAAAGGGAGCCTGCAGCCGGTACCAGCCGGTGACCTTTACCAAGTGTTTTTTCGGTTCTTCTATATAGAACCTAATGAACTATCGCACGAATCTTATGAAACATGAAATTCTGACACCCACCTTCCTTATGCTCCATGGCCAAAGAAATGTCTTTCAAAGTTTGTCTTTCTTTTTTTCTTTTTTTTTTTTTAATCAGTAAACTCAGCATTATGGAACCTTGAAAGCAACTGGAAACTTTCTTGCTTTCATATTTGGACAGCCTGTAGAAAGATTATTTTCTTCCAAAAGCATTACTAAACCTCTTGATTAATTTTTAAAATCCTACATGTCATGTTAAATCTTCATTAAAATTTAAATACATAAACATAGGTAAGCAAAAGTTGCTTGAAAATTTATAAGTGTAGCCAATCAACTGTATTTGTCTATCAGAGAATTTTTGGATAAGGAAATCTTACATTTGATTATTTATTATTTATTTAAGTTGATTATCAATGTCAGTATTTTAGCAGAAACTTTCAGAGTAGAGCCTGAGAATCCCTTAGAGGTCCCTGACATGCTTTCAAGGGACTGGAGAAGTCAAAGCTATTTTTGTAATCAAAGTCTTTAGTGGCCTTTCTCACTCATCCTCTCACATGGGTACACAGCATTTTCTAGATGCCAGTGGCCTGTCATCTCCCAGCAGGGCAAATGTGGGAACTGATATAAAATTCTACCTGTCTTCTATGGTTAAAGTGACCAGATTTTAACATTGGTAAAGCTGGACATCATTGATTGGGGGGGGGGGGCAGGATGTCAGGGTTTGGGAGGCCTGACAATATTGCAAACTTTGATAAGTAGTTCTTGATAATCAGTTCTCAACAATTATTTGTTATTATTAAAGTTTAACATTATAAAATTAACAAAAATAATATAAAACTCATATCCTGGTGAAATAGGCACGTGGCAGCTGAAAACCACATATTCCCTTCCTGTTCTCCTGTATTCCCTAGCTTGTCATGCATTCTTTCCAAAAATCAGGACTTTTTTAAAATGCTGCAGGACACAGAACAAATTGTTAAAAATTGGGACTGTCCTGCCAAAAGCGGGACATCTGGTCACCTTATCCAGGGTCAGACATTAAGTGTGTTTACATACAAATAAGACAATGTGGATTTTCTTGCCAATTTCTTTGCTTTGGGTAATTGTGTGACTATTTCCTCATAAAATATCTCAATTACAACTACGTGTAATTTTAATACTATTTTTAAAGGAATTAATAAAAACTTCCTCAAACAAGCAGTCAGGATACAAATCCAGCTTTTGTCTACATTTCAAGCTCCAGACTCTGTTCTCTTAAGAAAAAATAAATAAACACGTAAGAGATGGCATGAAAAGGTGGGAGAATAGACTCCGTTACTCTATCTCATTGTTTTACAAAATCATAGTTACTAATCGCTCTGTACTTTACTTTCCCCATCTTGAGAACGGTGACACCAGCACAGTGAAACTCACAGATTACGGTTAGTATTAACTGACAAAAGTAATGTCTGGTACAAATTAAGTATTATATTGGGGTTTGCTGTTACTAGTATTGTAATTACTTCTTTTTTTCGTTTGAAGAATCAATTTATTTGTCTATTTATTTTTGGCTAATATTCCTTATTGATAATGATTATTACATAATTTGTTTAATTTCTAATAATCTAATATTTTAATAATCACTAAGAAGATTAGACAGGATAATATTCATGAAAGGAGAATTATTTTAGCTAGAATAATCTAAATGAACTGCCATCAGTAGGCAAAATAATGTACCAGTTCCTAGAAAATGATAGAAAAATTGCATTCAGTTGATAAGGGTCCAAAAACTGTGTGTGGAATAAACAAAACGTTATATTCTCAAGGGAATGTAATATCTGTGCTGGGCGATGCTTACACCCCCAGCTACATTTTCTTCTGGTCCTTACTGCAGTCACAGCTGCAGGCTGGGAGATTCGGGCCTCACTTGCACTGCAGGTCGGCTGGTGCCTGGCCTGTTTCTTCTCTCCTTCCTGTGAGGTTGGGTGAGATGTCGGGGAGAGCAGCCCCCCCACAGGTGTAGAAGAGTTAACTCTCACTGAGCTGATGGGTGAGATGATCCCTGCTCAACAGGCACACTTGGGCCGGCAAATGTCAAATAGGGAAATTGTATACGTCTAAAACATCTCAAAGAATTAGAAAAAATGAAATTTTATGAGGGCTTAGTCCAGAAAACCAAATAAATCCCAGGGTCCAAACAGAAAGAATAGTGTTTTGTGTGGAGAGTCCTGTCCGCGTTGTTTCCAAGGTGGGTGGTTAATGTGAAGCTGTTCTTCATCTCTATGGATATGACAGCAGACTCAGAGGGACACAGTGACAGATACCAATCAGTGGAGCAAGTGACCCAATAGCGCCTGTTCTCCACGTGGCTCTCATGAAGCTGGAGAGCTCACCTGTCACCGCTCAGCTAGGGCAGATGTCAGTTCCCAGCCCCACTTTAACTCCACATATATATGGCTTCTGTTTTTGCTGCTTTAAGTTAACTTAAAATGTTTACTAATAAACTATTTTAATATTACAGAAAATGACATATAAATAAGGGGAAGAAAGGATGAGAATACTCCTGAGGCCAATATAAATGTTCATTATTTTTGTTGTGGTAATGGTTTAACAAGTGCATTCGAGTCAAAGCTTCTTTATTTTATTTTATTTTATTTTACTTATTTATTTTTTATTGAATGGTAACTGTGTACATTGATGCACTTTGGGGGTACAGTGTGGTGTTTTCATACACAATCCAAGACACTTCCATCAAACTGGTTAACATAGCCTTCATGTAACTTTCTTATTTATTATGTCAAAACA